>NC_083716.1:59033015-59333015 GCF_028564815.1 Eubalaena glacialis | reverse complement strand
CCTGCTAGACGGTGTGCTGTGTGCTACCAGTTTCTTTCAGCACTCCCTATTTTGCCATTCATAGCCTCTTGCTATTAAGCAGACAGAACAGCTCATATCCTGTGGACAGATGATAGATCTGTCATCTTTCTGAAAAAAATCATTTGTCTTCCACAGGTGTATGGGCTTCCTTCTCAAGCCAGCAGGTCACATGACACTTTTCAACACTCTCTTCTGTACCAGCTTGGCATCCAGCGTCTATCAAAAGGGAAATCTTTCACATGCAATTATGACAGAAAATAAAGGTGATGAAGTGGTGTGTACCAAGAAGGGATGAGATCAGAGGGTGGTAATGAAAACTGATAACAACAGAAGGGCAGCTTCAACTCCAGAAGTTGTGGAGGACTGCTTAGGACCTGACACTGCTTGGGGGCGCACACAACCAGTGTAAGTGCAGAGGCTACAGATAAAATCACAGGCACGCATTCTCTTAACATAATAAATTGCTGGGCTGACTGTAACCCAAGAGGGGTTATAGGTAGTGTGCAATTGTAGCAAAGCGATGCTGAGGTACCTCCTTCCCGATAATTCACACAATATGTGTTTCTTCCATTGCCATCCATTTAGTGGCACCATTTCAGACCTCTGAAAGTCTAGTTTATATATTGAGGGTGATTTTCCAATAGGATCTTCTGGAGCCCAGGGCCTGGACACCCAAAGGCTTATGTTTCTATTGAACTCTGGGAGGTCATGGGGAAAAGCACAGCCTGTTGAAGTTTATGAATGAGGCTCCTTATAGTGGGAGACTTCACAGTCATTCAGTGGCCCATCTCAGCGGCAGCCTTTTTAGTTGGAGAAGAATTTCTCTACCTGCCAAGTACATTTCCTAGCAGCTGTTATCATCTTGAAAGTATATATCACATGCCAGCATTTCAAATCCCAGAAAGTGGCTTGCCCAGGTCAAGTTAGCAGAGGTTTTAGATTTTATATCCAATCTCTTCTTTTGGAAGACTACAAAAAAAGCCAACTATTTTCCACTAATTGCGAGTAAACCAGTCTGAGTAGATTAAAAAAGCACTCTTAATTATAGATTACTTAAAAGGAAATATAATTGTGTCAGTTTTGGTAATGGTAAATCCGTTAATCCAAAGTTTTGTCAGCTAACAAAGCTAACAAAGTTTTGTCAGATATCTTTCTGTAGTAAACAGAAGTTCAACTATTTGAAAGTGGCTCATTTTTCTAAGTAGGTTAAACATTCTTCCTGTTCTCTCATATTTTGTATTGGGAGGATGCGTAACCCTTTGCCCCTTTTGCAAATGTAAAGACAACTGAGAGAGTGCCCAGTTTCACAAGTCATAAGGCCTATATCAGTGAGGATGAGGGGATAAGGAAAGGAAACCAGCATTTGTCAAATGCCTGCCATCTGATTTAACTTCACGTTCACATAAAAAACATTTGATGGAGATGATATAAACATTTTCCAGATGAGGAAACCAAATGAAGTAAGTTGGCTGAAGTTTGGCAGATGGTGATAAAACTGGCATTGGGGCTTCCCTGGTGGTGCAGTGGTTAAGAATCCTCCTGCCAATGCAGGGGACACGGGTTTGAGCGAGCCCTGGTCCGGGAAGGTCCCACATGCCATGGAGCAACTAAGCCCGTGCGCCACAACTGCTGAGCCTGCGCTCTAGAGCCCGCGAGCCACAACTACTGAGCCCTTGAGCCACAACTACTGAGCCCGCCTGCCACAACTACTTTAGCCCGCACGCCTAGAGCCCATGCTCTGCAACAAGAGAAGCCACCCGCAATAAGAAGCCTGCACACCACCACGGAGAGCAGCCCCGCTCGCCGCAACTAGAGAAAGCCCGCACGCAGCAACAAAGACCCAGTGCAGCCAAAAATAAGTAAATAAATAAATTTATTTAAAAGAAAGAAAGAAACAAAAAAAAACTGGCATTGGAGTCCTGTTTTTATCTAGCCCCCCAGTTGGCATTTTGCTCCCTTCACTTTCCCATACTGCTTTACCCACTTGCGCTGTTTGTCATAGGCTGTCTAGCTCTAACCAAAGGCTACTGGTCTAGTAACACCAGATGCTTAGGTAGATGTGCTCTGTTAGCAACCATAATGGAGGTTTCTGAATGAAATGTCAATCTGCTTCCCAGAGGAGTGGTGGTCCTTGCAACCCTATGTTTTTACAGCCCTCAAGAACTCTATATTAGAAATATAGGCAGTCATTCTCTAAAGTTCTCACTGGGTTTGAGTGAGTAATGTGTCTTGCAGAAGACTTTGTGTTGAACCAGACTGACCGCGGGGAGGACTGTCTGTTTACGTTTGAATCAGTAGGGATAGAAGGGGGTCAGAAATGCTTCCTGGTGCAGATTCTTACTCTCATTGGTTACTGTGGCCCTTAATTTTCCACCAGTGTCCCCAGTATATCTTCATAAATACTGTACCCAGCTAAAATTGGGTAAGTGAATCCTGGGGCATTTCCACCCATTAGTACTTAAGCATGAGATAAACCACTGGAATAGAGCAGGGGGCTCAGGAAAGATGAATTCCAAGAGGAGAAGGAAAGGAAAGCCATCAGTAGCCAAGGGAGATTCCAGAGGGTGCCGGATAGTAGTGGGGTGAGAGGAGTCCTGTGAACTTGGGGTGGGGGTGGAGGCGGGAGGACAGTAAAGAAGCTTCCCTTACTTGACAGTTATGCCTCAGGCCAGCTTTGCTTAGTAAACTCAAGGGATCATCTTGCTTACTTCAAAGGATCTGGCCCACCAGGAGAACAAAACAGGCTTTCCCTCTGTGGCAACTTGGCATTGCAGCTGTCATCACAACTGTATCCAGAAAAGCAACTTATTCAAGTGGCAGCTTGTTCCTTGAGACTTGTCTCATCTTCAAGAAATGCCCAGTGACACCTCACAGAGGAAGCCCCTCATTCCAGCACTGCTTGATGTTTTCTGCAGGTGGCAAGTGCTGTGGGAATACGTTCCTGAGCGTAATGAACCTTGGGATAGTGTCCACCGGTGTCTGTCCACTAGAGAACCTAGCCTGGTCTCCTTTGTTGGAAACCAGACAGAACTCCCTGAGCACGGCTCCAGAGGCACTGAAGAATTTCTGGTTGTTTCATTAGGCTTCCAAGAGCTGCTGATTGAAGACTTCATTGAAACCCACCTTTATGTTCCCACCCTCTCCATTTCCTTTCCATTTAACCCAAAGACTACTGTTTACTGTTGTAGAATGGAGTTGGTGACGGATTTTAAAAAATGTTTCTGCAGCCTTTGGTTGCATAAAGAGAATAGGGTGCCATCCAGGAGGAAGGGGTTGGGAAGTAGAGAGGCTATTTCCAGTTCTCTCTGGTCTCCAGACCTGGGATTTGTAGAACCTTAGACCTAGCAGGGGCTTTATTAAAGCAAGCGGACGGCCTAATTGTCAGACTCAGCAAATGAGGAAACCGAAGCTTAGAGAAATCTCACAGCAGGTCAGTGGGTAATTCCATAATTGGAATATGTTGTTCAGGTCTGCAGAAAATAGTTTAAAAAGGCAGGGACACACTAAAGCAGGGTGACTGGATGATCAGGGGTCATATGTGGAACTTTTGAAGAACTTAGGGGTGTTTTGGCTGCAAGGAAGAAAATGCATCCAGAAGTCATAAAAACCATCTTCAGATATCTGAAGGGCTGCCCCAAGGGGTGTAAGGAGATTTATTCTTTGTAATGGAAAAGGGTATGAAATAGTTACTAGGAGATCAAGTTTGACTCCATATGAGGAAGATGTTGGTCTGCCTTCATTAAGGATCTGGAATACTTGAAAGAGTAGAGAGCCTGCTGCCTTGGAGGAAGGGACTGTCCACCAAAAAACATGTTCAAGAGGGTTTGCATGCTGGGAATATTCTTTTCAAAGCTAAGGTTAATGATCAAGGTTCCCATCAGAATCCCCAAGAGTCCCCATCAAATACCACAAGGCAGTAGAATTAAGCTAGACCCTTCACATGTCAGTTTCTGGTCAAAGCAAATCATCTGCTGAGAAATTTATTATTCTAGGTCTACCAAGGACCTTGGGGTCATTTAGCTTTAGCTTTTGTAGGGCCCAGAGGGAGTAGCTTTGAAAAGAGGGCCTGCTCTGTGGATATTTTTTAGGGTAAAAGTAGAGATGTGTTAGTTTATTTTAGGGTAAACCTGATGATAGAGGGGAAAAAAAAAAAAACAGTGGCACCCATGGCTGGGATACTTACTGTTAGTGTAAATGTGGCAAATCATTCCTAGGATTGAAAGATTCCTATGAGCCCAGCAGAGACCAGGCTCAAAGAGAGCCAAGGACACTGGAAGGGACTATTTAAAGAGACCTTTATAGATACCTCTGAAATTTAAGGGCCACCAAAAAGAGGATCCAAGGCGCCAGAAGGCCTGATCCCCAGATTGGTCTGGCATGACCTTTATCTCTGCATCTCACTAACCTGGCTATCCTTTAAGGCCCAGAATCAGGACTACATATCTTATTTGAAATCTCTGAGGCTTGAACCTATTTCTTCTGGAAAGCTTTCCCTGTCCTCATCAACCCACACTGGAGTCTCCTGCCTCTGAGTTAAGGGGTGGGGAATGGGTGGTAGGCAGTGTGTCAGGACGCCAGGAGGCCTCAAGGATAACCCTGACAGGTTGGGTCAGTGACCCTCTGTAGTTGCCTTAAGAATGTCATCGTTAGTCCCCCTGAAGCGTCTTCCCCTTTGAATCCTTGCTGTTCCCTGCTGTGCTCCCTTCTAGGATGGACCCTGATCCCTAGCCCATGGGAGAAGGCTGTCCCCAGGTTTAGGTGTGCACCGTCTCTTGTCCCTTTTCGGATACATTTCTTTCGTATACATTTCTCGAGGACCCACTGACCTCTTCCAGGTTGGTGATGTGCAACCCAAAGCCTTGGGCTCATCCTCCTCGAGTCATTCAGTACATGCTCCAAGGGGACTGACTCTGTCAGTGGCTTTGTTTGTGCTCGGCCCCAGGATCTCCGCTGGCTTTAATATGTTTTGCTCATCCTCAGCATTTCTCCTGATTTCCTCCTCAAGGCACCAACCGTGTTTGCTAACTTAACCATCAGCATCCCATCTGATTTGCTCGTGAGAATGGAAAAACATTGACATAATTTCTTTCCCTCGAGTGTTATTTGTTGGCTTGTAAATCTGAACGGGAAGAGTAAACTCATTTGGAGAAGTGATGAAATGCCTATCCTTGAAGAATGAAGAGTGTTGCTGGGGATGGCAGGAGAGTTTGTGTGCCCGTGAGTACCGGAATCCAGGACGTAGAACCTGAGATCAGGCTAGAGGCCAGAGATAAGAAACTCCTTCTAATCTTCCCTGCCGATAGAAATAGTCAATAAATGAGAACCGTTTATTGAGTGCCTACCATGTTCACACAAACAGGGAGGTAGGAACAGACGAAGCCATCTTAATTCTTCTCGTTGGAGAACTTTGTGACTAAATCAGGTCATGGTGCCAGTTGCCCAGAAATAGAGAATCATATAATTAGCTTCCTGCTTGGGACTGGGAAGCCCTTTTGTCACTTTTATTAGATGGGGCTGCATCTTAGGATGGCAGGAATGAAACCTAACCTTTCTCCACAGCAACTTTTATGCTCCTTGGTAGAATGTGGAAGTTGCTTGACTTCTCTGAGACCATTTTCTCATCTATAACTTGAGTCAAGCAATACCTACCTTTGTTCTAAGAAGTAAATGAAGCACTGTAAAATGCCTAGCATAGCATGGGCACCCAATAGGCACCAATGAATGATAGCCAAGTTGCAGCTGGACCATCACCACTGGTGCCCAGTAGGAAGAAGCTGGAAAACATATTGCTCACGGCGTGGCCTATCTTGACCTATAGAAAATCCTGATTTCGAGTTCCCTTATTTCTGCCCGATTTTACGGTATGAAGCTGGCACACCGTAAACAGGCTACTCGGAAAGTGTCTGATGTGCCAGGAGGGAAGAGGACAAATCTCTCTAAGGGAGCCATTTGGGCTCTTGTGTTAATTAAAGCAGGAAAGAAATGTGGAAGGAAAGCAAAGCTAAGTGTCCAAACAGAGCATGTGCTACACACATTCTCAAGAGTGAAGCCAGGTAGCAGAGGCTGGCAGGAGAGGAGGAAGATGGGGATGTGGCAGTCCCAGAAGAGAATGATGATCAAGCATCAAGCTCAGTCAAAGCTGAACTCAAGAAGGACAAGCCAGTTACAAAATGTGTCAACTGGGGCGGTGTGGCTCCACCTTTCCTCCTAGTCAGACACTGGAACCCCTGGCCCAGATTCTGCATGGATTCAAAGGCACAAGAGGAGAGCATGGCCTCAGAAGAGGACAGTCTGCCCATCTCAAGGCAGGAATTCCCTCTTATTTTTCTTGCAGACACTCTCCATGGAGATAGGCCCCCAACTTTCTTCACAAAGCCAACTTGTCATCACGCTCTGTTGTGTGCCTTATACTTGCATCAGCTCAAGTAGCACTAATTTTTGAAAATACAGAAATTGTTCTTGTTATAACAGTCTGTTCCCAAGGAACAAAGGCCACAACAGGCTGGCATTATCTTGATTTTTTTTCCATGGCCCTCTCATCAAAAATAATATTTCAAATGGATTGCAGTACAGTTAATGAGATATTTTACAATGCAGATTATCAGAAGTGGAGAGGCCTAGACATTTACACTAGTTGACTGGCAAGATTAACTTGATGCACTTTGACCCACCTTTTGAGAGAAAAAGACCTCTATAAATTTCAAAGAAAAAGGCATAGTTTATCTGCATCCAGATGGCACTTTTAAATTCAGAAAACTGAAATCCGCCTCACACACAGGACCTAGACCACTACTGAAAGGAGAGTGAGATAGGCCAGATTTACATTTATAAATGCCCGTGATGGCAGTAAATGGACAAAGATCCACATGGGTGCACGAGGAGGTCTAAATATGCTACATTTGTGAAACTCTCATTTGAATAAAGAAGCAAATTACATCTTTTTCACATTGAATTGACTGTCCTTAGGACTGAAGCACTAGGTCTTGATTCCCTAGTCTGGTCAACAGAAATTGGGGCATGCAATGATCAATTCCACTCAACAGAGGAGGAGATAAAATGTATCAGACACAGCAGCTCTTCTGTTAAAACAAAGTGACATCTCATGACTTTCCTGTAGCTTTCACAGAAGTATTTTGAAAGTCTGGGAAAATGAGAGGGAAATGTAAGGTTCTATGAAGAGTTGTGGAAGAAGAGAGTGAAGATGCTGGAAGCGTGGCTCTGGGTATAGAGGTTGCACTGTTCCACCCCTAAATCTTCCCCTGTGGCCAGTTCTCAGGTCAATGCATTGCAATTCTCAAGATAGGAACCTATTCCCTCCTTTAATGTTCCCACTAGGTTTCTCCTTTTCAGCTTCCCAGTATGTGTACTCATGAACCAAACAAGAAAGAATTAGTGATGCGTGGTGCTCATTTAATTGGCTGAAACTGAGTGATGTGCACTCTCTGAATCCCGTCAATTCTTGGGACTAATCTACACATTGGCAGCTTGTCATAAGAGATGGGTTGCAAATGTGGAATCAAAACTTTTCAGGGCTTGGCAGTCGTAAAATGGCAATGTGTTAAATGCGCTCTTAGGAGACTGGAGAGGAACTTCTGTGTAAGTGTAATGCAGTCATGGTAAGATAATGGATTAAATGGCCTTCTTTAAGATATTGGCTTTGTGTGTCTTGTGTATTCAAAAAGTAGCCCTTCTAGTGTGTCTCTTTAGGCACAAACAAAATGGATGAGGGTCAGTGATGAGTTACTGTGTTAGGACGAGAGGATGTTAGCAACCTCTTCTGTGCATCCAGATAGCAGCCTGTTCTGGAGTTTCCTGTGGAATTCACAGTGCTTCATGGCTAAACTTCCCGCTGGGGTTAGGACAGAAGTTTTCCCAGGAGACCACACAGGGATTTGGAAGCAGAAGAGCTGAGTTATTATCTGATGTTTCCCATTTACCATTTGGGAGATATTGGGAAAGCCACTGAAATTTGTCTCTAAAACTGTGGATCATGATACTTGGTGTTTCACTCAAAGAGCTTCTAAGGACCGGACAAAATGGTTTGGTTTGGTGGTTTGAGAATATTTCATATACCGCAAAGCAATGCACAAATATCATTGTTGTGACTCTAATGTCTCTTCCTGGTCTGTAAGAAACTACCTTTTCTCATCCTCCCCTCTTTTCTGTCAGCCATAGTGAATACCTGTTGATTCTTAGCATATTTATACCACGAATATGTGAAAGTCCCAGTGTCCTTTTATCCCTCTGTTGGGGACCCAGGATGGATTCTTATCTGGGCATATTGTTATCCAGGCATCCTTCAGATGTTTTGAAATGGGTCTGGTAAGAACCAAAGCTGTGTTTTCAATTAATTTTCTAAGTACACAATTTGCTCAAAGTACATTAAAAAAAAAAAATTCAACAATAAAATATGGCTTGCTGCTGTTCGACGGCCAGAAATTTGAGATCTCTCTGGGTTTCACTAATATCAAAGGCTTCTGTTTAATATGACTCTGTATTAAAGCGGGCCTTACTGTCAACTTAGCAAAACCTCTTGTTTAAGCTCAAGTTTTGTGTAGTTATTATTAATCCAATGTGCATCTGTTGAAAATAACTCCAGATAATGCAACATTTGATTAAATGGCACGTCTTAATACGGCCATTAGCTGGAGGGATTTTTTTTTCCATTTACGCATTCCAATCTGAGCCTGATAAGATGGCACTAACATTTAGCCTGAGGTGTGGAATGTTAATAGTGGAATCTTGGACAGTTTGTTTATTTTTTATTTATTTCGTGAATGTGCCATTCGCAGTAATGTGCCAGATGAGGGTCCTGGAAAGCAGAAGTGCTCTGTTTAGCCTCAGAGCCCCAAGAAGCTGGCAGATTAGCCCCTACCCCAAGGGCAGCATCAACCTGGTAGGAAAAGGCAGAGGAGTAACATTAAGCCGGAACTGAAGTATATTTCTGTTCTTTCAAAAGTGGCTTTTCAGGACGATGTGAATAACATGTCATGTGAATTTTTATCCACCGCCTTTTCTTTTGGGCTATGGGGAAAGAAGGCTTAGGAGATGCTCTGGTCCTCGTGAGCACCTTGAACCTAGGCTGTTCTGGTGGCATTGGTTTTCCTTTGCTGAGAGACCCTGCAGCTCTTGTGGTTCAGGGGCAGATGGTACCTGGCACAGAGCAGGCATCCAGTCACTTTTCCTTGAGCCATTATGCTAACCAGCATCCAGGGAACACAGAGGCCCCAAATGTTCCCCGAGTACACGCTTCTTGGGCACCTCCTGCATGGAAGGCACCATGTTAAAGCCTGGGCATAAAGCAGTGGACAAGACAGACTCAGTCCCTGCTTTCACGGACCTTGCATTCTAGCTAATACGTAGCCACTAGTCAAGGATGCTGTCTGTCTGTCTGTTGGTTTTATGATTTGATCTCTAGTCTTAATTGAGTTTCAGCTCCCGGAATTGAGTTTATGCCCTATTGACCACCATTTGGCTTTTACAATTGTTCTTATAAGGGTATTTTTCTGCTTATATGTTAGTTTTAATTCCTTGAAGATAGGCATTTGGGTTCCATTTAATTTAATGCTTATTTACCAACTGCCTATCACGTTAAAGACTCTGCTTTTTTCACTATTCTTCCTGCCTTTCCCAGAATGATTAGGCATAAAATGTTCCCCTCCTTTAAGCCTAGCCCACCCAGGGTCATGAGGGAAGGTGTGGCAGGTTGTACACTACACGATGGTGCCACATCTAGAAGGACATTGCGCACATCATGGAGACGGTAGGTTCGTGCATTTATAATGATGATCTCTACACAGATGGCAGTACCCAGTTCGAACAAGATCATTGTATATTAAACATATTAAGAAAATTCCTCTGCATATCAAATGAGTCTTGTCAGAGACACCTGTTTTAACTTCACATGAAGACATTTTATAAGACAGTGGGCCTGTTGCTGCTTTCCTGGTCGTGTCAGGCACCAGGACAATTCCTCTAGTTAACTAGGGCAGCAAAGGACAAGAGACTAGGGTTGGAGTGGATTTCAGTTCTAACTCTGCAAGTCAACCAGCTGTGTAGCTTCGAGCACATCCCATAACCATTTTGAGCTTCAATTTCCTCATCAGTAAAATGGGGATTATCTCCATACCTCATGGAGTTACTAAGATCAAATAAAGTAATTCTGGGAATATGCCTTGTTCCATGTGCTTGGACTCAATAAATGTTATTTCAGTCTGGTAGCTGGGATGGGGAGAGGGGTAGGGAAGGGAAGAGGGACATGAACCTGCCAAGAGATGTTATAGAAGGCAGATTTTACCTCTGTGTCCTCTGGGTGACTGTGTGGTGAGGCCAGGGAACCATTTTGTCCCAGGAAGGATGGCCACCGAAGACTTGAAGCTCCCTTCATTTTTAGCAGCCCAGAGAAAAGCATTCAATTTTCCTTATTTCCGTCCTGGGGTTTGCAATCTACATTTGCAAGAAAATGAGGGTGTCATTTTTCCTAGTTTCCAGGCACCTAGGCTGATTCATTGCAGCGTTAGAAGTGGTTAATGGCAATTGAGGTAGCAGCAGTTTGGAGCGGCAAACAGGACCCTGCCAGGGACCCTGGGTAACTCTCAGGTGTTATTACAACCTGTCTGGCTTTCTGTTGCCCTCACTGGCTTTTCCATCAAGTTATCTGTCAGTCTTCTGCTTTCATTTCCTGGGCAGAGATTCGGAGGTCAGCCGGAAACCCCTTCACATAGCTGCAGAGGGGTTGCTGCATTGATTCTTATATTTGGTTCTGATTACAGATTGAAATTAGATTGCTTCCTCTCCTGGCGTGGGTTATGATAGCACTCTGTAGTTGAAGAAAATTTATTTACTGTGCATTGTGTTTCTTGAAAAGTCTAGTAATTTGTTTCTGTCCTCTACTCAAAGAAAGTAGGTCAAGGACTGGCCAGCACGCAGGGATAATGAGGTGTCGGTGAGAAAAACACCACCCAGAGAAATGGATCTTTATTAGACCCTTCCGGTGGTGATGGTGGCAATATGGCCGTGCTCGAGGTGATGGGTCTGTATTTCCTTATGGCTTGACTGGGGTTGGCTCATTCCCTCTTGTGGGGCCTCTCCATCCCAGATGGTGGACCGTGTCTACATTTGGCAGCCCACGTTCTCCTGATGGAATAACACTTCCAAAGTGTGCCTGCAACCAGGAAGATGGAGGGAGCTTATTAGCACTCTGTTGTGGGCCACGTGTAGCTTTGTATGTTCATTTTCAAGTTGTCTTCAAGCTCCTCCAGGGAGGATGAGTGGATGCAGCAATAGGCTTTATCTGTATTTGTAAGGAGCTTCCTGAGGCTCCAAGGCCAGAATTCTGTGACTGAAGCTTGTCGCAAAGAATAAAGAAAGAAAAGGAGGTGTTCAGAGCCAAGAGGAGAAGGATGGTTCCCAACCTTTCTCAGTTCATGGCACCCTTTGTGTGTCAGTAACTTTTTCACGATGCCTCTAGGTGTGCACACACACACACACACACACACACACACACACACACACAGAGTTCTGTTTATTAAGTAGTTAGATGGATCCAAATAAGTTAATAAGTATTTATGGCCTAACAACTTGGTGACCATTTGGGAAAAATACACATAAATCGAAAGAAAATATTTTATGTTTATTTTTAAATAACCACAGTCACTACCAATGGGATGTGTGCACCTGTTGGGCGCTGCAGAACTCAAATCTCGAAATCAGGTTGGACACTGCCACCCTCATGTCCTTTTCCGCACCGATTTTCATGCAACTTTTTATCAAGCAACTGCTGAAAGTTTCACAGAAATAGGACGTGATCAAAAGAATGTAGCGTGATTTAATGTTGAAACTGAGGACCCCCTTGAGCTAGCAGTTTGCAAGGTATCTGACAGCTGTTGAGTATTGCTTTGCTTTCCTCAAAATTTTAAAATATTTAAAAATTAAAGTAAACTTAAACCTAAATTAATTTAAATTCATTTTCATGTGAGTACCCCACACTGCCCCTCTGAGTTTGCTGCAGTGACCCAGGGTGCCTCAGCGCACAGTTTGCAAGCCTGGGCCCTGGGCGCGAGATGCTCTCAGATAACTCAGAACTGCGAGGGAGGGACCAAGGGCTTGTCCAGCTGGCTGTCCTTGTAAGCACTTCTGACCTTACCTCTGACCCGCTGCTGAGGGAGGGTGCTGGAACCCTACCTTGCATGCAGCACATTGTGATTTTATGATGCTAGAGGGTGAAGTGACCACAGGCTGCTCATCACAATAACCCTGCACGGAGTTCCTCCTTGGCAGGCTGCTCTCACAGATACTGTGGGGCTTTCTTCTAATAGTATAGCTTTGCCCTCAAGGAGAATGCAATCTTGTTGAAACTCTCACAGGCTTAAGGTAACATAGAGATTCTAGTCCAAATGCTTACAATTCAAAGTTGACATTTTACAGGATGATGTTTCCCTTTCCTTGGCACAAATTGGAGGAATTAAATTGAATTAAATAATTATTGGATTTAATAATTAAAACCTTTTTCAGTCTCCACTTGGATCTTACCGAAGTGGCACCATTTTCAAGCGGGCAAGAACACATCGGAAATATGGAAAAAGACTTCTGTGCAAATTGTTAATAGAATCCCTAAATGCAGGTTCTCTATTCTGAGGGCTTAGGCCCTAAGTGGGGTTGATTTAAGTGGAAAAAGGCCACTTTGCATCCAGTGGAATGAAATCCTGTTTCCAGATTTACGTTTCTGACGATTTTGGTAAATCTTCCTGTTATATATTCGGCTGCCCGTGACTGGACATCTTCCTCTGGAGGCCTGGGGCCTGAACACATTCTGTCAAGTTTATTATCCAGGGAAGAGACTCCTTTCAGTCCCAAATGGGTGTGCGGTAGCAGGTGGGAATTGCCATTGACGAGTTGGGAGACCCTAAATCTCTTTTCATCAGATCTGAATGTTGGTGGCAATATAGAAATGCATTGAAGTGTTGCTAACAAAGCTGCCCTCTCTGCCTGGCATTCAGAGGGGGGGAAAGAGGGTATTTTGCACCATGACAACAGGTGACCTCTATTTGGAATTGTCAACAAACATTAATAGGCTTTCTAAAACACATATGCTGTAAAGTAAGAGACTGGCTGCCTGAAGGGAGGGCCCGGTATTCAGCAGCACTGGGGCAGTTCGTACAGGATGTCAGCAGACGTGGTTAATTGGTAATGATTAGGGCTGTCTGAAAGCTGATTCCCTGAGTTTGGTGAACACATAATTGTTGTATGTAACCCAGAGCGGCTTTGCTCTTTCATCTCTATGAAGAGATCAGAAAAGAGAGATTTACGGCTTAGGTTGCCCCAAGCCACACATAGCAGGCTTAATTTTCCTTTCCAAGGGAATTTGAAGACTGCTGTTGTGACTAGTTCTCTGTGGCTCATATGGCATGTTGAGGTCACCTGCAAGTTTTTGTTAAATGATTGAGTGACTGAAATTAATTATTCTGTCAGAGCTGTAATGGAGGTAAGATGGAAGACGCTGATAAAGAGAAAAGCTAAAGCGATCCTTATAAATGCACTTATGTCTCTTTCTATTTAAATAAAGCAGACAGAACACGTATATCCTGGATGGTGTTGGGTGTCACCTCCCCATTTGCCTCTATAGCCCTAAGCTGTTTTCTTTCAAAATCCAACGCTTTGAAATGAGTGGCCATTTATTCAACTCCAACCGTAGGATATTTGACCCCTTAGTCACTTCATTCCTTCTAATCTTTCCCCAAACACCTCAGCCCCTGATAAGAGGCTGATTCCAGCCACTGCCTTAGATTAAATCGACCGAATTCAGGGAGTTGCGTCTGAGCGAATGGCTAAGTGACTTGGGGAATGTGGCTGGTGAGTAGGTGAAAGGCAGGTGTTTGCTTCTAAATGTCAGATTTCTGAGGCGTGGAAACCACCCTGTAAGGCCGTTTAGGAAGGCAGTGAAAGCAGCTGTTTAGTGACAGGCTGCCTGAAATTTGGGTTCTTAAATGCCATGAAGGGAATCCAGTGGCCAGTTAAGGAAATGCCAAAATGACTGTCTTGATTACCTTGCAAAGGGCAAGAGAATTATTTAAAAGTGATTTTCCAACTTACTTCCAAGTCATTGGCAACAAAGGCTAAAAAGAGCCGTTTCCCATGTGGGTTCTGAGAAGCACGTAGGTAGCAGGACCTCTTCCTGAAGTGACACCAGGTTCAAAATGAGCAAGAAACGTTGGAAGTGTAGAAAAGGACTTACAAGCAAATTGGCTAAGGTATCAGAATGATAAACCCGTGCCCTGAAAGTGTGTCCTCTCATGTTGTGTGCCCTTTGGCGAAAACACTGAAGATCAGGGCTGCCTAGTCCTTTGCATGAGTAGGAAAAGCCCACAGCAATGAGATGGGTTGATTCCCTTGCCAAAGCCATCACCAACAGCCATAGCAATAGAACTGGGAAATACCCAGCAGTCACTTGGTTCACTGATTTTTTTGGATTCCAGTGTGCCCTTTTCAAATCATCTGGGATGCTTGTTAAATATTCAGATTCCAGGGAACCACCCACAGAGAGTCTGTCTCCCTAGGTATGCCACAGAGCTTGGGGATCTTCATTTTTTTTTTTTTTTTTTAACAAGTTCTGAGGTGATGTTGCAGGTTGTCTCCAACTTTCACTTCCCTTGTTTAACAAATAAGTAGACCAGGGGCCAAGAGAAGAGACTGCAACCGCTCCATTTGGTAAGAACAGCCCTCTGAAAGGCTCGTGACTAGTCTATGGGCAGATTGTAGATGGAACTTATTGGGTTTGAGTAATTTTTTTGGGGGTAGCATAAAGCCTTTTTAAAAAAAGTGAAATATACTTGATTTGCAATGTTGTATTAGTTTTAGGTGTATAGCACAGTGATTCGGTTTTATATATATATATATAATATATTCTTTTTCAAATTCTTTTCTCTTGTAGGTTATTACAAGGTACTGAGTATAGTTCCTTGCACTATACAGTAGGTCCTTGTTGTTTATTTTATATACAGTAGTCTGTATATGTTAATCCTAAACTCCTAATTTATTCCTCCCCCCACCTTTCCCCTTTGGTAACCATAAGTTTGTTTTCTATGTCTGTGAGTCTGTTTCTCTTTTATAAATAAGTTCACTTGTATCTCTTTTTTAAGATGTGCATATAAGTGATATCATATGATATTTGTCTTTCTCTGTCTGCCTTACTTCACTTAGTATGATAATCTCCAGGTCCATCCATGTCGCTGAAAATGACATTATTTCATTCTTTTTAATGGCTGAGTAATATTCCAGTATGTGTGTGTGTGTACACACATACACACACACACACACACCACATCTTCTTTATCCATTCATCTGTCGATGGACACTTAGATGGCTTCCATGTCTTAGCTATTGTAAATAGTGCTGCTGTGTATGTATCTTTTTGAATTATGGTTTTCTCCAGATATATGCCCAGGCGTGGGATCACTGGATCATATGGTAACTCTGTTTTTAGTTTTTTCAAGGAAGCTCCATACCGTTGTTCTCCATAGTGCCTGCACTAATTTACATTCCCACCAACAGTATAGGAGGGTTCCTTTTTCTCCATACCCTCTCCAGCACTTATTATTTGTAGACTTTTTGATGATGGCCATTCTGGTGAGGTGGTACATTGCTAATTATTAGAGAAAAGCAAATCAAAACTACAGTGGGATTTGAGTAATTTTGCTTGTCTTAAGACAAGTCATGGCTATTTCAACACTAGTCAACTTAAGGTATCCCAGCTATTGAAGGCATGGCCTCCTGAGTATCTTAGAAAATGAAATAATAGAAATAGGTGGAGTCTGGAAAATTGCTGTTTCTTGATGATGGTTAATATTTCGTTGGCTGGACATAATTGAAGCAACAAAGAAATAGCCATGAAAACTGTGATAAATTAAGACATTCCATTATGGAGGGCAATTTTAAATATTTCTTTCCTGGCAATTTCTAAAAGGAAGAAGACTACCTTGGAACACTTTATACTCATTCCTGCTAGGAGATGAGAAATGGTGTCCCCTCTCTAATTTATGAACCTGTGGTTTAGTTAGGTAGAGCTCAAGCTTACATTGCTCTAACACCATGTTTTGTGGGGTTAAATGTAAGGCCTTAAAATGTATGTATATGTCCTCTCACTTCATGAATGCTATGATACTTAGTGCTTTACAGTCTATCTGAAGGCAAATTGATGACTTTATAAAATCTTTTTTTAAAGTACCCATCTCCTCTTTTTAAATATGTATGGCTTCTCTATGTGCCCTATAAAATGTTTTGGAAAGTGGTCATCACCAAACTAGGGCTAGGTTGCATAAATATTTAGCTAGAGATAGGAGCGTGTTTCTTGAAGTTGCACATGTGTCAGCATTTCCTTAGCTGTTCCTCCAGAGCCAGGCCTATTAGCAGTGCGATGGAAGATAAAGAGGGAGCCAAGATAGAAATGCAGACTTGCCATTGCCAGGGATAACGCTGCATTAAATTGTCGCTGTTTTGGTTCTGTTCTTAACAAAGTTAAACAAGTCTTTAACTGGAGCCCGTTTTCACTTGTCATTTTAAATAATAATTAGACCCCCTGCTCCAATCAGTTTCTTTTAAGGTGGTTTTAAAAGTTCATGACTGGAAAGATACTATTTATAGAGGAGAGGCAGTTAGTAGGTCAAGATTTGGTTGGTTTCATGTGGCCAAGGATTTTCCCAGAAATTCAACTGGGGATTTTTTTTTGGCCCTTCCAGAATATCAAATTTTGATTTGTTGTTGTTTTTAATCCTAAATATTACTGATTACGTATCTTCTCTGGGAGGAGGGAGGGCTAAGATGAATGTACCACATTTTTTATGTACTTCTAGTAGCTGTGCAACCTTCAGTGGCAGGGAATAGAGCATATGACTGTGAAACTTACATAGAGAAAGGGGAGAATTTGTAATCTTTGAACAACAACAAAAAAATGTATTGATATCTACAGTGTGCTGGGCTCTGAGGCTTCAAAATTGAATAAAATGTGACCCTAGGGAGTGACAGGTCTAAGCAGGCAATTACAGTGAAACGTGATACAATACATGTATAAGAGGAGTCCCAAAGAAGGAGGAACTAAATTCTCTCTGGGGCTTTCAAGAGAAGCAGTGACTTATAAATGAGGAGGAAGAATCTATGAATTCATTGTTTAGCTTGAGAGCTCTAACTTGCATCAATCCATATTTGAGATATTTTAGTGGTGACCAAATGAGGATGGTCTTTCAGGCAATGGGTGGAGCCTGTTCAAAAGTACAGAGACTTGAGAGGACATGGCATGTCAGAAAATTGTAGGTAGGCAGCATAGCTTAAGCATCATTTACAAGGGGGGTGAGGTTACCACTGAATAGGATTATGAGCTTGACTTTCACATAGGCTCATATGTCCTGGCATCATCATGCTTCTTCAAGAGTTTTGGTAATACTTAAGGGAGAGATAGAGATCCCAAAAGGTGCAAGGTCTCATGTCAAGTCTATGAGACTAGTTTCTTAGCTTATGAGGCAGTTGAAAAACATTAGGCCTTATTCTCTCAAACGCTGTTATTGGAGGTGAGCTAGCTACCAGGTCAGTCTGCCCATACAGGTCAACAACGGGTCAAAAACCTGGATGAAAAGTCTAATATGTGCTTCATCATCCAGATAGTTTGACTCTAGGTCCCAAATCAGTGTTCTATGAAAAAGGAGATCCTTAGCAAAAGGTTTTATGAAATGTTTGGTTAAATAAAGTTACGCAGGCTTCCTTTCTGTTGGGCTTCCTAAGCCTTTAATGTGCTGAAGTACAATACGAATCTCCAAGAGGATGATAGAATATGGCTTCATTTCCTAAAATTGTTTGTGAAAAAGTCTTTTGTGAAATTAGTGTTCCCTAGAATACTCTTTGGGCAAAGCCACTCTTAAGATTCATTTAAACAGACCTCCTAATTGTACATCGAATGGAATTTCCTTCATCAAAAGTTATGCCTGAAAGAGGGGGTGAAAACCACTCCATTCAGCACATGTAAAATGTGCCCTCTACTAATTATTTGACATCATGTTGGTGAAATCAAGGGTTGCATTCCTCCCATTCTAATAGGACAGTTTTGCAGAGACACAGCTGCGGGCTCTGGTGGGCAGCATGGGGGCTGCTGGGAAGGTTCCAGTAAAATACAACTCTTCCTGACCTTGTACCATTTAAAGTCACAGAGCTATTAAAGCAGCGACCAGGGCATTCAGAAGACCTGTGACTAGGCATAATGTGCCTTTTGAGGGTGACTGTTCATTTGTCCATCTAATTAGCACTCAGCACCTTTGGCTGCCCCACACATCTTTTAAAAAAATCTCAAGCATGTGGGGCTTCGGTGCTTGGATGGCAGGGCTCAGATGAAAATCAAGGCCTGGCCTTGTATTTATGGAAGTTTCTTCTTTCTACTACATCTTACCTATTTCCTCAGCCCTGTTCTCAGTAATGCCTGCCACAAAGAGCCCCATAAATTTAGCATTTGCAGCTATAAGTTTGTCATTCTTTTCTTGAAATAAGATTAGGGC
The DNA here is from genome assembly GCF_028564815.1 of Eubalaena glacialis. Lineage (NCBI taxonomy): Eukaryota > Metazoa > Chordata > Mammalia > Artiodactyla > Balaenidae > Eubalaena > Eubalaena glacialis. Next base: position 59,314,461 of record NC_083716.1, on the reverse strand, counting down.
ACTATTGTAAAACAGCAGAAGGCTGAATGTGAGAGCAGCCAACATATTGTTGACTGATTCATCTGGGGCATTTAGTTCTTCAAAATGGAAAAACAAAACAGGGTCTAAAAAGCAAACACAGTAAATTAAAAGAATGTTATTCTATGCATAGAACAGCTGTTTTAATACTTGCCCAGTAGGGTCATGTGACTGACCCACTTCTTTTAGGATAAAATATGTCTTCCTTTAAGGTTATTATTAAAGACACGTGGAGACATTTACTTTGGTCTTCTTGTCAGCATTGTGCCACATTAAAAAAAATACAAAAAACATTTGAATTTGGTTTAGATTCATTATTTGCATGAAAATGATAGTTAATTGTGTCCATGTGATATTAGTGTTTGGCTAAGATGACCTTGCCATTGTTAGACCAAGGTGGGCCGTGAGTTATGAAAATTGTACTGGTGGTAGCTGTTTTCTTTTAAGTAACTGTATAGCTCTGTCTGTTTTGCCAACTAGGAAAATGAATTAACGGGAAGTGAAAGATTTAGAGTCTACAGGAGGTAGGATATAGTTATCCATTGCAGGGAGAAAGCTCCACATTGGGCTCTCTTTGCATGTTGGGTGATCATTATCTCATTTCTTTGGCAAACATTGAATGCCTGCTCTATGTTAGGATCCGGACTGTTCATTACATGATCAGAAACTCTAAGAGGGAAGAGACCCTGCAGTACTGTAACTGAAACCTCTATTAGCTTTAAAATCTGAACCAGAAGGTCTTCTAGCCCACGCGAGGCTTGTCCCAAAGCCGCTAAGTGGCAGGACAAGAGTCCAAATCTTCTGCTCCTTCTCCAGCTTTCTCCATGTGCTACTTCCTTACTTTGCTTTACCTGGTACCCATCATGAGTATGTTTTCTCTAGAGACTCGTTAGAGCAGAGGAGGATGCTGGGCCAGATGCCCCTCCTGTCCCACTAAGTGTGTCCTGGTCATTGAGGATTCTCCCAGTCAGCCTCTTCCTCTCTCTGAACTCTTTAAAGGCCAAGATCAATTCCAGTTCATCTTAGAACATGTAATTCTGTTTTGAATTACATGCATATGGTTGTATTATATCAGATATGTAATAAATATCTGTTGAAAGCATGAATAATAGAATGAATAAATGACCCTGTCCTGTTCCAACTCAGGGCAGGGTCCATTATGCCCCCTCTGTGACATGTGATTATCCAGCTGCATCTTACATTGTCTCCTAGTGATGCAGTCCTGGCTACTTTATAGTACACCCCATCTCTCTATGGGCAGTGCTGCCCACAGAATGGCACTTCCTCTTCTTAATCCTCAGTCCACTCTAATGTCTCTGGCTCTATCTCCAAAAGCCACACAGACTAGATCCTTATTCCTCTTTCACATGGTCCTTCAGATATTGCAAGACACCTGGTATATGCTTCTCATCTCCAAATTTGACATAGCAATCCCCTAAGTTATTCCTCATATGACACAATTCCCTGATGTATCTCTATCTTAGATGCTTTCGTATCAACATAGTTAATTTAGCCAGTGTTTTTTTGTATGTTTGTTTTGTTTGCTTATTATTTGTAAGTTTGGGGCTAGAACCGAACATAGTATTACAGGAAGGAATGACCAGAGCAGAATAGGGCCAGAACATTGCCTTCCTTCTTCTGCACTTCTACTTAGACTATTTTTATAATTAAAGATTGACTCTTTGTTATTTTATCATATTTTACTTTTAGCAGTCATGCCGCTGATTTGATTCATATGAGCTACTAGACATCGAAACCCGTGGTTTCCAGCTGGGGGTGATTTTGTCTCCCTGGGGATAGTTGGCAATGATTGGAGGCCTTATTGATTTTCCTTCCTTGGGTCGGGAGTGATAATAGCATCTAGTGGGTAGAAGCCAGGGTTGCTGGTAAGATCCTACAATGCACAGGACAGCCTCCCACAGTAAAGAATTATTTGGTTTAAAATGTCAGTGATGCTGCTATTGAGAAACTCTGGTCTAAACTACCTAGTCCTTCTCTTTGGCACTTCATGGAACAGATCTTGATCCTCTACGACATGAGATCTCTCAGATCTTTGAACCTGACTCAGTAAGACCTCTTCTCTCCAGGTGAAGCCTTCCCAGCCCTGTTGTCAACCATTTCTAAGACTTCCAGTTTCTTAACCTGCTGGTCACCCACCACCTTGCGGTTAGAGTACTGCTCCCAGAGCTGAACAATGCTTTGGTCGGCATCTGAAACCTAGGACAGAGCTTCTCAAACTTTACTGTGGATAGAAGTCATATGGGAACTCAGTTAAAGTCAGGCTCTGATTCATGAGATCTGGGGTAGGGCTGAGACTCTGCCATTCTATCAAGCTCCCAGGCAATGCTGATGTAGAAGGCCTGTGGAGCAAGACGCTTAGCAAGTTTCCTATTGGCTTTATTTGGATACGGGCTTCTTCTGGTCCCTTGGAGCAGAGTACAGGTGTTTGTGGCTGGGAACCTTTGGCTCTTACACTCAGCCCTGGCCACGTGGCAGAACAGAGCCAACCAAACACTGTGATGCTACAATGCAAAGGAAGACTAATGGCCTGCTAATTGCCGAGCAGTGCTTATAACTTAGATGTCCTTGCTGTGCCATGTTCCAGGCTCAGGAGAAGCAACAAGAAAGCCATAACCCTTTCCTAATTGAGAGCTGGATGTGGGAGTGAGGGGGGAGCTGCCCCCAATCAAAGACTTGGAGGAACGTAATATCCCATTGTGATTTGGTTTCTCCAGATTATGTATATGTTTATAAATTATCCTAGAAGTTCCTTTTCCTCACTCCCTTTATTGTAGGGTGTATTTCTTTAAAGTGACAGGTTTAATTTTTTTTCCCTACTCTGTGTAGATTTCATGGATGATGTAGCTTAATAAATCAAACCGATTTCCACCATTGTATCAAGGCTCTTTAATCAGTTCTTTGAATTAATGCAATCAAATGGTTGAATTCTTACATTTCATTTCTATATTTACAGCTCTGTTGTGCTTTTTTTATTGAATTGGAAGAGGAATATCTTCATTCGCTGCCAAAATAAAATAAATCTAGGCAGGTTATCTAGTAAACTGACTGGGGTGTAGGGTGTGCAGTGTGTGTGTGTGTGTTTGCTTGTGTGTGTGCATAAAATACAGAAGTCATCGGCATTGTTCTAATATTAAATTTTGTGTTGGGACTTCATATTCAAGAAGCCAGCATTGTATCAAGTTCTGCGATAATGGTCCTGTTTTACCAGATCATTAACCCAGGGGTTCTCAAACAGAGAAGAGAGCGTTTGGAAGTTATGGTGCCCTTGTGTTTTCATATGTGTTCTAGTTAAGAGCGTAGAATCTGGAGTCAGATTGCTCAGAGAAAATCCCGGTTCCTCCCAGCTCTGGCTGTGTGACTTCATGCATGTTACTTAACCTCTCTGTACTTCCTTTACTTTAAACGAGGGATAATATTAGTGTCTGTCTCATGGAACAGTTGTGAGGATTAGAACCACAGGCAGTGAGTGGTATGCGTGACAGGCAAAGGGCAATTATTCGCTTTCTGGAGACTATTAATAATATCACCCTAAACTTAAGGCAGCTAAACATGTCGTTTTCTGCCAAACCAGAAATGCTATCTTTTGGTATATTCACTCAAAGATAACAGTAAAGGGCAATAAGGATATGAGAAAATGATTAGAGGACAATCATAAAATGGAAGAAATTCTATTCTTTAATTATGGCTATTTTCCTCCCACAAATTGGGAAACTAACTCCACTCTTGAGTTTGATTCTATGAACCCAGGAAACATAGAACCCAGGGTTCGGCTGGGACAGAGTTTGCCTATCAGTCCTACCCCTACTTATTTTCTCATGTACTTTGAAATACCTTGAGTCCATAGATATAACACTATGGTACACTAGTCAATTAAAGATACTTTGTGAAGATATGTGGAGTAAGTCCCTGCTTTTCAGAACATAATGTGCATGCATGTGAAATGTGTATGTGTTTCATGGAACCAGTGACAGATACATTAGGCAGTGATTATTCTCATTACTAAACAATTCATAGTAGGGTTTCTTACAATAGCAAATGCCTTCCATTTCTACTCCTTTGCCAGTTTGTTAGATGGTTCATAAACACAAAAGGTCCATATCTTAAAATTCTGATGGCATTCCTTGATCTGGGTGGATGAGTTTTTGTTACTCGCACAAGAGAGGATGAGTTGGAATGATCAGATGGGTATAGAGGTACATGGAAACAGCAGAGTGTTCTAAAATCTTATTTCCTGAGTTTGGGCAGAAGCAACAGCCTTATTACTAATCATCTTAGTCATAAAAGTTATACTTGATATTGTATAGAGCTCTACATATAAATCACTTTCACATGTATGTTTTTCATTTATTCCTCACAAGATAAAAGTGTGAGGTATCTCTTAGTGACCCCGCTTTATTATTGAAAAAACAGAGACAGAGAGGTGAAATGACTTGTCAAAGGTCATATGACTTGCAAGTGCCAGAGCTAGGCCTCAAACCAAATTCTTCTCCCTCCAGATCCATTGGCCAACTTGGGTATGTCTCAATGCATGATAGCCACTTACCATAATTGTCATATGTGTTCTTCGAATGGGACTTAGCACCTGCTACCTTGTTTCCATATCTAATCCCCGTCTCTTATTTGTTGGATGTGTTTCTCATGATGTGCAAGGATCCTAGATGGACCTTGTATCAAATACCTTTTCAGGGCAGCAGCCGCTTAGTTCTTGGAAATCAGCTGCTAATCCACATAAAGCTGGTGGGTTTATTCTCACTGAGAGCTTCGGAACTTCTGAATCTATTAGCTTTTGCTGAGTGACTAACCCCCCGCCCACCCCACCCCCCCAAAAAAATAGTGCCTTAAAACAACAAATATATAGTTATTTCCCAATTGTGCAAATGGGCAATTTGGGCTGGACTCACTTGGCTAGTCCTCTGGATCCAGAGTGGTCTCAGCTCGTCTTGGGTCGTCTCCTTCCCAGGTCTCAGCTGGGGCCCCTGGGATGGCTTGCATGACTGGGCCTCTTTTCATGTTATCTTTCAGGAGACTCGTCCCAGACTTGTTGGCATGGTGGTTACAGAATTCCATGAGCAGCGGAAGAGCACAATCCCCAGTGCAGAGCACGTTTCAAGTCTTTGCTTATATCTTATTTGCTACCATCTTACTTGTCAAAGCAAGTCCCATGGCCAAGCCCAGAGTCAGTAGAAGGAACTTCTCAGTGACATGGATGCAGGGATGCTTGAACAGATTGCAGGTCATTACTGCGACAGTCTACCATGTTGCCCTATCAAGTTTTTCTTTACTTCCAAATTTTTGAGTAGAGTTATAATGCCCTGAAAAACCAGGAGGTTCTTGCTCTCCACTGAGGTGTTTCCTTATTGTTACTCCCTCAAGATTCTGTCAACTCAGTAAAGTCGATCCTTTACAAAACCCTGGCTTCTTTCAGTGATGCTGCCCTGCTTTCCTCCTGTGGGGCAACTCGGCATGAATGAATTGAAAGGTTGTTCTTAGGACTTTTCTGACTTTTTAATGGTGTGCCTGTAACTTCTCCTTGTCAGCTTTCCTTTTAGAAATGCATACGTTTATCTTGAATGCGGATGCTGGAGTTTTCTGTTTGGGAACGAATTTTAATGAAGCTTTATCAGGTGTTAACCAAAATGAAGAGGAGTATTTTGTGCCCAGAGAAAGCGATCTGGCAGTCAGGAGCTCCTTTAGAAAGAGGACTGCAGAATGAAGGAATGCTAAACCCTTCTTTAATGATTCTTCTCTTTTTGAAACATGTGACTTTGCCTGAGAGTTTGTGTCGCGTTTAGCTCATGGAAGGGGAACATGATGATGTGTGATCTGGAGGAAGGAGCGGACAGTGGATGATAATTCCCAAGCAGATGAAAGAGAATATTTCACACTGCTGAGACGCATGTGACTTCTTTGGATGCAAATAACAGAAGGGATGATGATAGTTATAGCCGTTCCCCGCTTTGGGGAGAAATCACCAACTTAGCAACGCTAAATGGCAAGACCTATGTGGCCGAGTTCTTTCCCTGACTAATTGGAAACACATCTCTGTATTTTCCTGTCATTGAGAAAGAACGACTGTTTGGTAAATGGTATTCAGTAGTCTACTTTTATAAAAGCCCAGGTGCTGGGCTCTTGGTCAGGAGGGAATGAAAATGCTTTCTAATATCAGAGAGCCTGGGTATTTTTTGTAGTGACAGTAGGACATTGGAAAGTGACTGGTAGGTTTGGAGTAGCAAACTGGTAGAATCTCACCAGCTCGGCCCTTAGGAGTTTATCAACTTGAACAAACCCTTTCCCCTCTGACCTCAGTTTCTTTACTTGCAAAATAAGAAGAATGGGGCAAATGATCCCGAAGTTTTCATCTCATTTCTGTCCGAAAATCCTATAATTTAGAAAAATAGACACTTTTTGGTTATAAGTTTGGCTCAGAGAAGACAGTGTGAAATACTCACTGGATTTATGGCTGGAGACACTTTATAAGACAAAGCAAAACAAATCCCGGCTCTGGTACAGATTATTCCACCATCTATCCATGGACCCATCCACATCCGTTCCACCCATCCATCCATGTACCCGTCTACTTGTCTCCACCACTCTTGTTTTCTGCATTTATTCCAGACATTAGTGTTAAAATTTCTTTGTGCTTACCTTCTTTGAGCTTTCGAGCCCCTGTGAGGAAATCAGACATAATTTTGAAATAGACGTTTACCAGATGAGGAAAGTTAGGCCATAAAAGTTATGTCACATATCTGATGTCATTCAGCTGGAATGGAGAAACACTAGGGCTAATCCCAAACTCTAGACCCAAGGCTCTTTCTCTATTATGCACTATCCCTTTTGTATATCTTCAAAACTATCCTAGAAAACCCAGAACCTGGCATTTGTTTCCTAAGATTGGGGTAGCCTAAGGCCATTTCTAGGACTTAATTGTTCATGAAAAAAAGAAAGAGTCCCTTCCATTCCAGAAAAATCTTACTTGAGCTGCCACGCTTCAAGGTGAATCAGTATGATAGATGTTTTTAAGCAGTCTTTGGCTAGAGGAGTGTTGAACATTGCGGGGGATCCAGAAAAATTGGGAAAGACCCTATCTTCTGCAGTTTGCTGGCAGAGTCTAACATGCTTTAGGTGCCCATGAAAGTGATGTATTGACAAATGAGGGTCCCACGTAATAGGTAGTGGTTTCCATAGGACTTAAGAAAAGGGAGACAGGCCCATAGCAACCCTGACATCCTTGAACTTCCAGTTGACCTTAGCACCCAAGAGAAGGCTTAAACCAGAGAAGAAAAGCCACCTCCTCCTGGGAGCTTTCCTCGGAAAGCTGTGATGTCCCTCCATCTGGGTTTTGGAAAGGAGCTGTTGAAGCTAGAAGAGCATACGTCTTACAAATCTTGGGATGAGAAGGCAGGCCAGTGAGAGTGCTTCTCTTGTGTCTTTTCAGATAAAGATATATCCTGGGTTTTGAGGTTGATTCAATTCTTTAAACAAATCCCATCATCCACCCCAGGCAGTTTTGTTTGATCCCAAGGTCAGTAGCGTGAAGTAAAGTACCCCAGACTTTAATGGCTTAAAATGAAAGAGAATCATGTTTTCCTGTCTGAAACTGGAAATCCAAAGAGTTGCTTGGTAAGAATGTTCTGGCTTTTACCTTGTGGCTCAGCTACAGGAAATTGGGAAATTTGGGTCAGATGCTTCATGCACATTCCAAGTTGATAAAGGGTGGGAAAGTTTGAGGAATTGTCTGGATCATAATGCTACTGGGAAGGTTAGAAAATACAGGATTATTTCTCCTAAAATTACTTTTGGGAAGGGGGGGGTGGTCAGTGGAGGAGAAATTGTCAGCATGCTCTAGATGGCTTAGTGTGTGTGCTTTATTTTAATGATTCCAGTAGGTGAGTAACACAAGTACAGAAATACTGGTCCTCATTGTCACAAAGTAATTCTGGGTGGACGTTGAATGACGATAGGATATCCAGGTCTTTGCTACTTAAAATGGGGTCCATAGACCAGTAGCATCAGTATCACCGGGGAGTTTTTAGAAGTGTGGAATCGTAGGGGCCCCAATTATAGACCTATTGAATCAGAATCCACATTTTAATAAGACCTCCAGGTATCTCATATGCACCTTACATTTTGAGAAGCCCTGGCTTCCCAAGTTCATTGGGATGATGCAAGGCACAGATCCTTCCCATATTCTAGTTGATTGAAAGACACATTTCTGGATCAGGTTCTTGATTTTATTGATGGTAGCCTAGGAGAAAGACATGTTAATCTCTAGGAACTGGACCCAGCAGTGGGACACCCCAGCCTACCCCTTAAGCCTCACCTGCCAGCTACCACCCATTCCAGCTGCCCTGACTTTCTCACTGTTCCATGACTTCACAGCTCTGTGCATTTGCATGTGCTCTTCCCACTGCCCAGAATGCTTTTTTCCTCTTTCCTCACTTAATCAAACTCACCTTTTGCAATCTTGTTCACATGTCATCTTTTCTGGGAGAAAGTCTGCATTTTCCCCAGGTGTGATTAGAGACCCTATCTTCTGTGTATTGACTCCCCTGATAAATTACAACAGAATAGGAAAGTGTAAATGTCCATGTGCCTTTCTTGACCATGAGCTCCTGAGGATCTTCAAGTCCTTGTTTTCGCCCCTATGTCCTCAGCACCTGATACAGAGCCGGCATTCGATCCATACTTGTTTTATAACTAAATGAAAATACGGGTAATCTGGCGGGGAATGCCCTCTGGGGTACTCTGGGAATTTCTCATTCCTCCAGGGAGACACTTGGGCTGGTTTTTTGTTTTTTTGTTTTTATAACATGGGTTTGACTCCCTAAGCCTCCTGGATCAGCACTGAGCAGAATTGTCAAGTGGGCCAAGACCATTCTAGGGTCTCTCTGTGCCTGCTTTCTCCTCTCATACCCAGCACCTTTATGATGCCCCCAATTGCCCCAGAGTCTCATTTATTCCCTGCCCTGGGGCCTGGACAACCTCCCAGGTCACCGATTTCCACCTCTCCCAAGTCAGAACCTCCTTATTTCCTTAAAGGGTAAGCTACCATTTCTGGAGGGCTTACTATGTACCAAATGCTCTGCACAAAGTGCTCTACCTACATGACCACATTTAGTCCCCACCACACTTCTGGAAACATAAGTTCCATCATTTCCATTTTATATTGAGGCAACCACAGCTCACAGCAGTTAAATAATTTGCTCAAACCAAGGTGGTCAGGCAGAGCTGGGATTCAAACTCAAGCCTGTCTGACTTACTGATCGGGGCTTTGAAACGCTGTTCTGTGCCACAACAGGGGTAATGAATCAGCCAGAGTAACCCATGAAGGTGCTAACCTACCAGTGGACGTAAATGATCAAAACGCCTGCACTGAATGGTGCACTGTTTTAGATACGCTTCGCCAGGTGGAAGAGAATAATTACAAGTGACCACAGTAGATTCCTCTACCTGGTCGATTTTAACTTTCTCAAGCTCAGACCAGTCTTTAGGGCACTTTGTTTCTGAGATTGAGGGCCACTGCCACCAGACTCGGCTAGCTAGGGGATGGGGCTGCCATTTTGCCTTAACTTTGTCCTCCGAATTGAGAACTGTGCCATACTTTTATTAGTTTCTGTATTAATTTTTGGTTGGGGGAAGGGGTGATCACTTAAAAAACAATGCCAAGAATGTATGTTACTCCCTCCCAGAGACATACAAGTTATTTCTTGTTTAGGAGAAGCTTTCTTTGTCCCTCCCCCCACAACTTCCTCTGTTATTTCACCTTCCCCATCTTCTTCCTTCCCTCCCTGAGATACACTAACTGGTGTCCACACTCCAGCGAGGAGGCCACGTCCCCCTAGTGTGTCCACACACTTCTCCTCTCACCAAGAAGCAGTTGTGTTTACTCCCCAACTTGTTTATGCCAGTTTTTCTTGTGCAGTATTTGTAAACATAATTTAACTAAATATTACGTAAATCAGTGAACTGTGGGTACAAGACAAAAGCAGCTGCTGTTTTTTTTTTAAAATCATTTTTTTTTAAATTAATTAATTAATTAATTAATTTATTTATGGCTGTGTTGGGTCTCCGTTTCTGGGCGAGGGCTTTCTCTAGTTGCGGCAAGCGGGGGCCACTCTTCATCGTGATGCGCGGGCCTCTCACTATCGCGGCCTCTCATTGCGGAGCACAGGCTCCAGACGCGCAGGCTCAGCAGTTGTGGCCCACGGGCCCAGTCGCTCTGCGGCATGTGGGATCTTCCCAGACCAGGGCTCAAACCCGTGTCCCCTGCATTGGCAGGCAGACTCTCAACCACTGCGCCACCAGGGAAGCCCGCAGCTGCTGTTTTTACGAACACCAACTTAAGGACTTTAGGAAGAGTTCATAAAAGAGATGTGACTCTGTTAAAAAAAAAAAAAAAAAGCTAAATTATATGAGGGCGGACCAGAGAGCTAAGGAAAAAAAAAATCCTAAAGAACTCTGTGCTCAGTTTGCTTTTCTGCACTCCGTTTTAAAGAAACCCAAACTGGAAATTGTGGGTGACATTTTACAAATATTTTGGATCGAGAGAGATGAAGTGGGGCTCTAATCAGATGGCAGCCAAGGTGGGGAACAGGGACCTCAGTCCTAGAGCCCAGTGGGACTTGATTCTGCCCTGAACGAGCCTGGGAACAGATTCTCCACTGGATGCTTCAGAAGGGAGCTGGCCCAGCCAACACCTTGATTTTGACCTTGGGAGACTAGTCTCAGAGAAACCAGCTGAGCCCACTGAACTTTTGCCCTGCAGAATGATGAGATAATAAATTTGTGTAATTTTTAAGCCACCAAGTCCGTAGTGATTTGTTAAGGCAACAACAGAGCATGAACACGGCACCCATCCGCTCCACCTACCTAGGCGTATATTGAGATCGCTCTTCCCATTTTTGACCCAGACCTTCATTACACACATCTCAGCCTGGCATTCTGGGTGCTCTACACTGGTGTTGCCTCAGCTTTCCTTTCAGAACTCACCTCCCAGACAAACCCTCAGCCCCAGTCATGTTCTTGGCCTCATAATTGCCTGTGCAAGTCCAACTCATCTTTCAAGGGCCGTCTCGAGAGAGAGGGGCAGGTCACTTCCTTCTGTGACCACCACAGCCTTCGGAGGACCCTCTGTCCGTGTTGTTTATTTGGCCTTTGTCCTGTCTGATAGTGAGGGCTCTTCCCCGTTTTCCCCTTTTCTCTTCAAATTGATGGCAAACGTTTTAAAGGCAGGAAGCATGTGCATTTTGTTTCCTCCGTGTGTCCAGCACAAGGGTGAATACATTCTACATGATCCACGTGCTTCCTTTAGAGATGGGATTTTATCTGAGAGAGCCACGTTCTCTGTGTGGATGTTCACAGAACTCTTTTGTGGATGCCAGTTAATTTCTGGGGCCCCTGCCTCTGAGTGATAACTCCTTTAATATCAAGACGATGATTTGATCTCTTCTTAAAGTGTCTTGTAAGTGACTTCTTTAAATGACCTTGGTAACCTAGCAGTCTGGGTTCCAAAGACAGGTCTCTGCCTGGACACGGAGCCTAGCCCCTTGGGTTTGTGACTGTTTCCAGTGCTGACGTGTAATCTGTAATGCTTTATAAGCATGACTTGGGTCTCATCTGAGCGAGAGCACCCCTGCAGCGCCAGCACAAGAGGACACCACCCAGAGAGAGTTGGCGGGATTTTGGGGTGGGAAGCAGTAGCCCGGGAGTATGTCGAAAGCATTTGGTTTTCTTCCACTGTAGCTATCTATTCTTCATTCCTTGCTAATGGGATAATTTGATCGATGAATGCGCTGGGAAAAGGCAAGAGATGCATAAAAAGTGTGAAAGCTCACAGCTACAAATGAGTGGGCAGATTTACCACTTTCTCCCTAGAATCAAATCTGTCTGCCATCCGCACTGGGTATGAGACAGGCAGATCCAAGCTTTGGCTTAATTACACGTAATTTGGGTGACAGCTGAAATGCAAACCTAAACATTCAATCAGTTAAAGATACACAAAATTAAGCATTTCACACAGTGTCCAACCCCTTCAATCTTTATTAATACTTTAATTATGTTCATTATACCATGGTTTCGAGCCCTGCTACTACAATAAGCAGGGGGTGGAGGTGGGGGAAGAGGCAGGCCTGCTCTGAGCAGTACAGCTAAGTAACGAGCACGTTCGAATTAAAAGTATTAATGGAATGCAAAGTAGCAAAGAATCATAAATACATTATTCAGCAGTTTACCCACCGTGTTACACTCACTTCTTGCGTAGTGAGTGACTGGCAGTGTTTCTGGAGGATGGGCCCAAGTCTGACTCATTTTGAGTGCAATGTACATAATAAGTGCTCAGTAAACATCTGTGAATTAATCTGGAATGAAAGATGGTGCGATTGTATCCGTAGAGCCAGAAGGAAGTGAGCAGATTTGGGGGGTATATTTTGAAGGTGGCAGAGAAACCAAAATTATTGCTGACGATTGTTTGTGGGGTAGGGGTGGTGGTGGAGGGTAGGGGTGGGAGGAGGAGAGATAGGAACAGAAGATGCCCAGGGATGCAGAAGTTCACCTTTGCTTCATCCAAGTCACTTCAGTTCTCTGGCTCATTTTTCCCCCGCTGCCTGTGATAAATGAGTAAGAGGAGATTGGACCTTAATGGTTTTCAAATTCTCTTCTCTTAGATTTCTCAGAAGTATTATCTATCAGGGACTGCATTGTGAATGTGCGTTAGGGGGTAGGGGAATGTAAGGGAACAACTCTGCTTTTATTTATGTATTTTATGGATTGAATGTCTACGATTTTTCTTTCTAAGAGTTGCTAAAAGTTCGTATGAAAACTCCCAGCTCTGATGACCTTTTCAAGCTCCAGCCCACCCACTCAGAAAGCAGTCTCCTCTGCTCCACCCATGTTGGGGTCTTCATCACTGATCCAACTCTCCACCTGTTCTTCCCTTCATCCTGGGTATGTGGGTCCCCCTAGCTCATCTGCTTTTCTAGCCCCCAGGTGATCTTATGTCTCATCTCTCCTGTCTTTGCTCATCATGGACAACCTGCCTAAAACCTCCTTCCTCCTTCCCTGAACCTATCGCCATCACAGGTCACTAAGCCAGGGTCGGAGCTGCTTCCTCTAAGAAGCCCTCCCAGACTGCACTAGTCAATGGTACTTTCTCCTTTTGATGAATTTCTATGGCTCTCGGTGTCTGATCCACATTCCCTCCCCTTCATTTTTGTTCATATGTGTATGTCTTATCTTCCTGACTAGATTATCATTTTCTCAAGTTAGGAATCATTCAGTCCTCTTTTGTGGTTTTTCTTCTACTTTGCCTCAGACTAGACACACAGACAACTACTCAATAAGTCCTGCTTACTTTACATATCAAAAAAGTATTCGGAAGGGGGTTAACCACATAAAAATCAAGTGATCCTCTAGCCAGAGAGAATTCACTTGCCCAAACTACAACAATCAGTAACTGTACGCTGGGTTTTTGACTTAATAGTTTGCTGAGCTGAAACAAAATGTCATTTGAGTGGCTTGTACAAGATAGGTTTTTAGGCTTTAGTAGGCTGACATATACAGAATTATCCATTATTGGGAGTGTTCTGAGAACATCACCAGAAAAAACCTTGGCGATCGGTAAATCTGAAATAGAAATGCAGTGCTTACTTCAGAGAGTGATTTCTGAGTTTTGTTCTTGATGACCGTTGGTTCTGTGACTAGCCCTTTGACCCAAGTAGCCTTTGCTAAGCTCAGTATCTTCAGAGCTACACAGATTGTTCTCATAGTCTCTGATGATTGAGCACAGAATTGGCATTGGACCTCTCCATGGAGGTATTGGTGGCCAACCCAAGTTGCTCTCTTATCACTCCTTAACCATGAATTCCACAGGTTACCAGTGTGACGGCTAATGTTAAAAAAGGCACCACCTCCCTAGCATCTCCGTCCAGAAGCAGACAAAGAAGGCTCTTACTATCACAGGGCCTCATGGATTATCAAAAGAAAATGTGACCCAAGTCCATTCATCAATAAATATTATTATTATTTCAAGCCAAACTTTGTGTTTGTTGGAGTGGAGAATACAGAAGTAACATGGCTCCATTTCTGCCCTACGCACTTTTCATTGTGTATGGTGCAGAATTTATAAACACAAGCAACTGTAGAATAATATAAAAAATGACCAAGTGCTAACTGTTGTTCCCAAAGACTATGGGAGTTCAGAAAGGGGAGAGATCACTAGAGAAAATTAGAAAGGTTTAAGCTGTTGAGTCCAATTTTTTCACCCTCAAAGATTCTTTTTACTACGGCTCCTACTCCTGGGCCTCCATGTTTTGGGGGTAGAGTACACTGCCAAAGTACACTGACTAAGCAGTAATTCATCTACACGCCACTGAAAATATGAGTATTGTCAATTAGCCCTTCTGGCACAAAGAAAGAGACAACCAGAGTGTCCACACTGAACGAATGATCATTTCAGCCAAAATGCAGAGAAGCTTCATGTTTTCATTAGCCTTTGAATCTTATTACAAGTGAATATATGATTTGTTGGATATTTTTGGAGACTGAAATTTGCTCTGAGAAAACCTGTTTACTACATTCTGGGGACTACTAAGAATCTGTAACCCATGTCGGGGATCCTGCACCAAGAAATGTGCTCATAACCGTGGTGGAAGTAGCGAAATAGTAAAAGATGACGATCAATGTAGGTGGAAGTGACATAGGCCTTGCAATCACTAGAACTTGGTCAAGCAATGGCGGAGGGTGGGGGAAGGTGCAACACAGCAATGTCCATAAATTCAGCCCTTCAGTCCACCATTGCTGACTATTCTAGGGTCAGCCATCTGACTTCCTTTCCTTCTTTTTTTGTGAGCTCATGCTTTCATGGATGTACCAAGGAGGATCATCATTTTCTGAGTTGTGCTGTCTTTGCACCCCAAAAATATACCCTAAACCTAGCATGTGTGATCATCAGCAATATTCAAGAATTTCTCATCCTTTTAATAATATCTTTAGTTACAACCACAGCCTTTAAAAACAACATAGGTGTTGATGGGGATGTCATTGGCTAATTTGAAGACCCGTTTTGCTTTGGCACCTATACCACCATTCATTACCTGAGGTATATCCTTCTGTCAGTGGTTATTCAGATACACTAGGAGATCATGGTGTGCACCTTGACCACATTGGGTTGTGAATGGAAGATTCTGCCTTTGTGATTTCACTCAAGACCTTGGTTGTATGTTTAATAAAATTGGACCATGTATCACTTGAGAAGGTTAAGTAATTGTCTCCTTTAGCTGCTATCTCCTCAGATTCAAACACATGACATCAGGATTTCTCCTCAATGGCAAAGTTACAGACTCTGTAGTTAATTAAATATCTTTTCTAATCAAATTAGCTTTCATTTTCTAAGTAGAGCTTTTTAACCTGAAAGTGGCTTTGAGACATTGTTTCTTTCAGCCATCACCTATGAAAGGAAAGATAATGTCCCTTCAAAAGGCTCCTCTAACAGTGAATAATTATTCTTTGTTTGACTGCAAATGCACATTCCTGAAATAATATATGCGTAAAGTTTCATAAATTATTTCAAGATGTGTTAAAGAGCATTGGAAATAGTTCTTCTCCCTACAGGAGGCTGCCAAGAATAAGTTTTGTCCTTTAAAATTTGAAACAAATTATTATTCACTGGGGGAACTTCATTGGAGCTTCCCCCGGCTCCAGCTGACAGGGACAATTTGAAATAACCTGTTAATGATAATGCTTTTACAATTTAGAGATACTCTAAGTGGATCAATTTTTAAAAATTAAAACCATAGCTGGAGGGGGATTGCCTTTGGAGGTCATGCGAAGTTAGGGGCACTACACATTTACCTGGATCAGGGCCTGGATTCCAGCTGCCCGGGTTATGTGTTACATCATGGCCCTGTGGAGGTGAGGGGGACAGGTGTGTCTCTGGTGGAATTTCACCTAAGTGCTTCCAGGCGCAATTCTCCTGAGACTTTAAGCTTGGCCATAAAATGTAGCATAATATAGCATAAAGGCTACCGTACTAGAAGTCAGGAAAATGGAATTCCAGTCCCAGAAGTCACATAGCATTAAAAAAAAAAAAAAAAAAAAAAAAATTCCTCATCTGTACAATGAAGAGGTTGGTTTAAGTAATCTCTTATCCCTTCTAACATTCACGTTTGGTGTTTTTACTATAAGGTATCCCTTGAACCAAATATTTGTGGAGTACCTGTTTTATGCAAGCCATTTACTCCATATGACTTCTATCAACCAAGGACCATTGCTATCCACTTGGGATATCATTTCTTTTTTTTTAATTTAATTTTTTATTTTATATTGGAGTATAGTTGATTTACAGTGTTGCATTAGTTTCAGGTGTACAGCAAAGTGGTTCAGTTGTACATATACATATATCCACTCTTTTTCAGATTCTTTTCCTGTGTAGGTCATTACAGAATATTGAGTAGAGTTCCCTGTGCAGTAGGTCCTTATTGATTATCTATTTTATATATAATAGCATGTATATGATTGGGATATCATTTCTTTATTAGCTCATTTTTTGTTTCACCTGGTAAGGAACACTTAAACGTCTGAAGAATTGTTGAGTAGGGTGGTTGAGGCATGGGGCAAACCTCATTTCCCCCGTGAACTGAAATCCTTTTGAGTAACACAAGAAAAAGAGAAGGCAAAGGAAAGTAATACTTACTTTGGGTGCTCACGATGTGCCAGGAGCTGTACTTGGTGATTCTGTAGCTTTGATTTTCTGTCGTTGAAGTCGAGTGCAGTGCTGGGAACACCAGAGCTCTCAGTAAATTCTGCCTGGATTAAACAGACCCACCTGCTGCATAACTAATGGGGCCAGAGGTGAGAAAGAAAATCAGTGTCTTTGCGGCTGTTCTTACAACCGGCCCACTTTTCTTCTTTCAGAAACCTAATTCTAAAATATCATCTCACAGCCAGTTAAAATGGTAAATTAGAAGCATTTGGGTGAGAAATGGTGTGTGTAAGGTGATGGTTCGGGGACATCAGCCAAGATGCAATGACATGGGCTTGAGCTGTTTCTCGTATCAGTCTGTTATTTTATGCCTTTGCTTGAGCAGGGACCAGAGAGTACAGGAGCCACTGTTTTTGATTTAAACAGTGGGCTGAGCACGTGAGGGTTTGGCTTTTCTTGGCTTCTAGGAAGTGGCAAGGTTTGTGTTGAGGGATGGAAGAAGATGCACGTTACTCTACCTGAGATGACAGTGCAAAGTGCCCGCTGCCATTCCCATGCCCCCGGCGGGGATTGCTAACTCATCATGGCACTCTTTCTACCTGAGCTCAAATAGCAGC
Source organism: Eubalaena glacialis (assembly GCF_028564815.1). NCBI lineage: Eukaryota > Metazoa > Chordata > Mammalia > Artiodactyla > Balaenidae > Eubalaena > Eubalaena glacialis. Next base: position 59,297,109 of record NC_083716.1, on the reverse strand, counting down.
AGCATCCTTTCAACAGAGCTCTCTAGATGGCCGTTATCAAATGATAGGTGCTGGCACAGGAGATGAAATCTATTTGTCAAAATGTGGGCGAAGTAGTAGATTCTTTTAAAAAAATGTGTGTGTCTGTCATATTTGGGGATAATTAAAAGCATTTTTTAAGTGCGTGAAAGGACTTTATAGAAGTACAGAGTGGTAATCGTTCTTCTTCTACCTCAGAAGTTAGCCACATCCCAATTCTACTTGAGGACTTTTTTCTTGGGAAAAGGGAAATTAGGAGGTTTTGTGAATTGATCACATTATACATTGCCTGGTTTAAAATGGGCGTAAGTGAGAGTAGGTGATAAAATACGGTGTATCCACAGCAATCAGGGGCAGCAGAGTAGATGTACATATCACAACACAATGAATCTTAGAAACATAAGACTTCTGTGACAAAAGAAAGATAACACATATAACAATATGACCTACATAAATTAAAAATACATGAGCATGAAACAGCAAGATACATATATTTTTAACATCTTTATTGGAATATAATTGCTTTACAATGGTGTGTTAGTTTCTGCTTTATAACAAAGTGAATCAGCTATACATATACATATATCCCCATATCTCCTCCCTCTCCCTCGTGCGTCTCCCTCCCACCCCTCTAGGTGGACACAAAGCACCGAGCTGATCTCCCTGTGCTATGCGGCTGCTTCTCACTAGCTATCTGTTTTACATTTGGTAGTGTATATATGTCCATGCCACTCTCTCACGTCCTCCCAGCTTACCCTTCCCCCTCCCCGAGTCCTCCCATTCTCTACGTCGGCGTCTTCATTGCAGTCCTGCCGCTAGGTCCTTCAGAACGTTTTTCTTTTTTTTTTAGGTGCCATATATCTGTGTTAGCATACGGTATTTGTTTTTCTCTTTCTGACTTACTTCACTCTGTAGGACAGACTCTAGGTCCATCCATCTCACTACAAATAACTCAATTTTGTTTCTTTTTATGGCTGAGTAATACTCCATTGTATATATGTGCCACATCTTCTTTATCCATTCATCTGTCAGTGGACACTTAGGTTGCTTCCATGTCTTGGCTACTGTAAATAGAGCTGCATTGAACATTGTGGTCCATGACTCTTTTTGAATTATGGATTTCTCAAGGTATATGCCCAGGAGTGGGATTGCTGGGTCGTATGGTAGTTCTATTTTTAGTTTTTTAAGGAACCTCCATACTGTTCTCCATAGTGGCTGTACCAATTTACATTCCCAGCAACACTGCAAGAGGGTTCCCTTTTCTCCACACCCTCTCCAGCAGTTATTGTTGGTAGATTTTTTGATGATGGCCATTCTGACCAATGTGAGGTGGTACCACATTGTAGTTTTGATTTGCATTTCTCTAACGATTAGTGATGTTGAGCATCCTTTCATGTGTTTGTTGGCAATCTGTATATCTTCTTTGGAGAAATGTCTGTTTAGGTCTTCTGCCCATTTTTGGACTGGGTTGTTTGTTTTTTGGTATTGAGCTGCATAAGCTGCTAGTATATTTTGGAGGTTAATCTTTTGTCAGTTGCTTCATTTGCAAATATTTTCTCCCATTCTGAGGGTTGTCTTTTCGTCTTGTTTATGGTTTCCTTTGCTGTGCAAAAGCTTTTAAGTTTCATTAGGTCCCATTTGTTTATTTTTGTTTTTATTTCCATTTCTCTAGGAGGTGGGTCAAAAAGGATCTGGCTGTGATATATGTCATAGAGTGTTCTGCCCATGTTTTCCTCTAAGAGTTTTATAGTGTCTGACCTTACATTTAGGTCTTTAATCCATTTTGAGTTTATTTTTGTGTATGGTGTTAGGGAGTGTTCTAATTTCATTGTTTTACACGTAGCTGTCCAGTTTTCCCAGTACCACTTATTGAAGAGGCTGTCTTTTCTCCATTGTATATTCTTGCCTCCTTTATCAAAGATAAGGTGACCATATGTGCGTGGGTTTATCTCTGGGCTTTCTCTCCTGTTCCATTGATCTATCTTTCTGTTTTTGTGCCAGTACCATACTGTCTTGATTACTGTAGCTTTGTAGTATAGTGTGAAGTCAGGGAGCCTGATTCCTCCAGCTCCGTTTTTCTTTCACAAGATTGCTTTGGCTATTCGGGGTCTTTTGTATTTCCATACAAATTGTGAAATGTTGTGTTCTAGTTCTGTGAAAAATGCCATTGGTAGTTTGATAGGGATTGCACTGAATCTGTAGATTGCTTTGGGTAGTAGAGTCATTTTCACAATGTTGATTCTTCCAATCCAAGAGCATGGTATATCTCTCCATCTGTTTGTATCATCTTTAATTTCTTTCATCAGTGTCTCAATTTTTCATACAGGTCTTTTGTCTCCTTACATAGGTTTATTCCTAGGTATTTTATTCTTTTTGTTGCAATGGTAGATGGAAGTGTTTCCTTCATTTCTCTTTCAGATTTTTCATCATTAGTGTATAGGAATGCAAAGGATTTCTGTGCATTAATTTTGTATCCTGCTACTCTATCAAATTCATTGATTAGCTCTAGTAGTTTTCTGGTACTGTCTTTAGGATTCTCTTTGTATAGTATCATGTCATCTGCAAACAGTGACAGCTTTACTTCTTCCTTTCTGATTTGGATTCCTTTTATTTCTTTTTCTTCTCTGATTGCTGTGGCTAAAACTTCCAAAACTATGTTGAATAATAGTGGTGAGAGTGGGCAACCTTGTCTTGAACCTGATCTTGGAGGAAATGGTTTCAGTTTTTCACCATTGAGAACGATGTTGGCTGTGGGTTTGTCATATATGGCCTTTATTATGTTGAGGTAAGTTCCCTCTATGCCTACTTTCTGGAGGGTTTTTATCATAAATGGGTATTGAATTTTGTCAAAAGCTTTTTCTGCATCTGTTGAGATGATCATATGGTTTTTCTCCTTCATTTTGTTAATATGGTTTATCACATTGATTGATTTGCATATATTGAAGAATCCTTGCATTCCTGGGAGAAACCCCACTTGGTCATGGTGTAGGATCCTTTTAATGTGCTGTTGGTTTCTGTTTGCTAGTATTTTGTTGAGAATTTTTGCATCTATGTTCATCAGTGATATTGGCCTGTAGTTTTCTTTCTTTGTGACATCTTTGTCCGGCTTTGGTATCAGGGTGATGGTGGCCTTGTAGAATGAGTTTGGGAGTGTTCCTCTCTCTGCTGTATTTTGGAAGAGTTTGAGAAGGGTAGGTGTTAGCTCCTCTCTAAATGTTTGCTGGAATTTGCCTGTGAAGCCATCTGGTCCTGGACTTTTGTTTGTTGGGCGATTTTTAATCACAGTTTCAATTTCAGTGTTTTTGATTGGTCTGTTTATATTTTCTATTTCTTCCTGGTTCAGTCTTGGATGGTTGTGCTTTTCTAAGAATTTTTCCTTTTCTTCCAGGTTGCCCATTTTATTGGCATATGCTTGCTTGTAGTATCCTCTCATGATCCTTTGTATTTCTGCAGTGTCAGTTGTTACTTCTCCTTTTTCATTTCTAATTCTATTGATTTGAGTCTTTTCCCTTTTTTTCGTGATGAGTCTGGCTAATGGTTTATCAATTTTGTTTATCTTCTCAAAGAACCAGCTTTTAGTTTTATTGATTTTTGCTATTGTTTCCTTCATTTCTTTTTCATTTATTTCTGATCTGATCTTTATGATTTCTTTCCTTCTGCTAACTTTGGGGTTTTTTTGTTCTTCTTTCTCTAATTGCTTTAGGTGTTAGGTTAGGTTGTTTATTTGAGATGTTTCTTGTTTCTTGAGGTAGGGTTGTATTGCTATAAACTTCCCTCTCAGAACTGCTTTTGCTGCATCCCATAGGGGTTGGGTCATCGTGTTTTCATTGTCATTCGTTTCTAGGTATTTTTTATTTCTTCTTTGATTTCTTCAGTGATCTCTTGATTATTTAGTAGCGTGTTGTTTAGCCTCCATGTGTTTTTATTTTTCACAGATTTTTTCCTGTAATTGATATCTAGTCTCTTAGCGCGAGGTCAGCAAAGATACTTGATACGATTTCAATTTTCTTAAATTTACCAAGGCTTGATTTGTGACCAAAGATATAATCTATCCAGGAGAATGTTCCATGAGCACTTGAGAAGAAAGTGTATTCTGTTGTTTTTGGATAGAATGTCCTATAAACGTCAATTAAGTCCATCTTGTTTAATGTATCGTTTAAAGCTTGTGTTTCCTCTGCCAAATGTAAAATAGATAGCTAGTGGGAAGCAGCTGCATGGCACAGGGAGATCAGCTCAGTGCTTTGCAACCACCTAGAGGGGTGGGATAAGGAGGGTGGGAGGGAGATGCAAGAGGGAGGGGATATGGGGATATACATATGCATATAGCTGATTCACTTTGTTACACAGCATAAAACTAACACAACATTGTAAAGCAATTATACTCCAATAAAGATGTTAAAAAAAAAGAAAAGGTGTAAGAGAAAAAAAATAATAAAGCTTGTGTTTCCATATTCATTTTCATTTTGGATGATCTGTCCATTGGTGAAAGTGGGGTGTTAAAGTTCCCTACTATTATTGTGTTAATGTTGATTTCCCCTCTTATGGCTGTTAGCATTTGCCTTATGTATTGAGGTACTCCTGTGCTGGGTGCATAAATATTTACAATTCTTATATCTTCTTCTTGGATTGATCCCTTGATCATTATGTAGTGTCCTTCTTTGTCTTTTATAATAGTCTTTATTTTAAAGTCTATTTTGTCTGATATAAGAATTGCTACTCCAGCTTTCTTTTGATTTCCATTTGCATGGAATATCTTTTTCTATCCCTTCACTTTCAGTCTGTATGTGTCCCTAGGTCTGAAGTGGGTCTCTTGTAGACAGCATATATACGGGTCTTGTTTTTGTATCCATTCAGCCAGTCTGTGTCTTTTGGTGGGAGCATTTAATCCATTTACATTTAAAGTAGTTATCGATATGTATGTTCCTATTACCATTTTCCGAATTGTTTTGGGTTTGTTATTGTAGGTCTTTTCCTTCTCTTGTGTTTCCTGCCTAGAGAAGTTCCTTTCACATTTGTTGTAAAGCTGGTGGGGTGGTGCTGAATTCTCTTAGCTTTTGCTTGTCTGTAAAGGTTTTAATTTCTTCATCGAATCTGAATGAGATCCTTGCTGGGTAAAGTAATCTTGGTTGTAGGCTTTTCCCTTTCATCACTTTAAATATGTCTTGCCACTCCCTTCTGGTTTGCAGAGTTTCTGCTGAAAGATCACCTGTTAACCTTATGGGAATTCCCTCGTACGTTATTTGTTGTTTTTCTCTTGCTGCGTTTACTATTTTTTCTGTGTATTTAATTTTTGATAGTTTGATTAATATGTGTCTTGGCGTGTTTCTCCTTGGATTTATCCTGTGTGGGACTCTGCACTTGCTGTAGTTGATTGAGTATTTCCTCTCCCATATTAGGGAAGTTTTCAACTATAATCTCTTCAAATATTTTCTCAGTCCCTTTTTTTTTCTATTCTTCTTCTTGGACCCCTATAATTCGAATGTTGGTGTGTTTAATGTTGTCCTAGATGTCTCTGAGCCTGTCCTCGATACTTTTCATTCTTTTTTCTTTATTCTGCTCTGTAGTAGTTATTTCCACTATTTTTCTTCCAGGTTACTTATCCGTTCTTCTGCCTCAGTTATTCTTCTATTGATTCCTTCTAGAGAATTTTTAATTTCATTTATTGTGTTGTTCATCATTGTTTGCTTGCTCTTTAGTTCTTCTAGGTCCTTGTTAAATGTTTCTTGTATTTTCTCCATTCTATTTCCAAGATTTTGGATCATCTTTACCATCATTGGTCTGAATTCTTTTGCCTATTTCCTCTTCATTTGTTTGATCTGGTGGGTTTTTACCTTGCTCCTTCATCTGCTGTGTATTTCTCTGTCTTCTCATTTTGCTTAACTTTCTTTGTGTGGGGTCTCCTTTTTGCAGGCTGTACGTTTGCATTTCTCATTGTTTTTGGTGTCTGCCCCCAGTGGGTAAGGTTGGTTTAGTGGCTTATGTAGGCTTCCTGGTGCTTGTGTTCTGGTGGATGAGGCTGAGTCTTGTCTTTTTGGTGGGCAGGACCACATCCGGTGTTGTGTTTTGGGGTGTCTGTGACCTTATTATGATTTTAGGCAGCCTCTCTGCTAATGGGTGGGGTTGTGGGTGGGGTTGTGTTCCTGTCTTGCTAGTTGTTTGGCCTAGGGTGTCCAGCACTGTAGCTTGCTGGTTGTTGAGTGGAGCTGGGTCTTAGTGTTGAGATGGAGATCTCTGGGAGAGCTTTTGCCATTTGATATTACGTGGAGCCAGGAGATCTCTGGTGGACCGATGTCCTGAACTCGGCTCTTCCATCTCAGAGGCTCAGTCCTGACACCCGGCCAGAGCACCAAGGTCCTGTCAGCCACATGGCTCAGAAGAAAAGGGAGGAAAAAAAAAAAAAAGAAAGAAAGAAAGAAAGAAAAAAATAAAATAAAATAAATGTGTTATTAAAATAAAAATTTAAAAATATTGTTAAAAATAAAAAAATAATTAAAAAATAAAATAAAGAAAGAAGAGAGCAACGAAACCAAAAAACAAATCCACCAATGATAACAAGTGCTAAAAACTCTACTTAAAAAAAAAAAAAAAGGACAGATGGAACCTTAGGACAAATGGTAAAAGCAAAGCTATACAGACAAAATCACACATAGAAGCATACACATACATCTCCAGTTCCTGCAGGCATAGACTATAGATTGCCCTGGTGTTTCTGTAGCATCCAAAAAATATGATGTCTCTCTCCACGCCTCAACAATAAAGGATTTTTTTTTAAATTATTTATTTATTTATTTATTTTTGGCTGTGTTGGGTCTTCGTTTCTGTGCGAGGGCTTTCTCTAGTTGCGGCGAGCGGGGGCCACTCTTCATCGCAGTGCACGTGCCTCTCACTGTCACGGCTTCTCTTGTTGTGGAGCACAAGCTCCAGACGCGCAGGCTCAGTAATTGTGGCTCACGGGCCTAGTTGCTCCGCGGCATGTGGGATCTTCCCAGATCAGGGCCCGAACCCGTGTCTCCTGCATTGGCAGGCAGATTCTCAACCACTGCGCCACCAGGGAAACCCAAAGGATTTTTACATATTAAAAAAAAACAAACAAACAGAAAAAAACGTACACACAAGAAGAGAAATAGGAAGAAAAAAAAAATATATATATATAATTTAAAAAAAGGGAAAGAGCAACCAAATCAATAAACAAATCTACCAATGATAATAAGCTCTAAATACTAAACTAAGATAAACATAAAACCAGAAACAAATTAGATGCAGAAAGCAAACCCCAAGTCTATAGTTGCTCCCAAAGTCCTCCACCTCAATTTTGGGATGATTCGTTGTCTATTCAAGTATTTCACAGATGCAGGGTACATCAGGTTGATTGTGGAGATTTAATCCGCTGCTCCTGAGGCTGCTGGGAGAGATTTCCCTTTCTCTTCTTTGTTCGCACAGCCTCTGGGGTTTAGCTTTGGTTTTGGCCCCGCCTCTGCGTGTAGGTCGCCTGAGGACGTCTGTTAAAGGAGTTAAAGGAGCAGCTGATTAGGGGGCTCTGGCTCACTCAGGCCATGGGGAGGGAGGGGTACGGAATGCGGGGCAAGCCTGCAGCGACAGAGGCCGGTATGATGTTGCACCAGCCTGAGGCGCACCATGTGTTCTCCCAGGGAAGTTGTCCCTGGATCACAGGACCCTGGCAGTGGTGGGCTGCACAGGCTCTTGGGAGGGGAGGTGTGGATAGTGACCTATGCTTGCACACAGCCTTCTTGGTGGCTGCAGCAGCAGCCTTAATGTTTCATGCCCGTCTCTGGGGTCTGCACTGATAACCGCGGCTCGCGCCCGTCTGGAGCTCGTTTAGGTGGTGCTCTGAATCCCCTCTCCTCGCGCACCCCGAAACAATGGTCTCATGCCTCTTAGGCAGTTCCAGACTTTTTCCTGGACTCCCTCCCGGCTAACTGTGGTGCATTAGGCCCCTTCAGGCTGTGTTCACGCAGCCAACCCCAGTCCTCTCCCTGGGATCCGACCTCCAAAGCCCGAGACTCAGCTCCCATCCCCCACCCGTCCTGGCTGATGAGCAGACAAGCCTCTTGGGCTGGTGAGTGCTGGTCGGCACTGATCCTCTGTGCGGGAATCTCTCCGCTTTGCCCTCCGCACCCCTGTTGCTGCGCTCTCCTCCGTGGCTCCGAAGCTTCCCCCCCACTACCCCCCGTCTCTGCCAATGAAGGGGCTTCCTAGTGTGGGGAAACTTTTCCTCCTTCACAGCTCCCTCCCAGAGGTGCAGGTCCCATCCCTATTCTTTTGTCTCTCTTTTTCCTTTTTTCTTTTGCCCTACCCAGGTACGTGGGGAGTATCTTGTCTTTTGGGAAATCTGAGGTCTTCTGCCAGCATTCAGTAGGTGTTCTGTAGGAGTTGTTCCACATGTAGATGTATTTTTGATGTATCTGTGGGGAGGAAGGTGATCTCCATGTCTTACTCCTCCGCCATCTTGAAGAGGACTACAGCAAGATTTTTTTAAGGAAAGACATAAGAAGTTTTGACTATAAGAGAAAAGATTGTTAAATTTTGGTCTATTAAAATGAAGAGGCTTGTTAATCAAAAGACATCTTAAAAAATGGGAATGACAAGTTACAAAGTAGGAGAAGATATTCTCAGAATACGCATTTGGTAATGGATCAGTATTAAGAGTATATCAAGAACTCCTGGACTTCCCTGGTGGCTCAGTGGTTAACAATCCATCTGCCAATGCAGGGGACACGGGTTCAAGCCTTGGTCCCCGAAGATCCCACATTGCCACGGAGCAACTAAGCCCGTGCACCACAACTACTGAGCCTGCACTCTAGAGCCCGTGAGCCACAACTACTGAGCCCGCGTGCCACAACTACTGAGGCCTGCGCACCCAAAGCCCGTGCTCCACAACAAGAGAAGCCACCGCAATGAGAAGCTTGCGCACTGCAACAAAGAGTAGCCCCCGCTCACCGCGACTAAGGAAGGCCCACGTGCAGCAATGAAGACCCAAAGCAGCCAAAGATAGAAAAAGAAAAAAAACCAAAACTCCTATACATGAATAAAAAAAACTACCAACAACTCAATGGAAAAGTGAACAAAAGATAGAGAAGTTTTTGCAGAGGACAAAGTATTTATGACAAATTAACATGGGAAAAGATATGCTTATTAATGATTAGGGAATTGTAAAGAAAATCCAATAAGATTTTTCATGTATGTGACTGGAAAACATTTTTTTAAAAGTTAACTGTTAGCATGTGGATCTATGGGAACCCTTATATATTGCTGTCGGGATTGCAGATTGGTACTGTGCTTTGGAAAATTATTTACCTAAAATTGACTATTAATATATTTCATGACCCAGAGATTCCACTGTGACCCATGTACAACAGGAAACGTCTGAATAAAGTCCTTGGAATTATTATTTTTAATAGCAGAAGCCTGAAACTGTCCTATGTATTTTCAGTGGATCATTATATAGCAGTCAGAACAAATGAAGTGACATGTAGTAACATGTAATAACATGGGTGTATCCTGAAACATAGTATAAAGTGAAAAAAGTGCATTTTTCAAGAATTCATATGACAAAAAGATCCACACAGAACACATTAAAGTCATTGCCTTTGAGGGGGCAAATGAGAATGGGAAATGATGATATAAAATAAATGTTTTAAAATGTAAATTTATTTATATGTGTGTAAATATAGTTCATGTACAAAATGAATATATTAATATATATGTTATTAGACTATATTTTTCTGTCTTCCTCATGGCATAATTATGTGGCTCAGTTGAGATCTAGGAGCACCTTTGTGACATAATTTAAGACATTTCACAGAAAGTCCTCAAATTGCATCCCTTATACATAGAAACTGTACCTTTGAATTAACATTAACAATGAATTCTTGGAAGCCAAGGCCTTGTGTCTTCAGGAGTGGCCTCTTGATTTGTTCTTAGACTAGACCTTCATCAGGCCTTCTCTAGTGATATGTATTATTTGGTGACAGAATAGAAGCTGGAGGGCATGGGGGTGAGAGTGATAAGTTGTGGTGTGGGGCAAATCCAGAGCTGCTTATAGATGGAGAGCATTGTAGTCAGGGAGGACAGGACACAGCCCTGGGGACCCCAGAGAACCACGAGGACATTGACACTGTGAATGGGGGAGAAGAGGGAATCTTATTTTCCATTACCTTTTGTATTGCTTTACTATGAATCAATGAAAAATACACTGGGAAAAGGATATAGGTAGGAAGGGGATAAGGATAGAACAATGAGAGAATATGAAGAAGTAATTTTCATGTTTCCAGTAAGCTTTCATGAGATTCACACCCCCGCTAGGAACCTTGTCTGTTTTTACTTCCTATTTTAGAATGCAAACTGTGCATTCCCTCTCTTTTCTCACTTTCGTTACCTCTTTCTGTAGGTCACGTTATGTGATGTCTAGATCTCTTAGGGGGTACTTCGGCTCTCCCATGACTGCTGTTTCCAAACACAAGAATTTCAGGTTTCTACCAGAGTCCATAAGCAACACCATCCAGGTGTAATGATTATAAGGAAGAGCCAAAGACATGGATTTGCTGCCATGTGTGTTAGCTTCCCTTCTCCCAGAGTCTCTCCCTGCGTACCCCGGAGTTTTTCATCCTGACGGGATCCAATCCAGGGACATTCAGTGGCAATTGCTCCTGGAGTGGGTGTCTGGCAGGCGCTGAGAATGCCTGTATTTGGAGTGGAGTTGGCTATTGTAATACTTAGTGAATGGAATTTCATTAGGTCCTTATCTGTGTGCAGTGAGGAAAAGAGGTCCTTTTACACAGTGCTTGTAATGGAGTGGAAAATTGCATTTCCCCCTCGCCCGAACAGTGCCATTAGTGGGGAGGCAGACTGTCTGCAGAGAGCGGGAAGCCACCTCGGGCAGTGAAGGGCTGACAGCCCAAATGATGGCAGTGCCGAGAGACCCGGAAGATATTAAAATAAAAACAGGTTGTGTTGTTCTTTTTGTCCTGTAGCAGTTCTTCCCTGCAACGCAGGGAGTGATTGGATTTGAAGGACTGAGAAAAACATGTTAAGTAAGAAATTGTTTAAATAAAGTTGTTTGAGGTTGAAACTCTCCCCCAGGCGTGGAGTGGAATGTAGTTAGCTGCCTACGGCTTATAGATATCCAAGAGGCAGTATGTTTTAGAGCCAGGCAGGTACGCAGGGAACTTGAAAAGTGTAATGTACAATTGAGGTCTCCTCTTTGGTCATCCAGGTGGATTCTAGCCCCACTGGGGAGTGTGTGGACACTGGCATGGCCAGTCAGTGGATTCAAGTCTCCATTTTTATTTTCCCTGGGTTCTGAGAATTGAGGGTGAGAAGAGCTGCGAGGCATAGTGCTAAAAACGACAGGGAAATCCACTCAGCTCTGGGAAATACTTGTTCCTACGCTGGGAGAGAGTTTCTTTCTTTCTTTCTTTTTTAAATTTTGATTGGAGTATAGTTGATTTACAATGTTGCATTAGTTTCAGGTGTACAGCAAAATGAATCAGTTAAACATATGCATATATCCACTCTTTTTTAAGATTCCTTTCCCATATAGGCCATGACAGAGTATTGAGTAGCATTCCCTGCGCTCTACAGTAGGTTCTTATTAGTTTTCTATTTTATATATAGTAGTGTGTAAATGTCAATCCCAATGTCCCAATGTATCCCTCCCCCCCTTATCTCCTGGTAACCATAAATTTGTTTTCTACATCTGTGACTCTACTTCTGTCTTATAAATAAGTTCATTTGTTTCTTTCTATGATGATTGGTGTTAGACACAGTCCCAGGGGAGCTGCCAGTGTGACACTGGACAGGCACACAACCTGTCCCAGGACAAAGAGAAGACAGAGCCTATGCAGCTCCTGGGCCCGAGTGAACCCCAAATACAAAGAGGCGCATACCAGGAGCATGGGGCAGAGCTGGGAGTGTGAAAGCCCTTTGTGAACGTCCCAGGGCACTGGGAAAGTAGAAGTAGAAAGAGACCCCTTAAAGTGGAATCAAGAAACCATTAAGATATCTGATATTTGAACTGCGCAAGACCTCCAGAATTATTGAGTCCAACCGCTTCTTAGAAGGATGAGGAATTTGTTTGTCATGAGGCATAAATATCAAAGCAGAGTCCCCCTCACGCCCCTCCCAACACCATCTACTCTCTACATCCCTTCAAAGTCTTTTCTCTGTTTACTTGTTCACTCTTTACTCTGGCCCCATCCTCCTTCATTTCCTCTCTTGGGGAATTCTCTTGGGTATCTGTTGACCTTAGCCTCATGCTTTTGCCTATCAGACAATGAAGATTTGGGGGGATCAGCTGTCTGCCAGCCATTCTGTTCCCTTACATGTCTGTCCTCTGCTGTCCCTTATGTGTATGTAAGTCAGAGTTTGGAGGACGTGGCCTGTGCACGAGTAGGGCCACCTCAGCCTTATAGAGGTTGCTGAGCCCTGTCCTAGGACATTGTCATGTATAAATTTCAAAAATTAAAAAAAAAAAAAGACTCACACAAATACTATATGAACGCATGTATCATAATGTTAAATTATTAATATATTTAAGTCAGTAATGAGGGTACTAGTAATATGCTAGAGGTGGTTCCAGCAGCCTTTGTAGAGCTGGGTATTTATAGGCACTCAGGAGAAAAAAAAAAAGAATGTTAAATGAGGATTGTTAGGTTAGATACAAAACTGACCAATGCCCTATAAACCAATAAGATCCTAACCCTGCGGGACCTTTTTTTTTTTTTTTAAACTGCATGAAAATCTACAATTTAACGTGTGATTTCCCTGTGTCTGGGCTCTGTAATCAGGTGGGGAGCAGTAACACTAAACATCAGTATATACTCTCCTGAGGAATTAAATAATCCTTGAGCAGACCTGTCAAACAGTGCCACAGCATGCCATGGAAAGGATGTGCTGTCCTTCCCGGTCCCCCGGGAAAACTTATTTCCAAGTTTTGGATACTTTTTCTTAACAACCTAATCCCAGCATTTAAATCTGTACTTCTTTGAAATGCACCAGTATTTGGTGTACCTGGTACTGATAAGACTCTACCATGGAGTAAAGTCCCAACTATTACGTTAAGTTTCCACCAATAAATTTAACTTTTAACACATGTATTGAGTTGTCTGTATGTGCTAGGCATCGTGCCAGACTTTCATGTACACTGGTGAATAAAACAAACAAGGCTGTGAGGTTCAAGATAAGAGAAATACGTGTGCTGACGGAAAAGAATTATAGAAAGCCCATCACATGCCTCTGCCTGGTGTCTGAGTCACAGGATGGGTGTGGATTCCTCAGGCCTTTGCCTGGATTCCTTCATATAAGCAAGAGCTGATTATGTTCTATCAAACTCTGTGAGAAGTAAATAGCAAAAAGGAATTTGGGGTGTCTGTGGGGATGTGACTTTGCTTACCATGTGCCCCCCTGGATTTAGTCTATCCAATGAGTGAACTCAGTAAGTGTATCAGTAACGTTAAAAAACAAAATTAAAAAAAAAATGTGGGGCTTTCCTGGTGGCACAGTGGTTAAGAATCCACCTGCCAATGCAGGGGACACGGGGGTTAGAGCCCTGGTCCGGGAAGATCCCACATGCCGCGGAGCAACTAAGCCCGTGCGCCACAACTACTGAGCTCGTGAGCCACAACTACTGAAGCCCGTGCGCCTAGAGCCCGTGCTCCACAACAAGAGAAGCCACCGCAGTGAGAAGCCTGTGCACCGCAACGAAGAGTAGACCCCGCTCGCCACAACTAAAGGAAGCCCGTGTGCAGCAATGAAGACCCAAGGCAGCCAAAAATAAATAAATAAATTAATTAAAAAGAAAAAAGAATGCATACTCTATGAATACATTAAAAAAATGCAACTGAGAAAAATTTTAAAGATCTTATTGGTTTCATTCAGTCGTTCAAGAATCAGGCAGCGTTGAAGCTAGCAGATAGAAAGGAGCTCTGAGGAGCTATGCAAAATGAGAGACTTCTCTGGTCAGAAGGGAGCAGAAACAAGGAAGTTACGCTAGGAAAAAAAAGAGATTTATTATTGCAAGGATACTCTCTTTTAGGAATGGCAGCGGTCTATCAGGCAGATTACCTAACTAATGCTGATCAGGTGGTTCCTGATTGACATTTAGGATTACATTTCTGGGACAGCCGAAACTGTGATTAAGTTGTCTCACTTTGGTGACATGAGGCTTAGCATACATGACTCCATTTTGGGCCTGTTGTCTTGTTTTTAACAGTAAAATACGCTGACTCACTGGCCATGGATCTTTTAAATTTGCTTGTCTATCTGTTTATTTAAAGATATAGATAATAATTCTAAATCTATTCCTACACGAGAGTCTTAGAATAAAGTATGTAGTTTCTCAGTGTTCTCCCTCCTTCCCCTCCTCCACCAATGTGATTGACAGCTGGCTCCATTGACAGGGGCACACTGTACCAACTGGTATTTTCCTTTTGTAGGGGTCTTGCTTCCACTGCAGATCTTCAGACTTTGGAAGGCAGGGTAGGCAGTAGTTCATTTCCCAAGGCCCAGAAAGTTTTAAGGTGATTTTTGTTTCTCAAGAAGCTCTTGGCCAAATTACAAAGCTATCCTTGTAATCAACTGAATTTCTTCTTTGAGATTGTCGCCAAGGAGGAGTGGTTAAATTAGAGTGCCAGCCAAGGGATCCCTGGGCGTATCTTCCATTCTTCTAGGAAGACATAATAATAGCTCTTTGAGAAAGGGAGAGTGGTTGGCTTTACAGTCTATCAGCATATACAGTATTTCAGTTAAACATTGGCCAAGAATAAGACACTGTTAGGCCATGAGAGGTGTACAAGAGAGGTATATAGAGGTATAGAGAGACATAGATGGTTGAAGAGAGAAGAGATAGCCAATATAGCTCCCTATGGAAAAACATGTGTGCTGAATGCCAAGTGCTTGCGCAGGCTACCAGGGCTCCAAGACTTCAGTCAGTGTAGACTGTGGAGGGCAGGAAAGGTTCTTACTGGAAAATGTTAGTCATGATTGAATCCATGAAAGATAAATACCATCCAGATTAAAGTAGGCAGAAGGGGTTGAGCATTCTAAGGCGGGTGGAGAGAGGAAGCAGAGCTTTGGACAGTCATGTACTAGGTCTGTCTTTGTAGGTGGAGGAGGGGGTGTCACCCAGGCTGGGCTCAGGATTGTGTGGCCCCTCTTTGGTAGCTGCTCTACAGGTACCCAAACTGGGATGCCCTGTGTCATTACTATTGACTTGGATGTCCGTCAGTGGCCAGTCTTACAGCTCCCAGTTTTAGGTTGTTTGTTCTGGGTCTGCTCTAACCCACAGAGTTTGAGTTACCTCAGTAATTTCAAAATAGATGAAATGTTTCTGATCAATGCAGTTGCTGCCACACAGGGTAAAGCTTGTATCAGAGATTAAGCTGTTTAGCAGTTTTTGAATCAAATCGTAAATATGGCATCCCTCACATGAGGTAATTGTATGTCTGTATGTAAATTCTTGGAGAATATACTTATTTGGGTATAATTACAACTATAGTTTTTGAAAAAAAAAAGTAGAAATCTGGAAAAATGAGTAAACACGATTAATTAGATGAGATATTTATCCTTGGCTTTAATTAGAAAGATTACTAAGAGAAGCTATGAAAATCTCAAAACAACCAGACTGATTTTATTTTTCACTGTTAAGAGGGCCCCCAAAAATGCATGAGTAAAATAAATATATATTTGGGGATGACACCATCTTGGCATTTCTAGGCATTCTTTTCTAAATATATTCTTTATCCGAGCTGTCTTGCAATACTTTTAATATAATTAAAAGCACATAATGAGTGCCAGAGTTGTCAATTTCAACAACAAAGTGCTGAAATTTGCAGTGAAACTGAGAGATCCGTCTCCCACACGTTGTAATGAATAGGTTCATAAAAGGAAAATAGTTTAATTACATTTTAGTTCATGGATTGTTAATAGGCTGGAGTATCTAAATTGAATAATGTGATTCTGGTAATAATTATGTGTAAATGAACTTGTTTAAATGATATTTTACAGCTTCTTTATAAAATTACAGCTAGAGGCAATCCAGTGATAGACAGACAAAGGCCATGCAAAAATTATCATAAACTATTAGCTTGTTTGCAAAGGGTTTTATGTTAATCTTTTAGTACTTAAAGCAATCTGCAATTAACATATCATGGGGAACTGCCTCCGAGCAAAGGCATGCAAATTGAAGTGCTTAGATAAAAAGCCACTCACGTTGGGGGGGGGGAAGAGAAAGGAAAAGAAAAGAAAAAAAAATCAAAGAAAGGGTGGCAGGGTACTCAGAGGGTGTTGGTTTTATATTTGAGATTAAGGAGGTGTAATGATTGTGTTATCTAACTATGGCTGTAATTAAAGCTTTTCTCCTGCAGACATGACAATAGATACCGAATTGATTTCGGTGTTTTAATTGTGAAAGTCATTTTATTTCAGGGCAGAAGATATGAATAGCCTGAATCAAAGGGCTAGAAGATTGCTTTGTTGATAGTACTTGTTCAACAGCTGCCTAGCTGCTTAATACACAAGTGTGGAGAATGCAGAGAGACCCAGGGAGGTGCTGGGTATTGTAATTCTCCTGCTGGTTTCCTTTCCTTTTATGAAAAAGGCGAGGATCTGGGTACTGATTGTAAACAAACAGCCTTTTCATACCTCACTGATGTTTTTTCTCCCCAACTTCGCAGAACAAAAGAAGTCATAAAGGGCCTTGAACTAATTTTACTATTGCTCTTTTAAGCTACAGAAGTTTATGCAAAGTAATAAAACCATTCTTGCTAGTCGAGATATCACCCCTCTAATGGTCTCTAAATGGCTGCTCTAGTTATTATCACAAATAGCCTTATGACAGAAACAGTTTGTTGGGGAGAGATTGGATTATTTACATTGAGGACATATCCACAAAATCTCACACACAGTTAGTTTGAGATTAGGACTTTCTTATCAGTTTCTATATACAAACTGCAGGCAGGAAATTAAGCAAAGGGAAAAACATATACAATCCCAGAGCAAAGAGGATTCTAAAGGGAATTCTAGTAAAATGAAGATGATGCGGACTTTTTCAAAGTATCTCATTTTTGTATATTTCCTTTATAACAGTTTAGAGTAAATAGAGGTGAAACCCAATGATTTATAATTATTCCATTATTCTGTTGATTTATCTCTTCTTTGTGGCTTGAAATATTGAATGACATATTTCATAGGGTCTGAATAATAATAGATTTTATTTGGAGGAAGTTTGTCCCTGTACGTGATATAGTTCAAAATAATCAGATACCAATATATTTTAAACCTAACAATAATAACATCAATAATCATTAACTGAGTGCTGCACTAACCTCTTTTTTTTTTTTTTTTTTTTTTTTTTTTTTTTTGTATATTACTAATCTCTACAACAACCCCAGAGAAGCTGATGGAATGATCCTCACTTTATAAAGGAAGAAACTTAGGCTCAGAGGGGCCAGGAAAGTTGCTCAAAGTCACATAGCCGGTTAGGGGCAGATATAAACTAGAACCCAGGAAATCTGGCTCTAGAACCTGCAGGCTTAACCAACTGCATGAACAAGACTGAAGCCAGAGAACAGATAACAGGTATCAGCAGTGTGGATTGCAAATAACCACTTGTGGAATCATAGCTGGAAGGATTGGAGACCCTTCCAGGGTCCTTAAACTTTTTGGTGCCTGGATCCCTTTGACAGTCTAGTAAAAACCCATGGACCCCCTTCTCACACTAATGATTTTTAAATGCACAAAATCAAGTATATGGGATTATGAAGCAAACTAAGTATAGTGAAATATTGTTGTCAAAATATTTAAAAATCAAATTTATGACAGTAATTTATCTGCTTCCTTATTAACACACATAACGAGATCCAATAGCAGGTCTAAAAGCTACTGTAATTTCATAGCAGTGGTGAATGTAAATAGTATTTCAGATTTCTGCAGTGATGTGACATGAAAATATCTTATTGATGATATTTTGGTGCCTACATTTATAATCAAAGAAAATGTTAAAGTTCCCTTAGAAGTTATTTCCATTAACTTTCATGTCTTTTTATATAATACAAATTATATATTATATCAATACTTACATAAATATATTTTTATATATAAAAATAATTTCTTTCCCGTCAAAGTTCATAGACCCCTGAATTCTATAGGTATCAAACGCTCAGGCTAAGAATACTTTTGGTTTTACACATGAGGAAACTGAGGCCCAGAGAAGGAATGAGTTATCCAAGGTTATCAGTAATTGGTGGTAAGATGTGGATTAGAACTGATTATACTTTGAAAATTTAAGGAAACTTAAAATACTGTTTGTTGGTTTTTTCCCCCCTCTCTCCTCTGACTCTGGTAGCTTTCTCTTATATGCTCTTAGCATGTTGAAACTTTGTCTTTGCAATGTTGTCATTTTCAAAGTGGGAACACCAGGCGTTGCCTTAGCCCCTTAGTCATCCATTGGCGGTGATGAATGTCTGGTGCGGCTGCCAGTGGGCAGGGCTGGGTGGAGCCCCGAGAGCCCAGCCACAGGGCCTTCAAGGGAGACAGCCTGGGATGCCAACGTAAATCTGTAAACTTTCTACTTAAGAGAGTAAGAATGCATACTTACTATACATCTCTATTTATAAATTCAGGCCATTATACCAGGATACCTTAGACTGGATGGCTTAAACAA
Source organism: Eubalaena glacialis (assembly GCF_028564815.1). NCBI lineage: Eukaryota > Metazoa > Chordata > Mammalia > Artiodactyla > Balaenidae > Eubalaena > Eubalaena glacialis. Next base: position 59,278,412 of record NC_083716.1, on the reverse strand, counting down.
CAGAATTTTTTTCTCACAGTTCTGGCAGCAGCAAGTCCAATATCAGGGTGCCAATGTGGTCCGGTTCTGGTTGTGGACCAAAAAGTGTTGCCTGCCATTTCAGTAAACAAAGAATGTTGCCTGCTATTCCTGTAAACAAGGAAGGTAGCCATCCTCAGGCCATCAGCCCCTGCAGCTGCCCCTGATGGTGTGCCCTGAGGGGAATTCAGGATGGAGAAAAAGAGAATACAGGCCCAAGATTGTTAAGATGCATATCAAAGGACTAATTTCAGTGAACCCAGACTCTTGCATCTTCCCATACGTAGAAAGGCACTAAAATTATTAACTTGAGATACCTGATTTTTGTGATTAGCAGCAATCTTTTGATGTTCTACTACATTTTTTATTTCCTGGCTCCCCCCTTACCTCTTTGGGACAGTTCCTCAGGGCTATCTGAGAGCCTGTCTCCTGGGCTGTAGTCCTCAGTGAGGTCCCCAAATAAAACATAGCTCACAACTTTTAAGTTGTGCATTTTTTTTCAGTCAACATGGTGAGAATTCTCTTCCTGGATTCCTCACATGGTGGAGAGAGAAAAGCAAGGCGTCTGGTCTCTTATAGGAGTACTAACAGCACCCCTGAGAGCTCCACCCCATGACCTACTTGCCTCCTAAAAGCCCCACATCCAAATACTATCACACTGGGGGTTAGGCTTTCACATATGAATCTGGAAGAGACATAAACATTCAGTTGATAACTACATCTGCTCTATGCATGGCCTTGAAGTTAATACTTGGAGAGGCCTAGTTAGCAGTCTCTATCCCCAATCTAGAGAAGAGAAGGCTCATGGTGAGCCAGCAGCCAAGTTGGAATCCATCTGTGTCCTCACAGCCTTTTGAGGCCGGCACGTTGGTCCCCATTTTACTTATTATAAGAAGCAAGATGTTCAGCAAGATGACCAAGCTCATTAAGTGACAGCACCAGGAATTTAACTGTGTCTGTTGCTTCTAATGCCCATTTTTGTTCCCATACCCTACATTGAAGGGATAAGTACCACTAGTCTCCCCACCCAGGTGCCTTTTAAACAGGTATTTATTGCAAACCTGTTATGTACATAACACTGCCCCAGGTAGGCATGGAAGAGGGCAGGGAGGAGGGTAGAGAGAAGTATATAAGGATATCCTTATCCTTGAGCTTACTTTCCCAACTCTACTAATTGGCCAAATAAAGTCAGCAGAAAGGAAACCCACAGAAAATGTTCAATGACAAACATGTACAACACCAACAACATATTAGTAATGGTGATGATGGTGGCTAACATTTTTTGCAAGCAAGCTGTTTTAAGCATTTTCCATAAGTTATTTCATCTGACCACACATCAAGAAGTATGTGTAGTGGCAATGCCGCCCTCATAGTACTTATACTTGGCAAGAAGGACTCTGCCAAGACCCCCACGTGTCATAAACACAGACACATAGAGGTGTATGTTTCCCTGGTTGATTTTGTAAGAACACTTATGGTGGTCTTGGTCCTGAACTGAACAAACAGGTGTTACAGGAGAGGAAGGGGTGAGCTCCACCAACCAGGTCAACACTCCAGGGGTCTCGGTAGGAATGTTTTCCTCCCTGACATGTCACTTTGCTGACACAGAAGTTTTAGGCAGTTCTAAGCAGTTCTCAAAATGACACACCCTGAGCAGAGGGCCTGTGGTTCACCCCCTAGGTAGTCACTTTGGGGGATTTGGGTGGCCGATTTTCAACAAAAGCAGCTGCTTACTTGGGTTTCAGGGTAGAGGCCGTGATTTTTTTCTTCTTTCTTCTAATCTCAGCCCAAATATCATGTTGTTGTGTCCTGTGTACTTCACTAAGCTTCTCTAACGGATAAGGACCATTTTCCCCTTAAACGAAATCACCATGGCATTATCTCAACTAAAAAAAATTAACAGTGATTCCATTGTATTTTCTAATACCCAGTCCATATTCTGATTTTCCCAGTTGTCTCAAAAATAACTTTTTTGCATTGAGTTTGCTTGAATCAGAATCCAAACAAGGTTTACACACTGTATTTGGTTGCTCTGTCTCTTTGATCTCTATTAGGTTCTAAAAGTTTCCCTTCTCTTCTTTTCCATCCCCCCCCCCCCCCCCCGCCCCTCTCTCTCTCTCTCGGTCTTTGTGCATTAAGGATTTTTGAGGAATGGAGTCATTTGTCCTTGGGAACAAACCACTTTGCTTCTGTCTGGTTGTGTCCTTGCCGTGTCGTTTAACCTGATCTTCTATCCTGTGTACCTCCTTTAACCTAGTGTACCCCAAGGGATTGCTTAGATTCAAGTGCATGTTTTTGCACGTGGTGCTGTACACTTCCTATTGTGTCACATCATCAGACACATAATTAATATCTGATCAGTAGGTTCAGATAGTGTCAGCCAGCTTCTTTCACTTTAAAGTTCCCAATCAACCTTTCACCTAATGTTTAAGCATCTTTCCATGATGGTGACATAGGTCCATTATTTCATTACAGGTTGCAGAATGGTGATTTTCAAATTATGTCATCCCTTCTGTATATATCATCTGGAATTCTTCTATGGAGATGAATTTTACTCTGTATAGCAATGGTTTTAAAACTTTTTTTTTTTTTCCTAGCATCAGGAAACTTGGTTTAAACATCTCGTGTGAGAACTGAAAATCCGAAACATGTACACAGAGTAGTGTGGGATGAAGTGGAAGTGGATTGCTGGGTGACCCCTACAGTCATTGGCTTGCCTTCATCCTTTACACTTGTGGCAGAGGAGCCCTTGCGCTCTGGACAGCACAGTTGGGGGATACCCTGGTGAATAACACTGCCACCTCCCTGCCCTCATCAGGCTTATAGTGTGGTGTTTGGAGGAATGAAGTGTGTGCCTCCAGTACCAGGGAGGCTTGCCACTCCCCAGCTCTGTAACTTTGGGACTGTTAGCCTCGATCAGCCCTGTTTCCTCATCTGTAAAGTAGGAATAAGAGTCCTAACTTCATAAGATAGTTGTGAAAATTCCATGTGCTTATGCCTATAACATGCTCGGTGTAGAACCTACTGTCTAGCAATGCTCAGAAATGTTACCTTGATTCTTTTTACTGTAATCAATCTTTGTACTGGCTTTTTAGGGCTACCATAGCAAAGTACCACAAAGTGGGTGGCTTAAAACAACAGGAAAGTATTCTGTTGCAATTCTGGAAGCTAGAAGTGTGAAATCAAAGTGTCATCAGGGCCATGGTCCCTCTAAGACTCTGGGTAGAATCCTTTGCCTCTTCCTAACTTCTGGTGGTAGCTGGGAAGTCTTGTTTTCACTTCACTTATAGATGCATCATGCCTAGCACTCCTTCCTGTGGGTCTCTTCACATGGCTTCCTCTCTGTGTTCTCACGTTGTCTTTTTATAAGGACACCAGTTATATTGGGTTAAGGGTTCACCCTACTCCATCATAACCTCATCTTTTTTTTAAAAAAAAAAAAATATTTATTTATTTATTTATGGCTGTGTTGGGTCTTTGTTGCTGCGCGCGGACTTTCTCTAATTGCGTTGAGCGGGGGCTACTCTTCGCTGCGGTGCGTGGGCTTCTTATTGTGGTGGCTTCTCTTGCTGCAGAGCACGGGCTCTAGGCACGCGGGCTTCAGTAGTTGTGGCTCGTGGGCTCTAGAGCGCAGGCTCAGTAGTTGTGGTGCACGGGCTTAGTTGCTCCACGGCATGTGGGACCTTCCCAGACCAGGGCTCAAACCTGTGTCCCCTGCATTGGCAGGCGGATTCTTAACCACTGCGCCACCAGGGAAGCCCCTATCATAACCTCATCTTAACTAATTACATCTGTAACCACCCTGTTTCCAAATAAGCTCCCATTCTGAAGGACAGGGGTTTAGGACTTCATACCTTTCGGAGAGGATACAGTTTAACCCCTAACAATTATGTAACCATTGAATACAAAGTCCTGCGTCTTAATATGTTCAAGGGTTTCTTCTCCTTTACTGTTTGATAAGACAGAGTTCACTTTTCTTGCATTTTAGGCCTTCCTACTAGGTTTCTTTCGGCTATGTGATGCTGTGTAGCGCAGGGTAAAGATAAGATGAGCAATTCTTCCACATTTAGACCCAGAGGAGACAAGTGAATAAGTCATTCTCCACCTCCACAGACAGGGTGGGAGCAGAAAACGACAGCCAGAACATCTCCTGTAAACAACAGCAGAAGAAAAGCCGCTGTAGAGAGCCTTGCACGTCTCAGCACTCCCAGCCCAGCACTGTCCTGGGAGGTGCCCAGTGGTCCTCCCCTCCGTATCAGGACAAGCCTTGGAGCGAGCTGTTTATTTATCAATTCTTAATTGAGTTGATGTTTACTCATGATTGCAAGCAGATGATTAATTTATTGCAGAGTTCCAGGAGTCAGCTAGTGAGGAGATCATTATAAAGAGAGGTTATAATAGAGTTCTCTGCACTTGTGGGTCTGGTAATAAAAGATTGACTGATATAATTAGATGGGGCTTGGTAACAAATACTATTACATTATGTCTGAATCTTATTTGAATGTATTGGCCTTTTATCTTAAACTTATTAAGGGGTGGCTATAGGTTAAGTTGACACCTGATAGCTCTTTTACTCCTACGAAAGGAGGGCTGAACTTTATAAAAGAGTCAGTTGTTTTGATGTTTAGAGGCAATGGCAAGGTATCTCTCCTTGAGGGGGCAGCTCTCCTTCTTGGTTCCTAGAACAGTGGCAGGAATTAGGGGAGCTTACATTTCAACACTGTCACTAACTTTCTGGTTAATTCTGGGCAGTTGAAAGGCTGTGTTCTTGCTATACTGTGGCTGTGGCTACCTTGGCATCTTTATCTTGGCCAAAGCCATCCTTGGCAAAACAGATAAAGGAAAAGACAGGAAATAACATGGCAGTGTGATGAGAAAATGGGCTATAAGTGAGCAAGGCTTGAATTTAAAACCCAGATGTAGTGGGTTGAGTGGTGGTGCCCCCCCCCCAAAAAAAAGATATATCCTCATTCTAACCCAAGGAAACTGAATCTGACCTAATTTGGAAAAAGGGTCTTTGCAGACATGATTAAAGATCTTGAGATGAGGTCATCCTGGATTATCCCAGTGGGTTCTAAATTCAGTGACAAGCAACCTTATAGGAGACACATAGAGGAAAGATAGGAGCACAGGCCTGCTGACATCTTGATTTCAGACTTCTGCCCTGCAGAACCATGAGAGAATACATTTCCATTGTTTAAGTCACCAAGTTCATGGTAATTTGGCATAACAGCCCTAGGAAACTAACACACCAGCTATCCAACCAGTTCCTTGTATGCCTTTGGACCGTCTCTTAATCTTTCTAAGCCTCCGTTTTCTCACCTATACAATTTTGCTTGTTACACTCATCTCTCAGCATTGTGTGGGCCAAACACAATAAGCCATGAGAACTCGCCCAACCTGGTACCTGGTATGTGATAGGCACTCAGTACATATCAGATTGCTTCTCTGTCATATCCCACCCCTTTCTGTACATGACATTCTAACTTAACATCTCTTTCATCTTCTCCTCCTCCTAAAACGTCTGCTAAACCAACAGCCCTCCCCTGAAGAATGTTCTATTCTTCGGGAGCTGTTCTTATGATTGTCAGATTAGAGAAGAAAGCACGGTACAGCTGGTATTCTTAAGGCAGTTGGGTGAGAGCCATGTAGATATAAAATTTTTTTAGAAAATGCAATCATTGAACGCAGCTCTGTAGTAGAGCAGCTGAAGTCCATACTGGAGTCCCAGTGTGGCAGGCCAGCTGGGGTCTGTTTCCTTCACATGAAGGGGGTCTCAGGGCACATTCTGAGCTCTGCAGAACAGACAGCACACGGGAGAGGAGTGCAGATAATACTCTGTGCTGCAGAAAGCAGCTGATGCAGATGGTTTTTGCTGGGTGCATTCAGTTCATTGATTTTAGATCTAGACTGATCACATCCCTCCCAATATAGGCTGGAGAAGTCAGTGTTGGAATTTAGAGCATGATGGACTTGAATAAATGTTTTTAGAGGCACGTGTTCTTCTGAAGCATCGGAGGATGAAAAATTAAAAAGAGCACAGGTCTAGATTTCACTTCTGCCCGTGATGAGTTACAGGACCTTGGACCTGCCATTCAGCTTCTCAGTGGTTCCATCTTCGTGGTGAGGTTGTGGGGACAGCTCATGTCAGCACTAACATTCTATAGTTTCATGAAAACTCGGTGTCAGGCTGTAGGACCATCGAGCCCATATCTTTTGTCTGGCACACTGGCTAAAGATAGTAGAATTGCAAGAAGGCAACAAGGGAGGAAAATTTTAGAGAATAATGCAGGGTGTTCTCGTATATTCCATCCAGAACCTCCACAGTCATCAGGGGAGAACAGGAGATTTCCTAAAGGCTTGGAGACCTCTACCCACTGGTTCTGTTGAGGAGCCCATGTTGATGACAGTTTTGCCATCTCTAAATGGCACTGAGAAAATACTGCCTGGGTGCTAAGTGGGCAGGAGAGTTCCTGGGGATGTGACCCTGTTGTGAGGTCAGTGGTGTTTGCCTTTGGGACATTGGAGCCCCTTCTTTTGCCTTTTCTGCTGGGGCGGTTTTCTCATGCTTCTCCAGTCTGATCACTTTATTAATGGTGAGTGGGAAGGAAAGGGAAGGAGATAAGCATTTACTGAGTGCCTAGGATGAGACCCCCACTATGAAGGGTCTGTCTTCATAGCCACCTTATGAGGCAAAAACTTTATCCCCATTTTATACCTTATAAACCTGAGGCAAGGAGATGCCTGGTACGTTGGCCAAGTCACTGATTATTAAGTGCAGGATTGAACACATATCTATCGTAGAGCCTGTGCTTTCTTCACTAGGGCATCCTACCCGTGTGATGTTAGGCCCCAGCCACTGGCCCTACCTCTGGGTGTGTACTGTATACAAGGCACTGGGCTAATGTGGGGTGGTAGTGGGGGTGGAGGAGAATGGGGCTAAAGAAATATAAAAAATGTGTATCATCCTTGCTCTTGACCTTATTATTTAATTAGACAAACAAAGAGACCATAAAGGGAATGTATAAGACAAGTTAACAATTTTATATTATCAACAGCATAATAATTAGAGACATGATGATAGCAGCTAACATTATTGCACAGTTACTGTGTGCTGTATACTAAAGATTCTACAAGGATTTTCTCACTGAATCATCACCACCACAAACCTATGTCAGTTTTTTACAGATGAGGAAGCTGAGGCATAGAGCGATTCAGAAACTTGACCAAAGTCCGCAGTGTTTGGATTTCCAGTGATGAAGCCATGATTCAAATCCTTCCTTGCTTTCCCGCTAATATTATTATTCACCAAGCAGAGGAGTTGAAGGCCCACTTAAGACTCACTGGTAGGAGAGATGAGTTTGGTCTGAAGTGATCCTGGTGGGCTGCATGGAGGAAATGGAACTCAAAAGGCCTATTTGGAAGGAGCCTTATGTCATATTAAAGAACACATTCCTAATGATGCACTTTCCTACCAGCTTAGAGTAGGAAACCTACTCTAGTAGACCTTGCAATAGCTGCGGGCTTCTCCAGCTCCTCTAATCTCATACATGGTAGCAAACAACCCGTTTTCTTTTTTGAATTCTAACCTGAGAATTCCCTCTGAAACGAAGGGATAGAAAGCAGATATTTTCAGAACATGTCTCCTGTGAAGGAAACAGTGCTTGGAACCAGGGGCCCAGGGAAAGTCATGCTAATCCATAGCTGATTGTGAGACAGTGATAACATCTTAGAGTGTCAGGTCTTGTAGCCTTTCCAGAAGCACAGATAGGAGTGAGTGTGGCAGAATTATGGGCCTGGATCAGTCCAAATGGCATTACTTATGTAAAAGCAAGAGCCTTGTCAATTGCAATCCCCCTTTAAGGGGTGTGTGAGATGGAAACAAGATGGTTTGAAGGAAGAGACCAGTGGCTGTGCTCTGCTTTTTGCATTGCAAGCCCCCCCCCCCCCATAACTCCATGATGAGATGGGTACAGATGAGGCACGTGGGGAACCAGAACAGGAAAGGCATCAAACAGCAGAGCCGCCTGACTTCTTGGAGATAACCTACTCGTGGATTGCAATCAGATCAGATATTTTAGGGAAAACAATGAATTTACTGGCGCTAATGGGGTCTGCACCGTCCAGCTTCCCACACCCGTCAGGTTGTGCTGTTTTACACCAGCCGGCTTCCCTCCTTCCACTCACCATCTTGTCTATCTCCTCTACCTCACCCTCTCACTCACGCCCGCCCCAGCTCTTCCAGAGTAGTTTAACTCCCTGATTTTGCAAATCAGGAAATTGTGACTTGGAGAGAAGAGACTTACCCACGTGATTTATGTAGACGGTTGGTTCCAGTTTGAGAATCGAACAATTTCTTATTCCTAGTTTGACATTTCCCCACAATATTGTACTCAGAGCTGGCTTTTCCTTTCTTTAAGGCATAGAGAAAAGGAAGGGAGTCTTGGGACTTCTCTTCTGAACTTGAGTTTGAATTTGAGGCAACATCCTTAATCTTGGGTGAGATGATTAGCCATGAAACTCATATGGAGTGGGCTTGGTTAAAGGGGTTTGAGGGAGCTGTTTCAGAGCCCAGTGCAACTGCGATAGCCAAAAACATTTGCTATTTGCAAATAGCAGATATATCTATTTGAAATGACCCAATGACATATATATCTCTTTGAAATGACCCAATGTGGATAAAACTGGAATACTCTGGCTAGAAAAACACATGCTAGGAGATTCGTTCACCTAGTGTGATAGATTCCTGGCAATGGTTGTGTCTCTCCCGTGGCTCCATCTCCTATGGGAATCCCTTTCCATCTGTGGTCCCAGTTCCCACTACTGGCTCCACTGTGTGTCCAGCTTCTGCCCCAGGGGCCTCGGCTCCCAGATTCCAATAACACCCTCTTTCCTTTGACTCTAGTATAGAGGTGGCAGTAGCTTCCTGAAGTTGCTGTTCTCAGGGCAGCCTTCCCTTCTCTTGTTTGTTATTTCAGCTCTTCTAATATCTTTGAATTAATACCCCATATTGAATTCCCTCTTTTGAATTACCTGTCCTGAGCTTTGTTTTCTGGACTGAGTCTCTGACTAACACAGTGAGATGCAAGGTCTCTAAAACAGAAAGCGTGAAGAGTGTAACAAAACTCACCTCCTTGAGAAATGTTGAGTGGAGATACTGTTTTCCTTTGACCTGAACAGTGATTGATTTAACTTTAACCTTACAGTAAAGGCACCTTCATTTTGACTAAGAAGTCCAAATTGAAGGCTGTTGCTACACGTGAGTCCTCTAATGTTTCCTGAAATCATGGGAAAAAGACATGCATGGCCATATGGGCTGGTAAATCCAGGATTATTTATTGGAAGACATGTGGCCTCCAGAGATTCACTGGCATGGCTTTACCTAAAGAGTCTAGGCTAGTGGTTCTCAATCAGGGCAACTCTGACCCCCCGGGAGTCATTTATTTATACACATAAATTGTGTGTATTGGAGACATTTTTGACTTTTACTCCTAGGATGGGGGTATGCTACTGGCATCTAGTGGGCACAGGCTAGGAACCACACGACAGTCTCCACGACAGGGAACAATCCGGTCCAAAATATTAACAGTGGCAATTCTGAGATACCCTGTGTAGGAAATTGCTGACTTCAGGTCAGATTTTTCAGAATTCCTTGATAGGTCTAGGCAATACTTTTACCCCTACCGCACCCCATCCTCATTTTCTTCAAGACCAAGTTCCTTCTTCAGAGTCCTCAAAATGCGTCATTGCTCCCTAAGAGATGCCTCTTTGGGTTGGACAGAGTAAATTGTTTTCTAATTTTAAAATGCCTTCCTGGCCCGTCTTCTTATGCTTATAATGGCAGAGAAGTAGATTGAATCCCTGGAGGAAGCACATAATTCAAGGTGTGAAGTCAGACCCAACCAGGGCTGAATTTGCAGAAAGTGAGGTTTTAGTTTAGTTTTTGCTTGTGGGCTAGAAAGACAGCATTCACCCCTCTCAACCTTTGGGAATTCTATTTGCTAAAGTTATCCTGAGAGAAGAACATCTCTACTACACGTGCCATAGCTGAAGGCTTTGCATGGGTTAGTGTATCATTGGCTTGAGAACAGGGTGAGCATGTGTAGATGGGCCTGTAATTTTTAGTATGACATTGGCCATAATTTTTCATGTCATACCACCCACTCACAACAGGCCCCTCAAATGAAATGCTAAATGCCTTTCTTATCAACACTTGATGGGAAAATGCTGTTCTGGCATCTTCCTCTAAGGGAAACAGAAATCTAACCATGTTCCTTGCAGCCTAGAGCTCAGTACACAAGATCCGATTTATTTTTCTCCCCCCTCCCCAAATGTATAGGCATTTATAAGGAAGCACTTCCTTTTTGGTACTTAGAGGGGGCAGTGGAGTGAGAGAGAATTATTTAGTAAGTTTCTTTTTCTTGAAATTCACTCAAGCTGTTTTTATGACTTAAAAAGACTCATGTCTTACTCCTACTTTTATGAGCAGCTTGTTCTTTTCTATTCTGATTTCCCCCCTGATTTTTTTGGCTGACCCATGGACCAATTATTAGAACTCCTTGGGCAGTGGTTAGTTCCTCCATAAAATGGGTATAGTCGTAAAATATTGACTCCAGAAAACAAGGGCTCCGCTCTGTGGCCCGGGGTGAAGTTCATGTGTTATAGTCCTTTTAAATTAAAGCCTCAGTCTGGACTGAGAATGCCAGGACTGGATCCTTGTTTTCCTGTCGTTGGCACCTCTCAATAGTGCACACTTTCTGCAGAACTCTGGTGGTGCCCCCATAGCGAAGGCCTGGCAGGGTGGTATAGGGCTGGAGGGGGAGGGATCTTCTCTTAGGGCATTAGTGCTGTATGGACACGCTCTTAATGCTAGAACAGAGCTCTAGACCCAAGAGAAAACTGATTCTCTCATTATTCCTAAGAGGTCGATAACTGGAAGGAAAACCTTCAACTTCCAAAAGCTTTAAGGAAATGGAAATACTCCTTTTTAGACATTTGCCTGGCTTTGGCTATTTAATAATTTTTGATACGTTAACCATACTGCATTTCTAGGTGAGATCAACTAAAACGCTTGGAGAATGGGTTCTGATTCATTTTATTTCCTAGTTAACTTAGGGAGGAACCATAGATCCTTCTTGCGTCAACTTACTGACATGTGATTTCTGTGATTTGGGTTCTCACTGCTGAGTCCTCGTTCTTAGATGGAGCCGGGGAGATGACTGGGTGAAGATGTACTGATCCCCAAATAATCCCTGACATTCCCTGAAGCACGCCTCAAAGATGAATGCTGAAAAAAATTCATTACCTTGGCTCTTTTTTAAATTGCATGCCTATTAATTGAGGCTTTACTCATTGGAGGTGGTTGTGAAGATGAAGGGGACATAATGAGTCACAGAGTCTGGCCCGTTGTGAGTAAATGGTTGTAAATTATGGATGTGATTCTATGAATGCATTTTTATTTTTAAGCAATGATTCTTATAAACTATAATGGTACCTGTCCAGGCTGACCTTGAAGGAAAACACAAACACAACTTCATAAAACCAAAATGTGAATGGAGAAGGAGCATCCGTTCCTTACCGTGAGTAGGTTTCAAATCTCTTATTTGGAAGATTTAAATTTAAGTTTGAAGAAGTAGGACCAAGGTCACATCTTCCCCTGTCGGACATTCCTTCTGATGAATAAGTATTAAAACTGCTTTGAATTTGGTTTCCCCCCCTCAGATAAGGATTTATTTTTCCATACAGTCTTTTCTTTGCACCTGAAGGAGCATTGAGGGTGAAAAATAGAGGCCTGTTTCCTGTTCCTAACTGGAGCCCTCGGAAGGTTGTCAAACCAGAACAACAACTCTGTGGGATTTATGCCTGGGACCTGTCAAAGTAAAATTATCATAGCAAACCCTCTCTGCTATCAATCAAAGAGGTACTGGGGATGGCAAGGGCAGGCATTTTTCAAATTTCTTTACTGTGCATATGGAGTTTGGTGCCTGGGGGAGGAAGAGCTCCTTTGAACAGTCCTTGTAGATTTCTTTTCCATCGGATGGCAGCTCACAGAACTACTTAATCTTCCCCAAAGGGCTTCTCTCATTGGCCTGCTGAGAAAACAGCCAGGGAAGAAAGGTGGAGCGGGGGATGGACGACAGAGACAATCCTATAGCAAATCCTGGAAGAGGAGGACACACAGTGTGACTCTAGTGTCTCCGATGTCTGGCCTTAGAAAGCACCCTGTCTGTGGCAACTTATCTGCCCTCCTTTCCTTAAGGACCACGCACACATTTAGCAACAGCACCACGGAGGTGCCGCGGCCGCCCCAGCGACTTGAGTTTTCTTCTGTCCTCTGCAGGCATTTCCCACATTTGTCAAGGCCAAGGTTGCAGGGGGACCGACAAGGGAAACGGGGCACCCATTCATTCCTGTCTGTCAGAGGTTCACTTTGTCATGATAACATTCATGGAGCGTATTTATCTCTCCGGCTACTGGAGGTTAAGGCAAGGGTAACAAAAAGTAGAGAAGAAATCCTGTTTGAAAAGTTTACAAATCCTGCCGTGAGGGCTGTAAACAGAGTTCAGCTGGTGGTGGAATGTGTAAAATACTGCCACATTGAGAGGGACCTGATTCCCCAGCACTAGAAATCCACTCATGTAAACATTGGAACGGTTGCTGAGAATCGGGTCTGTTTTGGCTTAAAGTCTGAGGAACACATTGCCTTCAAAGTGAATTCTTAGGTGTCACTTCCCATAAGTTATGGCAGAAGATTACAAAGCTACTGATATAACATATTAGTTTGATGGACAGAATTATACCCCCAACGCTTCCTGCTCTCCCCAATGACGCACGCTAACTTAGTGTGCTGTGACAGCTGCCTTGATTTACCACCAATCCGGGAGGCCAACCGGGAGAGAGAATGTTCACATGGATGCAGGGCCTGAGACTGGCCCAAAGCCTAGTTTATAAAGCTGCCCTGTAATTCACCACAAATGTGTCACCATTAAAAGAGGAAAAAAGGATTGCAGATAATAAATACTCTCTAATTTATTAGCTAACAACAAAGAGATCAGAGCCAGTTGTGATGTGATTGTTTGACAGAATATTGTCAAGGAAAAAAAAGCGAAGTTGACCAGAGAGGTAAATTACACATTCAAGCAGATGTATCAACTCTTGGCTTGTCACAAGCCTAGCTAAACAAAACACCAAACGGAGGAGAGAACTGGCAAAGAGCAGAGTCGTTTATCTCTGAAGGAGACATATTCAAGAGCAAGTGAAATAAGACATAGTTTTTTTGGACTTGGTCGGAGGCCAGGTTTTAACTGTTATAAATTAAATGTTTTGTGTATCGGATTTGGCAACTCTGGTTGCTTTTGTCATGGTAGGGAGTTGTTGGATTTTTCTGCCTGTCTTAAAACTCACGGTTTAGTCAGCTGAGATGTATTTCCTTGCAACTAGTTATTGGAGGACCTGAGCATTCTGGTAATTAGAGCAAATATCAGAAAGGCTTTTGTATGTGGCCTGTTTTAAAATCCGTGGCTTTAGAAAACGTTTTAATCACTCTCTTTTTCTGTGATTTCCTCCTCTGCAGTTATTTAGTAATAACCCTACAGGACACCAGGCAGGGATTCACAGTCATATTAGAGTCAAGGGATCTTAGGATTAGAAGAAGTGTTTCATCTCACATCCCACCCAGGATATGCAGATAGTTGTGTAGTCTGGGCTGGAGGACTGCCAGGGACACAGAGCATCTGCTACTTGTTATTACAATAGAGCTCAGAATCCACCAGTACCCGCTGGGCTTTTATTCTTATATAAGCTACTGCCCAGTAAAACTCTCCCATCCTTTACTTGGGAAACTGAGTTTTCAGACCTAAATGGACACTTTTGCTTTGCTTCCTGTTTTATTTGTCTTTGGTTTTAGCCTGTTGCCGGAACATAGATTTCTAGGTTTTATTCAATAGGTTGAAGGCAAGGATGGAATCCAGTGGATAGGCTCAAGGAACCTCCATTCTCACTGGTATTGATTTCAGGGATCAGTGGTTATTATTATTATTATTATTTTTTTTGCTATATGTGGTCCATCTGCTGTGAATTGACTTGAACCATAGATTGATTGATTACCGTGCAATATAATGAGAGATTTTTGTCAGATGTCTTACTGAAGTCAGTGTATTATGTCTAGGATCTTGCCGATCTACCTGCTTAATAACTGTTTCCAAAAGACAGAAGGAAAGAAGGAGGGAGAAGGAAAAGAGGTTCCTTTGGCCCGGCTCATCCTAGGTGAAAAGGCACTCTTACACGTTGTTACTGTCTTGTCAAAGTGCTCACATATATACATTTAATACAGTCTCTTCTATTTTTACTGGGACTCTGTATCTTATTGTTTTCAGAATCTTCCATTCCTCCTTTAAAAAAAAGAGAGATTTGTCTGAATCTGACTTTTTCTTGTAATTTTTGAAATATTAGAAATGTTATTTCTATGATCAGATCTATAAAAAATTTTTGTTATTGCTGTTGTAAAATAAAATACTATTTGTCCGCGTCTGGAGACCAACCTTCTCATGTGTCTCATTACACTCTCTAAGGCTTCCTTCTTTATTTATTTTTTCTTTTTTATTTCTTCGTTTGTCTTTCCACCTTGAAAGTATAATTTCATGATGGAGAAAATAACAAAACAAGAGCTTGTGTGTCATTGTGCTTTCTCCCTGTCATTAGAGCCTTTCTTTCGCCCTCTCTTGCAACAGTGAACCTGTTTCCTTCTTTGGGCATTGCTGTTATAAGTAACTTCTTAAAATCTGAGTTCATCATAGTGTTTCCCATGCAGTCATGCTGGTTTGATTTCTTTGGCTTTTTCTCCATCCTTCTTGCTCCCCAACCTTCTTTGTTGTCAATTTTCATTATTTATATACCCAGAATTACATTTTTAGTGGCATCCTTCCTTCTTGAGTTTCATGCCATGTTAGGGTTAATATGGAAATTCTTATTTTCTCTGATTAAAAAAAAAAAAAAAGTACTAATTAAATCAAGGGCATTTGTATGTTTCTGTTCCCATCTTTCTCAGTCATTAATCTGATGAGACATGTTCACTTTCTCTGAGGGATCTCATATCTTCCATACTACCAATCTGTTTATTTCGTATGTTTGATAGTATTAGCATTTTTTGTGCTCTCCAACCTGTATTCTATAATGTTACTACTTTTCATATGTTCACTAAATGCATTCCTGCTTAATTTTCCTGGTTTCCGAAGAAGACTCCCCCCCTCTCCCCTCATCTGCTATTCTCTTTCCTTTTCTATTGGAAATACATTTCTTCTGAACAAGGTGTCTTCTACCATTGTCACATTCTGGGCATGATACTGCCATCAGGAGTTTATTTCCAAGTTCATTTTATTTTAGGAAGTTACGACCTATTTTATAGGAACAATGTGCTTTTATCATGTCAACTCCTCTTCAGGAATGTTCAGGGGCTTCTCCTTGCATTTGGGATACGGGCCACAAACCCTTAGCCAGGCTTCCGTAGTCCCTTTAACCTTACCCTTCATGTGCCTTTTCAGCTTTACCAGCTAGGATTTCCCTATATCACTTCTTTGGGCTTCTCCCCTCAAACTTTTGTAGTCATCTTAGTTAGAAGGCAAGTGACCAAAAAGATCATTAAAATGCCATGTCTTTCATTGCCTTTTGTTTTTTCTCTATGAAGAAAAAAATAATTTTATTGTGCAAAGTGCACTTTTATTTTATTTATTCATTTATTTATTTAACATCTTTATTGGAGTATAATTGCTTTACAACGGTGTGTTAGTTTCTGCTGTATAACAAAGTAAATCAGCTATATGTGTACATATATCCCTATATCTCCTCCCTCTTGCGTCTCCCTCCCACCCTCCCTATCCCACCCCTCTAGGTGGTCACAAAGCACCCACCGAGCTGATCTCCCTGTGCTATGCGGCTGCTTCCCACTAGCCATCTGTTTTACATTTGGTAGTGTATATATGTCCGTGCTACTCTCTCACTTCGTCCCAGCTTACCCTTCCCCCTCCCCATGTCCTCAAGTCCATTCTCTATGTCTGCGTCTTTATTCCTGTCCTGCTCCTAGGTTCTCCATTTTTGACCCACCTCCTAGAGAAATGGAAATAAAAACAAAAATAAACAAATGGGACCTAATGAAACTTAAAAGCTTTTGCACAGCAAAGGGAACCATAAACAAGACAAAAAGACAACCCTCAGAATGGGAGAAAATATTTGCAGATGAAGCAACTGACAAAGGATTAATCTCCAAAATATACAAGCAGCTCATGCAACTCAATATCAAAAAAGCAAACAACCCAATCCAAAAATGGGCAGAAGACCTAAATAGACATTTCTCCAAAGTGCACTTTTAGAGTCTTAGGACAGAAAGCCTAGGGCCAACTGAAATTAAAAGTGACTCGTAATTAATACGACCAAAGAAGGCAATCTTCAGGTGTTCTTTAAATCGACAAGGATTTATGAGAGAGAGCTTGGTTATTGTGTACTGCTTTACATCTGTTGGCAATAATACCTAGAATTTCAGAAGCATTGATTCCGAGAGATGACTTCATATTAAGGACATTAGGATCCTGCGGTTACTCATCTGAGCATTGACTACCTGAAATAGACTGACATTCGTACACATTCCTACTTATCACTTTTACTATTCAGTCCACAGCCATTGCCAGGATAGACAAAGAGCAAGAGTCATTTCACATTAGACCAAGCTAGGAAAGTACATCTTTCCTCAACCAGGAAGATGGAGTGTGAACCAGATCACATGGCCCCGTGGTGGGACTGGTAAGGAAATGGATTGGGCATACAGTAGCTTTAAGGCAACATGGAGCAAAATAGATTTAAATCAATCTGAAAGAAATCCTAACAATGATACATTGTGTCAAAAGAAATGAAGCCCGCAAGAGAATTGATTAGGAAGTATACCAAATGAAGTAAAATGTAGCAGAAAGGCACATATTGGAGAGAATAGAATATGTTTCAGTTTGAAGGGTATTGAATTTATTAAGATACCACTGACTAGCTGTAAAGCAAATGAATATAATATGTAGCCAAGTCAGATATATAGTTGATGTGAATAGATTAATATAGATCAGTGGCATCACGTGATCAGTTACATCCTTACAGTTACATTATTCATTGTGTGATTTCTTTAGATCTTCCAAGTAAAGCTGGAGCTTTACTTGATTCCTGACAGAGGAAACTCACTTTAAGTGGGTATATGATTAATTGGAAGTTAAGTGGATATGAGATATTGTTTGTTGACTTGGCTTGGTCCAGAGAACCTTAATGATTTTCTGGAATTAAATGGGGATTCTACTATAAATTGCAAGGGTATTATGGTGCAGGCTATTCCATTAATTGTTCATCCAATGAAAAGTTAGTTCTACCTTGTCACTGTGCTGAAAGGCTCAGAGCCATCGATTATCTTCATTTCTCTTTCTAAAAAATTTGGAAATTTTAGGTCAATATTGAAATCATCAGGTCTGTCCCTGGGAATTGTCTCCTGCATGCAAGTATGCTCACTCAACACTTCTGATGTATTTCAATCAGGGTCCTTTGGAGAATTTTTATTTCACATGAAATTTTCAGCATTAATGAAATTTATTTCCAGTGCTATTTGCAGTGGAGTATCAAGGGCAGAACGGCAAGAGAGGTCTGCTGCTGGGGCAGAAAGTGAGAGAGGAGGCATTGTCTATGGAGAGTTTTAAAATAATCATAAAACCAACTAAAATTCACTCTACATTTTATCATCAGCATACACTGACAATTCAAGTAATGAAAGTGATAAAATACTCCCCCCTGGAAAACAAACAAACAAACATATTTTATCAATCTAACTTCTGAATATTTGCTATGAGTTCTGTTGCATTTGAATAATGTATAATTACACTTTGAATTAACAGTTTTAAAAATTACCTTTTAATGCATATGGTATTCTAATTTAGAGAACTCCTAGCTACACAGGCAGTCTCAGCACATGTGAACTCACCTCTCATGTATTTGAGAGTAAGTTCATAGTGGGTCAACATCATTAGAGATTATTTCAGGCAGTGAGTGTCTTTAAAACCTTGATTGTACATATTCCTGCTTTTCAACAGTGGATCTGAAATAGGTATTTACAGCACAGTGATTGAAAGGTGAAGAAGCAGGTCTTGAATTATTTTAATTCTGTCATTCTTTGAGGCCACTTGAAGCATTGACTTGTATTTAACACTTAGAACACTAAAATAGAGTACAAACCATGAAGTATACTATTTTTCTTTGGTTAAGTGCAAAATTTTATTTGTATATGAAATAGTCTAATGCATTTGAGTAATATCTTTAAAATTAATATTTATTTTTCTTTTTTACTGTTACCTACTTTAAAACTAAAAAACAAATTCAGAAAAAATTTTTACAACTGAAAATAATTTTCTTGTATGGAAGAAGGGATGTTACCAGCGATCTGCTCCAGGTGTCAGATATGCTAAATATGGCTCTGGGTATTTGTGACTTTTGGGTTATAAGTGAAACAAACTCAATTCAAATTGCTGAAGGGAAAAAAAATATGTATTTTGATACCTGATCAATTAGCTTTCACTTTGTAACAAACGACCTTCATAAGTTATTTATTAGGTCACCATCCTTGGGTTGGCTGGGTGGTTCTTATCCGGCCCGGCTCTGCAGGGGCTACATAGTCAAGGATAATCTCACTGTCAGCTGGGATGGCTGGAATAGCTCTCCATGTGGTCTCTCTTTTTCCAGGAAGCTAGACTGGGCTTGTAGACTGGTGGCAGAAAGGTTCTCCTAATGGGAGAGGACTAACTCTAATGCTCAGGTACCTTTCAAGCATTTAACTCATACTAATGACATTTGCTGATGACTCATTTTCCAAAACAAGTTGCATGGCCAAGCCCATATTCCAGCGGTGGAGAAATAGACCCACCTCCCAGCGGAGGAGCAGGCAGGTCACATTGCAAAGTGGAGTATATATAGAGATAAAAGGAAACATTGAAGTCACTTTTATGAACAGTCTATCACATACCCTCAGGGCTGTGTTAGGCTCAGGTGTTCAAATAAATAACTCAGGTGCTCAGGTTGTCAGTAATTTCTCTCTCCATGTTTTAGTTCTGCTTTCCTATGTAGTTCAGGTAGGTTTTTGTTTTTCTTTTTAACAAGTTTTGGTAAGATAACCAACATCAGCTAAAGGATTACTCCTGACCAGTTTAGCAACCCCCCCTGGTAGGAGGCTCTTTTTCAATGGTCCAAACAAAATTGCAGGAGTGACTTTCATTGGCTGGATTTGGGTTGCATTCCCATCCATGAACCAACCACCAGGGTCCAGCTTATACCATGTACCAAGAGATGGGGTCAGCCTCATCCAAACCACTTGAAATGAAGGGTGGGAAGTACTAATTCTCCATAGAAAATTGTCTCACTGGTTGATACCAGAGAAGAACGAATTAATGCTGAACAGTCAAAGCCAACAGCCTTTGACTGCACTGATGTGCTTTTGTCATAGCACCAAGGAGAGAATTAGATTTTTGCCTTGTCTACTTAGGTTTATTGTTGTTTAAACTCACTTCTCATCTCATGAGCCTTGAAAAGCAACAAAAACACCTTCGGTAATAGGTCTGCAAGGTGGACTTTAAATATTTGTTTTGCATATTTTTCCGAAGTCATGCATGTAAATATTTTATAACAAATTTACAAAGGGAAGTAGCGTCTTTGCATGATGGACCCGTCATGAATCTTGCTGACGTATCACCTGAGCACAGTAGGAGGAATATGACCAAAAAACAGAAATTCAGAGTGACATTTGAACAGTGTACATAGATTTAGAGGGCTGTTGGAGGAGGAAAAATGTGGATGGGGAACAGAAATTTTGGTGATAGAGTTCGAAAATGAACTCCAAATTCCTGACACTTCGAGTCAGGAATCTCTTAGGTTCCCAGTGATTGAAAGCTCCACGCCAGTGTTCACTCATGCCAGCCTCATGCTCCCAGTCTGGTCCGCTTCTGCTACCAGCTTCTCATTGATGTGCTTTATTGTTTTGTGGGTGATTCTCAGGGAAGAAGGCAGAGTGGGGGAATGGAAAACACACTCACCTGTGTTCAGGTTTGAGTTCTGGCTTTGCCCCTGAGTGGAGTTGATACGTCACTTCCTTTTCCTGGGCCTCAGTTTCATTATGTATCAAGTGAATGACTAGGGTAACTGATGTTAAAGAACTCTTCTGGCACATGTGTGCTTGGCACCTCCGTCTTCTCTGCTTGGTCTTGGGTCATTATCTCTCCTTGGTGCAACTTACTTGGCCCTTGGCCTGGAGAATGTGCACTGACCTCTTCTCTCCCAGGCTTCTGAATCCATGGCTTTTGATTCTTAGGTTCTGCTGGTCCCCAGCTCCCTCTCCAAAGAGAATCCACTTGACAGATTCACGCTTTCCAGCAAGTCCACCAGGAGGAACGGTATTGGTCAGTGTGACTTGTGCCCCGCCTTTGGCACAGGTGGCCCTGACCTGTGTGTCCTTCAGCTGGCACTCTCTTGCTGCCGGTCATTTGCCCTTCCTCAAACCCTTGATTCCCATGCTCTCTACAGTATATACAAATGTGCCCTCACAAAGTTTCCTTCATAAATATGTATGATCAATTTTGTGGAATTTTATGAAGAGGTTAACATTAGTATTTTGGGAAAAGTCTTCTTTATGGTTGTTTATAAACTCATTTTCAGAATTAAAAGAAAAAAGTCATATGTCATTCTTCTGAAGGATACCTTCCAGACTTAGAATGATCAGTCTTTGGAAGATAACTCTAAGGTCATATTTTCCTCTCTAGGAAGTTAATTTCAAACCAAACTTTTTTTTTTTTTTAATTTATATTTTTATTTTTATTTTTGGCTGCAATGGGTCTTTGTTGCTGCTCTAGGGCTTTCTCTAGTTGCGGTGAGCGGGGGCTGCTCTTTGTTGCGGTACGTGGGCTTCTCATTGCGGTGGCTTGTCGCGGAGCACAGGCTCTAGGCGCGCAGGCTTCAGTAGTTGTGGCACGTTGGCTCAGTAGTTGCAGCTTGCGGGCTCTAGAGCTCAGACTCAGTAGTTGTGGCGCACGGGCTTAGTTGCTCTGCGGCATGTGGGATCTTCCCGGGCCAGGGCTCGAACCCATGCCCTCTGCATTGGCAGGCAGATTCTTAACCACTGTGCCACCAGGGAAGCCCCCAAATTTATTTTTAATGAAATGTTTCAATTTGTTTTCTTATAATCTGGGACTACAAAAGGGACTTCCAAAAGTTGTAGTTTTTTTGTGGTCATAGATTTATCTCATGCTCTCTCTTATGCTTTTGCAAAAAATCAGTTAAAGGCATGGAATTCAAAGAAAAATCAAAACAAAACAAAAACTCTTCAGTTTGAGAAATGGAGTTGATCTATTGCCTGAATTCAGCGATGATTCTGCTGAGGTATTGTCTCCTCGGGTTCGTGTGAGGAGACAACACCTTATCTTTTTGCCTTTTAGACATCAATAAAGCATTGATTCATCACCCATTGCTCAAGCTTTTACAGAAGTCATCTCAGATATTTACAATGTTTTCTCCCCCACTAGACTATAAGTCCAGGTGGAGACTGTGCCTTGTCCATTCCTGAATACCCCGCACCCAGCACAGCACTTGACGTGTGGTACACACTCAATGTGGTAATACTCAGTGTGTGCTGAAATGGAAGAATAGCTCACATGGGGTGAGAAGTATCTGTTGAAAGGCAAAAATACTGAAAGAAAAACTAAGTTGATTTGGGTGATGGACAATCCTGAGATTGTTAAGGTTGTAACTTGGAGGCCCTCCTTTGTTATAGTGGCAAAACCTCTACCAACTCTGATAACCCTACAGGTTTAAAAAGAATGAAAAAGTCCATACAGCCATCTCAGAGTCTTCTCTCGTCATAATGATGGATTTGCTTTCATCATAACATACTTACAGGTAATCTTGCAAGAGTGAACTTCTCTTTGCCATTTGGAAGGGGCCAGTTCACTCTAAAGGAAATCTGAGAATTTGGGGTGAATTCACCCTTGGTTCCTCCTTTTAATAGTGTTAGATACATTTACCTTTAATACTGAAAGAAGACACGTTGAAATGTGTTTTTTCATTTGTAAGTGAGTTGGTCATTTTAGTTGGAGGAACGTAGCTACAAAGATTTCAATCAGCTAGGTTGCTTCTCATGACATTCTGCTCGGTGGCACTTCAGCACTTCAGATTTTGCTTTCTTAAATGGCAGAAGCTTTGTCCCATCAGAGAGCTGCAGATCGCTGTTCCATATATCTGGTCTGTTTTTATTCCTGGGGAGAAGAGTCAGTACTGAAGAGAAAGGGACACATTGAAAAATGTAAAACATATTTTCAGACACCTTTGAGAAGGGAAATTTCAGTCAGACACTATAGTAATATGGGAAATGGGGAGAGATAAGAATCATGACGTGTGCTTAACCTTTTGGTCTCATCCTTACCAATTTATATGTGTGGTTCAGTAAATTAAATAAGCTCTCCTTAGCCCAGAACAGTCTGTGATAGCATAACCCTTCATTGTGGTATCACAGATAGACTTTCCGTGTTCAAGACAGGAACCTGACACCTTTCAAAAGTAAAGGAACCTGTGGCAGTTTTAAACATTCCAACTATATTGATTCCAGTGACAGTTATCCTTTAAGTCACTTGAAATGGATTCCCCCGTTTTCAACTTTCGAAATTTGTATTTGATCCTCATGACCTCTGGGACCTGCATAGAGGCACTGTGCGTGCGTGTGCGTGTGTGTGTGTGTATGTGTGTGGCAGGAGACTTAGAAGCAGGGAAATTGTTGATCTAGTCCTACTGATGTCTTTCCCCACCCCTTAGCTGTTCCCTGTACTTTATTCATGTTATTGTGGAGAAACCTCACATTTCCAAAAGAAAGGTCGAGTGCTGTGGAGTTCTTTCTTTGAGGGCATTGTTTTTTATTACTGCTCTTCCACTAGGCTGAGAATTGAATATCATCTGTCAAGGTTCAGCAACAGGACCTTCAGAATCAGGACTGGGCTCTGTGATTTCATCAAGCACCATGGACCACTGGTTAATAAAGTCACTTCTCCTCGTCTTGCTCACACCCGAGGCAGCCAGCGTCTGCCTCTTCTGTCCTGGGAGCGCTCTTCTCCAACCGTGGGCCGTTCCAGGAAGTGCTCCTCATTTCCTACAAGGACAGGAGCTTTTGATGTCTATGACAAGCACATGGAAGGGTTAGTGTAGAGCCCTTTGTATGTACTTAAAAGAGTGGGTTGGGGAGAGGTCAGAGGAGACCCATCAGGCTCTTCTGGGCTGAGTCTCAAGGTGACAGGACATTCATTATTGTGAGCGAAGGGGCATATCTTTAGCTTTGCATGTGTGTCGTTTCGATGCTGGCTGGATTAGTTAGACATCCACAGGTTAGAGATACATTTATTAGTTCATCCACAAGAACCTGACTTACAAACCAGGAGGCTAATGCATTCTTTGCATTTGGACGAAGGATGGTGGTCAGGGAGCGACCAGACTCTGCACATCTGTTTTCTAGGGGCCTCCTTTCCTGGTACCAGTGTAACTGGAAAAGTACAATACGTTGATCATCTGCAAGATTTCTAAGTGAGCATGGATGATGGCATCGTTGTTAAGGTTATAGGCCAGGCTGCCTGGGTTTTGAATCCTGGCACTAACCCTTAATCTCTATGTGATTTCAGGCCAGTTACTTTCCTTTAGCTTTGATTAACTGATCTGGAAAGTGAGCTACTAAAAGTACTTACTTCAAGCATTGTTGGGAAGATTCAGTAGGATAATCAAAACTCTGTCTCAGAATGCTTGGCACATAATAAGTGGACAATAAATGCTAATACTAGTATTAGTAGTAGTAGTAATAATTGTTTTTGTTTCAGAACGAAAGTAATTGGATGTTTTTTCAGGCTATTTCATCCCATAATGATAGAATCTGGAGAATTGCATCTACTTCTCCATGGAATATTTCTTTATAGGAACAGGATTACCTGTTCCCTGCTAGAGGCACATTAACAATTTCTTACTCACTAGTAATTCTTTTTCTAGAGGCACATTAACAATTTCTTACTCACTAGTAATTCTTTTTCTAGATTCTGTGTTGCCTTGTCTGTGTTTATGAGTATGTATTTAACTACCATTTATTTTGCTATATGCCAGTAATATTGTGCTCTTCATCATTTTACCTAGTTTAGCTCTCACAAATGAAGAGAGATCCATTATCTCAATTTTCCAGATTAGGAAACTATGGTACAGGTAAATAATAAAATTTAGTATGTGGTAAAGCTGCCCTTAAGCTTAGGTCTGTTTATTAAATTCCATGTCTGTGACACAAGACTACACTGCCTCTTCAATTATAACTCAGTATGTTGGACCTTAAAATACCAACGTATATTTGGTACAGTATCATTACTAACTTTATATTTGGTACAATGTGGGATTTTTAATAAGTTTTGGGAAGTACCCTCATATCTTTATATACATTGAGCAGATGACAATTTGAGACCTGATTCCAAATTCTCATGTGTCAAACAAGAGATAAGTTTGTTTTGATTCCAGAGAACATTCAATCTCTGGGTGATGATCCAAATTAATGTAGTCTGGAACTTCCCAGATAGTTCCTACAGGACAGTGATATAGGAGGGACACAAATTTTAACTAACCTTTCTTAGATGGATCCAAGATAGTTATGCCTCATTCTTTAGGGACTATTCAGGGACATGATGAAACAGATGATTTGATATAGAATGACATTCCCACAGAGAATAAGAATTTTCATAGGTTGCTATATGCAGCCTCCTCTGTCTAGTCAAGAATGTCCTTAACTACATGCACATAATAGTCTTTGTTTTTCTTAACTGTTTTATTGAGATATAATTCACATGCCATACAATTCACCCATTGAGAGTATAAATGTCAGTGTATTTTGCTGTATTAAATTATTAATTTTTAAAATTAATAAAGTATATGTAACATAAAACCTGCCATTTTAACCATTTTTAAGGGTACAATTTAGTGGCATTGATTACATTCACTGCATTATCCAGCCATCACCACTATTTCGAAAACTTTTTCTTCACCCCAACAGAAACTCTGTAACTATTAGCAATAACTCCTCATCCCCCCCTTCCCTGAGCCCCTGGCAACCTCTACTCTACTTTCTGTCTCTCTAAACTTGCCTATTCTAGATGCTTCATATAAGTGGAATCAGACAACATATATCTTTTTATGTCTGGATTATTTCAGTTAACATCATGTTTTCAAGGTTCATCTATGTTATACCACGTATCAGACTTTCATTATATTCATTAGGGCTGAATAATATTCTACTATACACATAATATTCTTGAATGAAGGTGTAGATTCTGTCCATGGCTGTCAATCTTGGGAGCAAAATAATCAGTTTTGTGTCAAACATTTTATTTGACAAAACCAACTTGGAAAACCCGTTCAGTATTTTTCTAGAATATACTTCCCAATCTACAGTCACCTGTACTATGATTTGCTTAATGTTTTTCTTTAAATTCACTTTTTTTCAACCTTGAATACATACTGTATCTTGTCCAGAGCAACGTTCCTGAAATCAATTGACATAAATACTGTATATTGCTCCTAATATCATTTACACATAATTGTTTGTATAGCTCTTAAACTCTCTCCTGTATCTCAGCCTAGTATATGATATGTCACATCCCTAACCCCCAAACCTGGGGGGGTGGGCTTTTATGTAAGTACTAGAATAAATGTGGAACCCCCCGTCCCATGGAATCTGACATGAAGAGGAAAGGAGTTGTATAGATGTAGCCTGGTGGGACAGCCCAGGGGCTGGACTAAGAGTTAATTAGAAGGTTCAAGTTCTGAGCCAAAACTACCTAATCAGCTGTGGGATCTTGCTCCTTTCTTCCTGTGCCTTCATTTTAAATTCCTGCTCCTTCATTTTTGGTGCTCTGCTTCTTTCCTCTCTTACATTTAGAAATGACAGGGCTAGTGCATGCTTCTGTACTTCTGTCCCATGAGGCTGTACCAATGGGATTTTCATTTCTTGTATTCCTTGTATTTCATTTCTTTGTATTTCCACCCTCTCCCCTTTTGCTTCCCCTCACCCCTGTTAGGTTAGATCAAACTCAATCTGATGTAACCCTTAATGATTTCATTTTTAAGGAGGACATGAGGAGAGCCTGCATCAAGGACATCACTTACCTTCATTTAGAACCGTGGGCACCTGCACTGTGTCCATTTCTAACAGCAATAAAATGGCAGTAAATCAGAAAAAAATGCCATGCTCCTTAGAGCCTCGAGAATGAGCTTTGGAGCGTTCTGCTTACAGGGATGTCAGCCTGCCAGTGAGTAAATCAGCTCTGTCCTTATGTCCCCAGTGCATCAGGGAAATCTCTGACATTGTGGGATGGGCTTGATTAGTCAATCTCTCTCTCCCCCCATCTGAGGTTGAGAGTGTATCTCTCCCTTGTTTTCTCCCAGCATGTTTAGTGAGCTTATTGGCCCCCTAGGTTTTATTGCCAACCACAGCTTAGCCCTTGTCAGGGAGATTATTATATGAACCCTCGGTGCCTCCTGACTTCAGAAGGACCCTGGTTTTACATTTTTGCATTCCAAAGTCAGGAATATAAATGACTAATGGAACACTGGGCCACCGAATATTTATATATCTATTTTGAGATTTACATTTCTCCCTTTCTTATGATGGGGTTTGCTGCTGCCGGGGTCATAGTTGATGGGCCAGTAGCATCAGTGGTGACATAAAGCAATCATCTGGGAGAGTGCTTCCTAGCCCAGGTAGCATACTGTGATGTGCTGCCGGTTATTATGCTAGCAATTCAGCAGTCATCGAACCCCCCAATTCCTTGGCCCTCTCCCCGCTTCCCTTTTATGACGTCCAATAAATTTTACATGCTCCAATTTTCCTCGTCCACCAACCTAATACTGTTTGAATTAAGAGTCTCTTCCGTAGCTTTCAACAATGGAAACTTTGCTTTCTCCAACCAGATTATTCATAAGGGCTGCTCACGGGTATGCTGGAAAGGTGGCAGGACTCTGTAGACATGGACGGTGCAAATTTACTGGTCCATCAAGAAGATGAGGTTGCTTGGCTGTTGAACTTGTCACTACATGACATATTGAGATGGAAGAGAACATATGTAGACTCACACTGTTATCTTGGGTGAATAGACTGTGTTAGATTAGGAATTTTTGTTTTAATTAATTAATTAATTAATTTTATGTTTGGCTGCGTTGGGTCTTTGTTGCTGCACGCAGGCTTTCTCCAGTTGCGGCGAGCGGGGGCTACTGTTTGTTGTGGTGCGCGGTCTTATTGCGGTGGCTTCTCTTGTTGTGGAGCACGGGCTCTAGGTGCACGGGCTTCAGTAGTTGTGGCTCACAGGCTCAGTAGTTGTGGCACACGGGCTTGGTTGCTCCACGGCATGTGGGATCTTCCCGGGCCAGGGCTCGAACCTGTGTCCCCTGCATTGGCAGGCGGATTCTTAACCACTGCGCCACCAGCGAAGTCCCAGATTAGGAATTTTTTAAAGTGATGCACACACTTGAGGGGGCTCAATCCCTGATACTTTTCATGGTATATGGAAAGAATTAACTGTAGCAGTAACAGCAATGATAGCAACAATTCTCGAGCATTTGCTACTTAAGCATTGAATTGTTCTAAGCCCTTTGCATACATTTAAAAGAATTCTAACAGAGGTCCTGTGAGATTGGTCCTTTCTGTACACCCATTTATAGAAGTGGAAACTGAGTTCCAGAGAGGTTAAGTCAGTTGCTCAAGGTCAGACAGCCAGTGAGTGACAGGGCTGGGCTTAGGTGTCATATTATCTGGTGCATGTTCTGAACACTACCACCACGTGGGGTGGGCCAGAAGGAGCAGCCATGAGATGAATGTTAATTTCCCATTCACTCAATCCATGACACATTATTTTTTCCTGTCAGTATTTACGGAGCATCTACTCCGTGCAGGGCCTGTTCTGGGTGGTGGAGGCACAGCAGTGATGAAGGCAAACGGTTCCTGCTCTGTGTTACTCTATTAATAGGTACAGTCAGGCAGAAAACATGTAAGCAAATAAGCCATGTCCTTTCTAACATTGGGTAGCGCCTCAAAGAAAACGCCTTGGAGTGATGTGATAGCAAGGGTCCAGGTGGGGAGAGGGGCTGCTTTAGTTAGGATGGTCACACAAGGCCTCTCTGAGGAGAGGACATTTGGGCTGAGGCCTCAAGCATAAAGATAAGCTTGGTGGGGATGGGGTTCAGGTAGAGGAAAGGCAGATGCAGATGCCCAAGGCAGAGACCAGTGTCTTGTATTGGAAAGCCAGGGGGAAGACCCATGCAGTTGAAGCATTAACAGCCAGGGAGAAAGGGTAGATTACAAAGTCAGGAGGTTGGCAGGACTCAGATCATACAGAACAGGGCAAGCAGTTTGGATGCTGTGGTGTTTACAGTTTCTTTCAATCAATATTTTCCTGCCTGCAGCCTATTTTCTTTTTACTTTTTTATTTTTGAATTTTATTTTATTTATTTTTTATGCAGCAGGTTCTTATTAGTTATCTATTTTAGACATACTAGTGTATATATGTCAATCCCAAAGCAGCCTATTTTCTTTTCTGGCCTGTCTTCTGTTCCCTCTGCTGTGACTCGAATCTTACCTCATAATGGGCGTTTTAATCCTCTCTGTGATGGCAACCCACGCTTCTTGGTGGGCTCCTTGCTCTGTTCCAGCTCAGGGCAGCATTAAAAAAGAACAGAGGAAGTCTCCAGCAGAGTATGGCTCAGGAAAGAGGGCAGGTTGCAGTCTAAAAGCTCTAATTAAATCAGTGCCGTCGCACATCCTGTCCACAAGGCTTGGGGCAGTTGCACACTCTTTACTGATGCCGTGGTCTACACTTAAGAGTTGTGTGACTTCACAGAAGCAATTTAATTGGCCTGTTTAATTGGCCTGTTTAGTCAGTGGTAAGGCCATCACCAATAATAATTATTATTTTATTGATTTGGTAAGTGCAGTGGAAATAATCAGAAAGAATAGCTGTCTCTTTTCCCCTTGTCCTGAGCTAAACACTAGGCTATCCAGGCCGAATCAAGACTGACTTCTTGAACAATCTCCACGCAGATCTACATGTAATCAAGCATTCCTGCCTTATAAAAATTTCCATGCTTTCCAGTTGAAACAGAGTTTTTAACTTTCTAATCCTTCTCTTGGTGGCAAAGGAATGCTCCCAGTATTAAGTGATTCAATATGCATTTTCTCTTTTAGCCTTATCCATCTTCTGTATTATTTTCCTGTAGGTCAGTCTGTGGTCTCATTTTGGCCAGAAATATAGGCTCAATGGACATAAAATCAGCCTGGGACATCGCTTAGTTGTGGATGTGTACACAATCACACGGATATTGGAAAATCTAAAGGAACATCTAAGACAAGTCAGCAGAATTTTCTAAGCTACTTTTACCTCCAAACTATTATTATGTTTGCCTAATTAATTCCATGTGTGTGTGACCAAGGGAGAGCCACAGACTTAAAGTGTCCCTAAAATGGGAGTTCAGCCTTGGGAGACAGAAGAGCAAACCTTAATTCAGGGGGAAAGAAGGGACCCCTAACTTACATGTGGCCTCCCTTTGAAGTCATCCAGTAGAAAAGCTAAGATGCTTTGAGGCATCCCTTCCCACCATCCCAGCCTGAGGGAGCCATGAAGAATAGGTGGGGTGTGTATATGTCAATGCTACTCTCTCACTTCAGCTTCCCCTTCCCCCCATGTCCTCAAGTCCGTTCTCTACGTCTGCGTGTTTATTCCTGCCCTGCCACTAGGATCATCAGTATACACTACCAAATGTAAAATGGATGGCTAGTGGGAAGCTGCTGCATAGCACAGGGAGATCAGCTCAATGTTTTGTGACGACCTAGAGGGGTGGGATAGGGAGGGTAGGAGGGAGACGCAAGAGGGAGGGGATATGGGGATATATGTATACATATAGCTGATTCACTTTGCGGTACAGCAGAAACTACCACAACATTGTAAAGCAATTATACTCCAATAAAGATATAAAAAAATTAAAAAAAAGAATAGGCGGGGTGGTTGGTTTTCCCTTATACTCTCCTCAGAGGCTAATATATCATTATTCCCACCTAACCTCACTCAAGATAAAAGTCTCAGGAGTCCTGAGTGACAATCAGAGACCCCTTGGGTTTTTGGCCAGGAAGGTCTGCCCAGGGGATGGGGGTTACAATATGTCCACTAACATTCATTCTCCTCCAGGGAAGATGAGCCTCTTAGTGCCAGGGTGGGACTTGTACAGCCATAGCTCTCACAGTTCTCATCCAAGGGATGCTTTGTTTCCAGATTTCTGTGGCTCTTCACAGAACCTGGAAACCACGATCTGTGAGGAGAAACAACGTCCCAGGTTGTGTCAGTGGACGTTTGTGTATATACTATGATGAAAGGGTTCTGTTATCACAAGGTTTGGGAATTGCTTTATATTTTCCCTTTGGGGCATTAATAATACATAAGAGCATATGAAAGACTTTGAGATTCTGGAGTATTTTCTCAGCATTTTCCAAACATAGTCAAGGAATTCTTTGTCATAGCAGGTCTGTTGCTTGAACACATTTGGAAAATGCTGGTTTCAGACTACTTACTTTTTCCTGTGAGCTTGCGTATGTAACTGTACGTGAGATAAACATCTTTTGTCTTATGGCAGATTTCTTAGTGAAGGATTTGATGACAGTGTTACGTAGATTGTATGTAGGAGGTCTGTGCTCCCAGGTTTAAGTATCTCAATATGTATCCCCTCTAGACCAGAAGTTCCTAATCTGGCTTCATGGAAGGATTTAAGTCTTTTAGGCTGGAGTGTAGCATTAGATCCAAGAGCTATGCATCTTAGAATTTCTTTTGTTGACTTTTATGTAAATATTTAAGATATTTATGCCTTGACAGTCCTCAGGTTTAAACTTTTAAAACTGATACTTAACTGATATTTATAGTTATTAATGTCACATTACATCCATTCGGGAATCATTATAATCATCAGATACAAACTATTTCATTCAAAGTTTGTTTAAAGTGTACTGCCTTTATTATTTTTAAATAGAGCGATATCTGACATCTAATCTGTCTGTTTTTTGTGTATTACTTTCATCAACTTTGCCATATCCCCATACAACTTCTACTCTTAGGCACTTAATACATATGGCAAAGCTCAGGGATAGCACTCTTCCAAGAAATTAAAATTTGGACATAAGGTCATGATGCCTAAATTCTTCTTAGAACTGTTCTCAAATGGGAGGTGGGGACTGAGGATGGCATGGAACTCCCTGTCCCAAAGCAGGGAGGTGGGGACGGGATTCCCTGCCCTCCAGTATCTTCCCCATTCAATATCCATGGATCAGGTGAATGAAAAAGATACTAAGTAATGGGGATAATTCAGGATGAAATTAGGCGATCCATGTAGAGTTCTTAGCAGAGTACCTGACATATAGGAAGCATCCAACAAGTACTTCTATTGTTGTAATTTTTATTATTTTATGGATTTTTGTAAATTGACTTTTTTCAGATAAAGCAAGATAGACATTTGTGAACATTTTAAGACATCTATCCCTATCATTTGATTTCCAATTCTACCATCTTAATGGTATCTGAATCATTCATAGTGTACCATAAACTGTTTCGATATCTCAAGTTTCCGTTGTTAAAATAAGTCATTATCTGAGGCTTTTATGAAGATCCTAAAATAAAACATACCAGGAAGAGAAATGTAGTTTCACATATTTTCTCTCTTTAGTTAATTCTATCTAAACTTACTGCATATTTAATAAATTGGAAGAATTAAAGAAATGAGTTGAGAAAATGCATTTCTGACATCAAAAGAGATCATTTGGCTATAATGGGCCTGGGGCACAATCTGTGTATATTCATTTGAAAACCAATTGGGATATTTCTAAAGTGATCAGGTCTATAGGAGTATAACCATATCTCAGGAATAGGTAATGCACGGCCAGACGTTAGAGGTAGATGTTGTATGCATTTATGTGTGTCTACGTGTGTGTATCCCTTTGCAAAGTCAAGTAGAACACTTACTCCACTCCAAATGTGTTTGTTCTTTCTAGATGGTTACCTTGTTTAGTTAGGACATAGCATCACAGCACTCGTTTCAATTAAAACAGATTTTATTGTTGTGGAAGCTGCTTTGCTATGTACAGATAGAAAGAGGAAATGATGGAACATTCCTCCTTCTACAAAAATAGGATCAACAATTACTCCACTGGTAGGAAAAGAGGCTATACATATTTTGAGATTGGAGTGGTTATTATTTTTTAAACATTATTTTAGGACCATTGACTCTTTGCTTTGAAGGAGGAAGATCACAGCTTCTGCCACTCTGCGTACTGCTCGATTTTCCTTAGTTATATTATTATCTTTATATTGTCAATGAGAATTGTATTATCTTCTATAACAATGATCTCCGTATTTGTTTAGTATTGATTCTATACTTAAACGAACTCATAGTCATTAAGGGCTCATTACAAGTTCTTTTGATCACAGCTTTTTAATTCTTAAACTTTTATTCAAACCCTAATTGGCTGGATTTTCTTCACAGGACGTTTTCTTTTTCATAAAGGGCTCACGAATCCTGGAATTATTTAATGCTTTGTGTCTGTTATGTCTGAATGACATTTTAGTTGCGTATAATATTTTTAGGATATACACTGTTTTTTTTTCATAATTTTAAATGAAAAATAGTTCTTCATCATCTCCTGGCATTGAACGTGATTCTGGGAAAGTATGAAGTCAGCCTGACTTTCCTTCCTTGTATGTGATTTTTTTTTCTATGTGGGTGTCTGGAGAATTTTTTTCCCTTGAATCTCAGTAGCTTCATTAAGATTATCTGATTATTGATCATTCTGTGTATCATTTTCTTGAAACTTCGTAAACTCTTTTGATCTGCAGTTTTTTTCTTCATTTTGGTGACTTTTTTGTAGTATATATTTGAATATATATATTCAAATTTTCTGTTCCATTTTTTGTAAGTATACAAATAGTATCATCTTTATCTTCTGATGTAATTACTTTGCCTTTTTTTTCCTGTGCATTCACTGTGAGTATGTCAATCTTTTGCTCTGTCAGTAGTTTGATTTTTAGTGTGGCCCTTCTGTTCTTTCATCTTTCCAAGATTTTTAGTTCTGCATGACACTGTTTTAGTCTTTGTTTTGTTTCCTTAAGTCTTCTTTTTCAATCACTTCAATTGTTTTTTGTTTTTGTTTCATTTCATTGTTTTGGTTTAGTTTGAGATTGGCTGGGCTTCTTAAATCTGTTAAACTTTCTTTTCACTAAATTTGGTAAGTTTTTGCACATTATTTCTTCAAATACTTTTTCTGCAGGAAGTTTTCTTCCTCTCATCATGTTACTCCAGTGACACATGTGTTAGACCCTTTAATATCGTCCTACAGGTACTTGAAACTCTGTTCATTTTTCTTTTTTCATTTTTTTTTTCTCCCTATTCTTCAGCTTGGATAATTTATTTTCATCTATCTTCAAGTTCACTGGATCATTCCTCTGTTATCTCCACTCTGCTACTAATATCATCCAGTGAATTTTTCATTTCACGTATTGTATTTTTCAGTTTTAAAATTTCCAAATTATTTATATTTTCTATTTCTCTCCTGAGAACTTCTACTTTTCTATTAATTTCAAATGTGTTCAATTTTACCTCATAAAGCATGTTTATAATAGCTGCTTTAAAGTCTCTATTTGATGATTCTAGCATCTAGGCCACCTTGGGGTTGGTATCTATTGATTATCTTTTCCCTTGAGCACTGGTAACATTTTCCTACTTCTTTATATATTGAGTAATTTTTTTATTGCAGTCTGGCCATGTTGATTATTACATTTCTTTGGTATTGGGTTGTGTTATAATCCTAAGAAGAATGTAGATTTTTCTTTGTTTTAGCAGGGAATCAACCTCATTGCTTTCGGACCAGAGATTCTGGCTTGCCTTCTGTGGGTTCCAATCTTAGTTCAGTTTTCAAAGTCTTTGCCATCCTCCTTTGATCTGTCTTGTGCATGTGCCGCTCAGCAGCTAATATGAAACTTGGTGATAGTTTACATTCTTAGTTCACTTTTCAGAGGCCTTGCTAAGGTGCTTTGGATATTCCCCCCATATGAGCTCAGTGGGGAACCAGAACCTTGTGTGGTTTTCTACATGGAATTAGAAAGATTCTTTTCTACAGCTTTCTCCACTAGGGAATTCCCCCCATACCCTCCAATCCTTAAGGGCCTCTTTTCTCACCTGTTCAGCTCAGAAATCTGGGATAAAAATAAAAAGCAGGATTTTAACTTCCTATATGGCTGCTCTGTCACACAGCTCTGTGACTGGGCCCTCCAGTTGGGGAAAAGTCACAAGACAAAAGAGAAATCAACCTGGAAACTCACCTGCTGGTAGGTAGCTTTTCCACAATACACCTGCTTTTGTTTAGTTTTCAACATCCTCAGGTAGTTGTTCTTTGTATGCTGTGCAGTGTTTTTAGTTGTAATCAGTGGAAGAGATAGTGTGTAGTGGGCTTACCCCCTCATGGTGGAAGCAGAACTCTCATTCACTTGAACTGCATTTCATTGAGTCCCTTTTTTATTAAGGTCTTGT
Organism: Eubalaena glacialis; assembly: GCF_028564815.1. NCBI lineage: Eukaryota > Metazoa > Chordata > Mammalia > Artiodactyla > Balaenidae > Eubalaena > Eubalaena glacialis. Next base: position 59,243,726 of record NC_083716.1, on the reverse strand, counting down.
TTTTCTTATTAAGTTTGATAACATAAAGTATTATGATTCTTTTCCTCTTCCTTGAGATGTTGGGTTCTTTGTTTTTTGCATGATGTGCTTTTCTGTCTGCCCTTTTCTGATTTTGTTGTTGTTATCATCTAGCAGGTCTGCATGTTTCCCTCCAATAATGTTTGAGTGACTCTGAGACTACAGAGTGTGGATGGCTTCTTAATTATCTTTATATCTTATTTAAGACTAGTTTCTTTTACACTCAGAGTTCAGTTTGAGAAGCAAGAACATTTAACTCTCTGTATTTGCGGGCTTCACATCCACGAATTGAACCTACCATAGATAGAAACCTGCAGATACGGAGGGCCAACTGTATTCATCGTACTGTGCCATTTTATATAAGGGACTTGAGCATCCGTGGCTTATATTATCTGCAGGGGCTTCTGTAACCAATTCCATGCAGATACTAAGAGACAGCTGTATTCCGTGTTTTATTCATGTTTTGTAGCTTAAGAAAATGGTGTAGGAAGGAGAATAGCTGCACTTAAGAGGGATGTGATCTTTATCAGAATACCCAGACTCAGTTCTCTCATATGACATTCTGTTAAATGTCCTTCATCAGAGGTTACTTTTGGACTTAGGATCACTTCTCCAGTTCCACATGAAGTCCAGGAATCTTCATACCCATTAGAGCCTACCCACTTATTAGGCTTCTGTGTTTTACCTGTTTTTCCCAGTAGTTATTTAATTCATTACTCAGAAGAAAGAGAAGATAAGAATGCCAATGTAAAATTCGCTTCACTTTAGATTTGAGGGTGTTAATGAGAATCCTTAGGATTTGTAGACTCCCCTGTATAATTAGAGGAGATGAGCTCTGTATACCTCTGGTCAACCCCAGAATCTTCTGTCTTTTTCACCGAATTCCAGTTTCTAAATTTTATTGCGTTAGGTCATGTGCCTTGCCTTGTTTGGTTTCTTCTTCTTTTTTTTTTTTTGGCTGGTTTTTACTATTTTGTTTTTATTTTATTACATATAAGTGGAAGAAATTCTATCATGTAATTTTGTTTAAGAAATTTAAGATCTTTTTAAAGTACAAAAATTAATATACATAGGCTTATTTGTACATTACATCTATGTAATCTCACTGTTTTCTTCCCAACTCTCTTAATCTTAAGGATTCTTCAAGGCACAACTCAAATTCTCCACCTTCTGTGATGCGTTTCTTGAGTGTTCCACCTGGCAATTATTTCTACCTGTCTGAAATCTGACAGCAATTACTATACCTCTTGTTACCTCTCACTGTGTGTTGAAGCAGTTGTGATCTTTTACTATGTATGTGCTTTCTTCCATCATCTAACCCAAAGGTTCTTTGGATGTAGAGACTGGTGTATTAATTTGTTTCCTCAGGATAGTATCTGAGATGTGTACTTAATTAATCAACATTTCTTGTGCTTATCTGCTGTCTTGTGGATTACTCAACTCAAAATAGATATCTTTTCTCAAAACTGTGGAAATATGCTCCTGCAAGTGAAGATTCCCTCTGCAGGTTTGGCCATTACTGAATCTTCCACAGGAAATTCTTTAAAAACGTAATGACATAATGACTGTGAAAGTGTTTTATAAAGTACCAAGTACTCTACACATGTAAGACCATGATATGATCATGACTTATGTCACCTCTGCCACTAATGGTCATCAGGTCAACTGGGGGACCAGCTTTATTCACTGCTGCCTTGTTCCACTGTCTCATCCTGACCTTGATACTCTGGCAGCGGTGACCCTCAACGAGATAATCTGACAGTCAGCAGTGACTCACCATAGACTATTACCTGCCTTTGTTAGTAGCACTCAGCATGTAGGTAATTCCCCAAGTTTCCTGTCCATTGTCTCTGTGATAAAACATCGTCTTTTACAGTAATTCTGAATCCCATTTCCCAAAAGGTTTACTATGGAACCTCCCCTGGCCTGTTTCCTCCTCCTGGATGCCAGTACTGTGTGTTCTAAGTTTGTACTCAGAAGCTAATTGAACTTCCTTGGAATATTCTTTTATTTTGCCTGAAATCATTAAACAGTGACTTGGTGCTATGGTTATATACGCTCTCAAAAACCATTGCTGAGTAGAGAAAAGTAAGTATGGTGGAGCTAGATGGGTTTGAACAGTTTCGGATTTATTATTTTGGATGTGCTTCTCATATGTATTCATCCTGTTTCCTTGTTTTAATTTTAAGGTCCTTGAGGATACGAATAATGATTAAATCTGTTGTGAAAAATGGAGGATGAAAGAGGGCATGAGCAATACCTATAATATTGTAAGTGGGAGAAATAGAGTGATAAGGAATTGCTGACCGAATACAGTAACACTAAACTGCAAAAGCATGAATCTGGAGTTTGACCAATTATGGCTGAGTGACCTTGGATAAGTTAGTTAACCTTTCTAGGTCACACCTGCAATTTGGAGAAAATAAGAATATTTGCCTCCTATAGGGCTGCTGATAATGAATGTAAAGTGTTTATAGCAGTGCCTGGAACATAATATAGGCAAAAAAAAAATTGTTATATGCTATCATCATCATCATCATCATCATCATCATTTTATTGTTAATTCTTCCTTGCAGCTTTAGCAAAGTAGGTACAGGACAACTAAAAAGATAATATATAGCTTGAAGTAGGAATATGGGGTTTACTATGCCAAAAGTTGATACAGGCTGAGGATTAAAAAAATAACAAGTACTTCTTATGGGCATTGTTTTAAAATGTTACATGTATTATCTAATTTAATACTTATAGCAACGCTAGTTTAACCCCTTTTATAGACAAGGAAACTGAGGCACTGAGCAGTTAAGTAACTAGACTAAGGTCACATAATTAGTAAATGGTTGAGCCAAGATTTGAAATCTGGCCAATGGTGCATTTAATCTTTATTTGGAGTTGTGTGGTAGCGGGGGGATATTTTCATGCATGGGAGATCATGAGTAGATTATTGGTAAAATTTTGATGTCTGGGCAATGTCCTTACAGTGAAGATCATTGTCAAGGGGGAAGTTTTGAAACGTGTTCTCTTATCAGAGAGAAAATCTTAGAGACACATGGAGCCAAGGCCTGACCCAGGGATGGGGAGCTTGTAATTTGATTCGAGGCATGTGGAATTAACTAGGAAAAAAATGAAAGGTGATTGTGGAGTGTGTTGGATGATGGATCTGGGTGTGATGGAACAAATGATGAGCAGCTATTTAAGATAGCTGGGTACCATCCCCCTTTTGCCACTATCTAGTTTGGTGACTATGGGCAAGCTATTTCAGCTTGCAGGGTGGGGACACTTGGTTTCCACAGTGGAAGAATAAAGAATCATATGGGATTTCCTCTACATATGCTTCAGATTTTGAAACTCTCAAATCTTTTTGCATCATCCACTCTGACACTGGAAATTATCCATACCATACATTTAACATTTATTTTCTATCTCATTTTATATTTTGTACAGTGGTCATTCATTCATACTGTTTGTTCAGGATATACTACAGGCTCACTGTGTGACTTGTTTCCTTAATTAAAATTGGTCTGGGGGAGACTGTATTCTGCCTCCTGGAATTCTTAGAGTTCTAGCACAGTACCCTGAACAGAGCGGGCACACAGTCAGTGTCGTTCATATGGATGATAGTAGTATAGTAATGTTTAGAATTCCACATGAAATAGTGCAGCAAGTATGCGCAAAGCTCCATAAAATCAGCCCTCAGTAACTTTTATTTTTTTAGGTATTTGTTTATTTTTTTATTTTTTTATTTATGGCTGTGTTGGGTTTTCGTTTCTGTGCGAGGGCTTTCTCTAGTTGCGGCAAGCAGGGGCCACTCTTCATCGCGGTGCGTGGGCCTCTCACTATCGCGGCCTCTCTTGTTGCGGAGCATGGGCTCCAGACGCGCAGGCTCGGTAATTGTGGCTCACGGGCCCAGTTGCTCCGCGGCATGTGGGATCTTCCCAGACCAGGGCTCGAACCCGTGTCCCCTGCATTGGCAGGCAGATTCTCAACCACTGCGCCACCAGGGAAGCCCAGCCCTCAGTAACTTTTTAGAGAATCTTCTTTAAAAAAAAAAAAGTATGGGCTTTGTGCTGAGAAAACTGTGTGAGTGAGATCATCTCTGCCTTCAAGAAAGCTTACTGACAAGGGTGCAAGTAACCATCATAGAACTGAAGCTCCTAGGGCTGAGAAAACACAACTGAGTCCAGCTCTCCCCACACACATTGGATCCCCATTATGACATCCCCACCAAGTGGTGGTTTGGCATCTTCTTGAACACTTTCAGTGACTGTGAACTCACTACAGCTCATTCTATCCAGGGTGGAATGATAGGCTCTCAAGCTTTGTGTAGGAGGAAATGTCTTGATGAAGAACAAAGGTCTTTTCTAGGCTGAAGAAAAGCCATGGTAATGGTCTTAGAGATGTGAATTTGGTATGTTGGAGCAATTTGGGAAAGGACCTCAAAGATCCTTTGTAGGAGCAAAGTTATCGAAGTACCAAAGTAAAGGGCATGTTGTAGGAACACCAAATGGTCTAGCTTGACCATTTATCAACAACAGGTTTGGGGTAGAGCAGTGAAATTCTTAGGTAGGACTAGAGCTTTTAATTGGAAGGACCTTGACTGTCCTCTACATTTGGGCTGGATAATGGCCCCAGTGGAAGTCATCATCCTATGTTCAGTGAGTGGTTGGTTGGGTAAAATCACTGTTAGCAGTCACATCTCACGTGTCCCCCAAATTCATATCCTTTATTCTCCCCTGGAGAACTACCCACACCCATGGATTTTCTTCCATTTAGAGAAATGGTTAGAGCAGAAATGATGAAGGGTTCTCTGCTGGCCTTATTTCCATGTAGATCTGTTTTAAATTCATCGTAACCCTACAAGGAGGCTGTGTCAGTCTGTGCCACCTGACAGAGCCTTAAATCCTCCCAATGCTGCTTTTACTATTGGACAAGTGCCGAGCTGCTTGTAGCCTCAAAGAAAGAAAGCATCCTGATTTTGGGGGTGTGGAAGTTGGGGGACAGTGATAAACAGGTCTTTGCCCTTATTGTCTTGTCCCATGATAATGAACCCATCACCAGCACAGGAATTTAATGCCATGATTTTTCCAAGAGTCATCCAGTCCCATTGCAGCCCTGCCTGAAAATATAAATACACTTCCTGGGGACAGATTTGCATTTTTTGGTGAAAGAAATTCATATATATGGCAAAGATGCCTCTGTAATTATAGAAAATTTATTTCTGTCCCCAGATGTCAGCAATCAAATTCGACATAAATATATTTTGTGTAAATCTGTCGGCAGCTGGTCTCCATTCACGTTTCTGGAGATATTAGCCTGTCTTTGAGTTTATGACAAAGTTAAAAATTATTCATTAAACTGACCTGCAGTATATTCAGTAACTGGAAAATTGCCTTGCAGTTCTATTTGGTTTGTAGATGTGATCACAAGTAAATTTTTAACTTAATTAATTGGCCGTTTCTGTTGACAAGAAATTTATGTGGTAATAATTTGCTCGAAATAGATGCCGACTGTAGGAAATGAGATATCCATCATAGGCTTGTGTTCCACCAGCTGCACAGTGGCTATTATGAAAGTATTTCAGCCTGCGCCGACCCCAGTGTTTGTGCAGTCAAGATTATATATACCCACGATCCATAGCCTGCCAGAGAGGCGCTGGTGGAGGTCTATGATAACAAAGACTTTGTGATTTATGGCTTGCTGTGAAAGCAGAGCTTGATGAGATTAAACAATTTCATAGCACAAGTGTTTCTCAAGACCTGATTTGTAGTTGCAAGCTGATGGTAAATCACATTTATATATCTGCAAGCGTGCTCGGCAGAGGACTGCAATTACAGTTTAAGACAGCTACTTTTTATTTAATTTTTATCCTGGTTTTGTCTCTTTTATATCCCCTTCGTCTGCAAACCATTCACCTTCACAAGTCCTTTCTTGGTTAGAAGGCCAAAGATTGGAGTCGGTGATGTTCTCCTTGTCTTTGCGCCAGCTTGGGAGAGAGACCAGGAGGATGGCAGAGCAGCACAGACTGGTTCAAACTGGCTTTGACTGGTGTGTGCTCTTTGTTCAATCCTTTGTCCAGAGAGAAGTCCGTTTCCTGTTTTCCCTCGGCGTGCAGCTGATACTTGAACTCCTTAATTCACAGCTTGAGTAAGAGGGGCCTTCATCGTCCTGGGATGTAGGTTGACTCTGAGTACATGATGTGCATGGGGGATGAGAATTAAACTGATTTAGGAAGCTCCACTTCAAGGTGGCAGGATACCTCCAGGGCGTACAGCTGGTCCCCTTGAATGTGCAGTGCGGAATTGTGTCTCCCCTGCAAACCTGTGAGGAATAAACTAATCAGTTTATTTAACCAGTTTATTGGTTATGTGCTGTGGACACATCTCTGCGCTAAGTACTAGTATAGCAATCTCTGCCCTCAAGCAGTTTATAATCTACACGTGATACTTACCAAAAGAAGCACAAACTAGAAGTGGCAAGACTTCACATGATAGCCTGGAACGGGTGGTACACACACTGTTGGCGGGCAGAGGGGGAGAGGAGAGAGAGGACTTGCAGCTGGGAAGGCAGAGAAGGGGAATAAAATACGTGCCCAAAGGATAAGTGGGATTTCAAGTAGGAGGGGGAGAGCATTCTGGGAATTTCAGTGATCTAATCTGCACTAATGGAAGTCTCCAAAATACCCAGGCGTAGGTTCAAGTACAGGCTGAGTGGCTAGCGATTTAATAATTATAATAACAACATAACGTAAAACTTTTGATGAATGCTTACTACATGCCACAATAAGTGCTTTGTATGTATCATCTTGTTAAGCCTCATCATAAACTTAGAAAGTGAGGGCTATTGTGTTCCCCATTTTGAGATTGAGGAAACTGAGGTTTAGAGAGGTTAAGTAACCTGACCACGTTCATCTAGATGTGGACTTGAGCAGGTTCTGAAACCTTGGTGTATTTCACCCCAAAGTCTATAGTCTTAACTACTGTGTTTCACTGGTTTTAGATAAGGAACATGAATATTTATTAGGGAAACGATACCACTGAGCAGTTATCATATGCTCAAGATAATTCTTTTTTCCTCCAAAGTTTAGGATACAGGTATCCCCCATTTTTTGAAAATTCACTTTATGTCATTTTGTTTTTAAAACACCTGCATTAGTACCTTTTCCGCTAACTGAAAGAAATCCAAAGAGGATTTTTGCTTTCAGGGGAAATGGCGAAAGCACAAACAACGTTCATTCTTGGCTTCGCGGCCGGCAGTTACAGAGGCAGTGCACACCCTGAGGAGAAAGTGGCCCCGCCAAGCTCCTTCCCCAGGACCTATACTCAGCATCTCAGCATCAAGCCACCGGAGCTTTGAACTGTGTCTGTGAGCCTCTCTGCTTCACCTCCATTTATTCTGTGCATCCTTTAGCAAAATGTGCCCTAAGGGAATTGCTTTTTTGCTTTACACCATTTTGGCTTATGAAAGGTTTCATAGGAACGCTCTACTTACGGAGAGTGGGGGAAACCTGTATTGTATTTGGTCTTTGTGGTAGGCTGAATCATGGCCACCCCAGTATGTCCACGTCCTAATCCCCAGAACCTGTGATTGTTACTTTACGTGGCAAAGCGACTTTGCAGATGTGATTAAGTTATGGATCCTGTGATGGGGATATTAAGTTGGATGATCTCAGTGGGTCTGATGTAAACACAATGGTCCTTATGAGACAGAGCAAGTGGTGTCAGTCAGAGGAGGAAGTGGTGTGATAAAGGCAGCAGAGATTAGAGTGATGTGCTTTGAAGATGGAGGAAGGGGACATAGGACAAGGAACACAGCACTTAGACAGGAAGCCATGAGAAGCTTAAAAAGGCAAGAAAATGGCTTCTCCCCTCAGAGGTACCAGAGGAGGAACCAGCCTTGCTGACACCTCACTTTCACCCCTGTAGGATTCATTTCAGATTTGGTGACTTCTAGAACTTTAAGACAACAGACTCATGTTGTTTAGGTGACTAAGTTTGTGGTAACTTGTTACAGTAGCAACAGGAAACTAATACAGTCTCGGACAAATTCCAACCAGCTCTACAGAGAGTTTAACCCTGACTTTAATGAAATACTGTTTTATTTTCTATTAACTTGTTTAAGGTAGGGGTACTTTTTGATTTCTCTATTCTTCCCCTTCTTCTCTTTTTGTAGCCAGAAGGGCAGTGATTATTCATTTCATTCATCCCTGAATTTCCAGTGCTTAGCGCGGTACCAGGCATATAGTAGGTGCTCATAAATATTTACTAAATTAGTAAATGAGATTACCTCATCTATCTCCAGGATATAGGTATTCAGTCTGTCTAGAATCTAGTTTTCTGTACAGCCTAACCTGCTGAAGGTGTAACTTGTCTTTATGAAGTCACAAAGGGAGTGATGAGGGACCTTGTTTATGGTTGTCTGCAAATTTGGAATATATCAGTGTAGTAAGGGGAGCAGTAAGATGCCTAGAAAAGCCAAGACTGGCTTAAGAATCTCTAGTAAGTCAATGTGAGTGGTTAATTGGGCCAAAAAATATTTTTAAATAGGTGAACCTTTATCTTGATAACAGGAAACTAAGAGAGCTTAATGAAAAGCATATGGACTCTGCTTCCATCCCTGTGTTGGCTTTTGTCTTTTACTTGATAGTTAGGTTAGGTAGTGGTTTCTATTTGTTTATTATTCCCGGTTTTATGCCCCTGAGGGTCTTTTAGCTGGAGACTTATGGGCATGGTCCTGCCCACTGAGTACAGATGTTAAACTCACCCATGAAGCTCTTTATGAGGGGGTGAGCCAGTTCAGTGTCTGTGGCCTGGATTCCAGAGACCTGGTTTAAAACTCTTGGGAAAGCTGAGAGCTTTGTTTGTCCCTCTAGGGTACTAGTGTATTAGCCTCCCAATAAAAGTTAATTGAGGTGGATGGACCTAGAGTCTGTCATACAGAGTGAAGTAAGTCAGAAAGAGAAAAACAAATACCGTATGCTAACACATATATATGGAATCTAAAAAACAAAAAGAAAAATGGTCATGAAGAACCTAGGGGCGAGATGGGAATAAAGACGCAGACCTACTAGAGAATGGACTTGAGGACACGGGGAGGGGGAAGGGTAAGCTGCGACAAAGTGAGAGAGTGGCATGGTCATATATACACTACCAAATGTAAAACAGATAGCTAGTGGGAAGCAGCCGCATAGCACAGGGAGATCAGCTCCGTGCTTTGTGACCACCTAGAGGGGTGGGATAGGGAGAGTGGGAGGGAGGGAGACGCAAGAAGGAAGAGGTATGGGGACATATGTATACGTATAGCTGATTCACTTTGTTATATAGCAGAAACTAACACACCATTGTAAAGCAATTATACTCCAATAAAGATTTAAAAAAAAAAAAGAAAACACATGCTTTCACACGATACTAACCCATGTACTTTTATGTAGCCCCTTTTATCTCTGCCTATTTAGTCCTCCCATCTTTAAATACATAGCTCAAAATCAACATTCTTCTTTAAAAGGCAAATACTGTATGACCCCACTTCTCTGAGCGATCTAAAATAGTCAAATTCACAGAAACAGAAAGCAGAATGGTGGTTACCAGAGGCCTGGAGGAGGGGAAAAGTGGGAGCTGTCCTTTAGTAGGTACAGCGTTTCTGTTTGGCAAGACAGAACAGTCCTAGAGAGCTGTTGCACAATAATGTGAATATGCTTAATGCTACTGACTATACACTTAAAAATAGTTAAGATGGTAAATTTTATGCTTTTCTTCACCACAATTAAAAAGTAAATTGGGCTTCCCTGGTGGTGCAGTGGTTGAGAATCTGCCTGCCAATGCAGGGGACACGGGTTCGAGCCCTGGTCTGGGAAGATACCACATGCCGCGGAGCAACTAGGCCCGTGAGCCACAATTACTGAGCCTGCGCGTCTGGAGCCTGTGCTCCGCAACAAGAAAGGCCGCGATAGTGAGAGGCCCGCGCACCGCGATGAAGAGTGGCCCCCGCTTGCCGCAACTACAGAAAGCCCTAGCACAGAAATGAAGACCCAACATAGCAATCAATCAATCAATAAATAAATCTAAAAAAAAAAAAAAAAAAAAATCTTTAAAAAAAAAAAATTAAAAAAAATAAATTAACGCAACATTGTAAATCAACTATACTCCAATAAAATTTAAACAAATAATTAAATAAAAATTTTTTAAAAAAAGTTAATTGAATTTAATTTTCTGTTTTAAGTGTGATGCATTTTAAAGTTCTCCGCAGTGCTAGAGTCCCTCTTGAAAAGGCAGTACATTCATATTATTAAACTACCAAATGTAATTCAGTTCAAATAAGCATATTCGACAATCTTTATTCTGGATATGTGGGACTGACCTTGTGTTAAGACTAAATCATTTCATCCCAGACAAAGTCTGTTTGGAGTTAATTGGGGAAGCAGCGTAGATGTGCAGTAGGTCACTGGAAGCTTTTTATTCTCTTACTGGTCCTCATTCAAAGGGTCACCATGGCATACATTTTCTCATGCCAGTTCTTCCATCTTTTTATAAATTTCAGTATTTGATACAGTCTGGAAGGTGAAAAAGACAATGAACATCTTCCCACTGGAGATTCTTTATCAGACTCCCTGCTTCATCATATTATTTTAGAATGGCTAATTTGTTAGCTCCAGCACTAAAAAGGCAGTGTGGGAAAGGAGAGAGCACATTGGTCTGGGGAATCAGATGATCTGGGTTCTAACCCCTGCCTGTCCATTAACCAGCCCACTGACCTTGGGCATTTCTTGTCTTTGAGCCTCAAGTTTTTCCACATTTTTTAAATGTGAGGGTTGAAAGAGAACAGTAGTTTTCAGACCACATTCTAAGAGGTAAAAATATGTTGAGTTTCTTGGCAGCTCTGCTGAGAGACCAGAATGAGAGTGGATTGAGCAACAGTTAAGGGTGAGACCAGCCAAGGGCCTCAGGCCCTCAGCCTTCCCTTTTGTCCAAAGTGAGAAGTCTGCTTCAGCAACAGGGACCCCCAGCACACAGGCGGGCTTGACTTTCTTCATTCATGTACTTTTAGCTTTATCTCCTTAATCTCTATCCAAGGACTAGATCACATTTTATCTTTCCAGGAACTCTTGCTCAGCCATTCTAGTTTACACAAAGATCTTTTTCTGAATTCTTTGAGAACCTAGTTGGGATCAAAAATGTTCCCACTATACAACACAGTGTATTGTGCCATGCATTATAGATTCAGTTGTCTTAATCTAACTCAACACTAAGCTCTCTGAGGACAGAGATCCTGCAATTCTTTGGTATCTTCTGAAGCGGTAGATGTGTAACAAAAATAACAGAAGTATTTATTATAATAAAATAATAACTGTGCCAGCCTACCCCTGACAGGAAAGGCAATGCATTCTCCGTAAGCAGAAATAAAGTGTGTTTTGTTTTGGTCCAGTTTTAGTGTTGTGTTCATAAACATTCTCTGGTGACACCATCGTTAGTTCATTTCCAAGGGAGGAGAAAATCCTTGCTAAAAATTCAAACTCTGCTCTCTGAGCCCTGTAAAAAGACCATCACATAAACAAATCTCTTCTGGAGGAAGCCCAACCACAGTCAATCTTGCCAGATCTCATATGAACTTTAATTCCATTTGAATCTCCTTGCTGTGGTGGAATAAATGGTTTGGGATTAGTTTGGCATTAGAAAGGGGAGAAACACCCAGGAAACAAACCTTGAATCAGGACTGGTTCGGAGAGCTCGGCCTCTCGGTTTAATTTCCAGTTCATTCATTAGGGGAGACTTCTTCATGAACTCTTAAAAATCTGTGACCAGATTTGCAACTCTCCCTCCCCATACTGTAACTACAACATAAGAAGATACTCTGGCTCATACTAGGGAATCTCGGGGTTGAGGTAAAGGTATTTGTGTAGTAGATATTCTTGGAAAATCCTTTGAAATGTATAAAGCCAGATTCAGTCAGGAAAGACAATATCTGCCAGCCTCTATGAAAATCAAATGAAGCCATGTTCTCTGCCCATGAGGCTCTCTTTCAAGAATAAGTTTCCTCCAGCAAAGAGGCAGTTACTGACACAAACAAATATAAATGATACTTAATAAGATGGACATTCAGTAAGAATGTGTTCAAGAACTGAATGAATGAATAATTTACTTATGAAAAATAGACAGTCTCTTTCTGACGGCCTAAGTCATACCTGCCAAATCATCAGAGCGGCAGACTCGGCCTCAGGGAATGTGAGATCGCCTTCTTTCATGACTGTTTCCAAAGTATTTTTTTTTTCTTTTTTCAAGACCTCCTTCTTACTGTTTATAATGCAGAAAAGATTTAAAGGGCTCCACAGAAATAGAGCATTTGCCTTATTCTACATGGTGTTACAAGGAAGGAGATTTCAGGTCTGTATAAGAATCATTTTCTAATAGAGTACAGTGTGTCATCTCCCTATTACAGAGCAAATTTGGACAGATATGGTCTGGTGTTTTTAGGAGGTGTTGGACCTGGTGTCTTGCAATTCTTTCAATCTACCGAAAATCTGGTGTTTATTTCTCAGAAGTGTCTCATGACTGACCAAGTAGATGAATAATTGCCCCTATGAATTGATCTTTAATTACTCTCTTTAACACTGATCTTTTGGAGCATCTGATGGGACCACATTATTGATCTCATATCCTCGGTTTTGAGAAAGGTTGTTCCCAAGAACCAGGACAATCTAGAAAGGAACATGGGAAATTACACTGACTGTTTCTGAGAGAAGAATTTTGGAGGGGAATATTTACATCAGGTTCTCAGATGCCTGTGCCACTTTCACTTTTCTGGTCCTAATAAAATTTTTTTAAATTCGTAGGACAAAATTAAATCGTATCCATTATTAACTGTATTTATTGTTAACTGCATGTATTGTTAACTGTATGGATGTATCTATTGTTAACTGTTAACTCCTAACTGTATGTTAACACATACCTCTCCCTGCCCACTTTGGCAGAATGACTTGCCAATGTACGTAGCAGAATCACACACATACCTGTAGAGTGTCCTAAATACCCCAAAACTTACTAATTATTTGTTATAATCTCCTTAATGGGCCTAATCCTTCATGTGAGTCAGCTGGTATAGATTTAAGTTAGGTACGTTAACCCTAGAACACATTTCCCCGAATACTTAAATCTGAAAAGGAATTTGCTTCCTTGGTAAGACTTGGTTGAAAAGCATGGATTTGCGAGCAAGACTGAACTACTTATATCATTGATTCTTATGACCATCTTATAAGTGATTGTAAAATTTAGGTTTCTCTTCTGTCTGCATGAAATGGTCATCTGGGACTCTGTCCTGTATTCTGGTGTTGGTGGTTAGAGGGACTGTTGCTTTTTCAAGGAAGCTGCCACACTTCTTATAAGGGGGTGCTACACCTTCAAGTTGGAGACATGCTTTGCACATTCAGTACGTGGTGAAAAAATATGACAGAGGAGTTGACATTGAGAGGTGGTTGTGGGTGTGTGTGACATGAAAAAAGAGTCATGAGCTACTTTTCTAGTTTTAGACATAAATTAATATTGGACTCTAATTAAAACCTTTCAGTTAGCTCAAAGAAGAGTGGGTACCATGACATTTTAGAAGATGGTTTCAAAATTATTGAATTGGGGGTTCTTTTCTTTTATACTTGAGGCTGGTCCTCTAAAAATGAAACAAGGATTTGTTTTTCCTCGAGGATAAGCAAATGAGTGTTATTGCAAAATGAATCTAAAGTCTTTCTCTGCCTCAGGAGGGATGCAACATTCACAGTTTCCACTTACGTGTCTGCTTTCTCCACTGTCCTCCTTCCCGATCTTTTGCTGTTGGGTCCCCCCAAAATTAACATATACACTTCATCTTTAACTTCAGACAATCAGAGTCACAGTCAACTGAGATATTGTGATGAACAATGTACATTTTATACACATGGTGTCATAATAATTTAAAATGTCATCTTAATCTATTTATGATCTTCTAATGACTGAAGTGTTTTACAGTTTGGGGGATATTTTATAACTGAAGTTTTAATGGCTGACTCACTAACACCTGGCTGTCTGGAATGCTTTTCTTTCTCCCAGTTAGGCATTTAAGTGTGTTTCTGGAAGGCCCAAGGGGTGGGATGTGACATGCAGGCTCTTAAAAGGAGGAAAATTAGTTCTTGATACCTTAATGATCAGTCAGGTAAAGGTTTGCATACTTAGCATTAATGCTCTTAAGTGGAATAGCTTGATTAAGACCCTTGGTAGGTATTTTTTTTTCCTTTAAACATCCTTCTGTATGAGATTACAGAGGGAAATACTGTCCATCCCTTTAAAAAAATCTTAGATTTTGCACAAGTAAGAGTTTTTCATGTCCTAACTCTCTCTGTCATTGCCTTTCTACTTTTCTATCCTTGACTGGTTTCCAAGACAATCAAGTAACTTCTTTATTGAGAGTTTACTATGTATTCTTTCTTTTACTGGGCTAAGATACATATACAAATGCATACCTGTTGACATACAGGTTCTTGTTCCTGGATGAGCATACAGTTGCTTACAGAAGACCAGAAGTATATGCGTGAGAATGTCAGTGAACCGTACAAGCCATTGTGTAATTAAGCCCATAGCAGGCCCCTGGTGGATGTTTACTAATGACGATAGTGGCACTAAATTATCTGGCACAGGCCAGGAGAGGTCAATACAAGGTTGCCCAGCAGCTTGCATTAAGCAGTCACGGAGATAAGGCTACATTTTAGTTCCTCCTATTTGTGCAACACACATACAGCCTTCAAGTGCCCTGCCCCACGTAATTTCCATAGTAATCATGGAAGGAATTCACGCTTATATTTATATCCACCGTTTTGCTGAAGAAAAAACGAAGGCTCAGAGCCATAAAATGACTTGCCAACCAAGCTCACATAGCTGGGGAGGTGGGAGTGCAGATTCTGGAACCCAGTCTTCAGGATCCTATCTGCTTTTTTCCCCATATTGCTTCCAGGTTCAGGGTTCCTAGCAGAGTAGCTTAGGGTCAAATTGTTGCCTATTTATAATAGATAATTTGCCTGAAATGTCGCTGGATGTGCAGTATCTCTGCTCATGTTATAGCTGGGAATATAACGGCCAATCTGTGTACATTTGTTTCCAATGAAGATTGACTAGACTGATGAAATAATGATAGGCTTCACTTTCATTTTTATCAACTAATGGCATTCCTGGTGACAAGTCCCCATGATATTCTTCTATGACTCCTGCTTTCTAGGTAGATTGGACTGATGTTCCTCCCACAGTCCTGCTTTGACTGACATCAGAAAGCCCTGTGTGACAATTGCCTTGTGGGTTCATCACTGGACAGTTAATATAGAGAAGTTCCATACCCTGTCCCCACGGGGCGTTAAGCTGGCACAGACATTACTAAACGTGGTTGCTTCACCTCTTTGAATGAAAGTCCATCGAAAACATTGGAAACCAGAGAATTGGGACTGCTGTGCTTGCAAATTTGCAGAAAGGGAAAACAGACTGTGTTTTTATCACTGTGTATCTTTAGGCAAATATGTTCATCTGTCTCTCTAGCTCTGTGTCTGTAAAATGAAAGCGTAATGCTTGCCGTCTGTTTTTTGTGGGATCGGTGAGACGACCAAAAAAGGTAATTTTGTTGAAACATTTAGAAAAGGATTATACAAAGGGGGTCTCCTATTTGTATTGATGTCATTTCAGACTTTACTCCTAAATATCTTCATATAGGTGATTATAGGTGATTTGGCCTATGTTGGTAGCATCATAATTTAGCTTTTACAAGATTCTTTGAGTTTCAACAGCATGTGGTTTGGTTCTTCAAGTTCAGGCTCTAGGGAGATAGTTATTAGCAGTTAGGGGTCTTTATAATTAGTCAAATTAATGAGCTGATGGCCGCATGTGGCAGGGTCACCTATGATTTCTGCAGACATTGTAGGTTTCCCATGCTGCCTTATCTCTTAGATACATGATTCCAGCTGGCGTGTGAAAAGTGATCAAGTGACCATCTACCCCTCATATTTATCTCTGAGAAGTAACTTGGGACCCTTAAATCTACTTAGTGTCTGCTTTGTTGTAACAGCATAATATTTAGCTTCATGTCACTCACTCATAATCAGATAGTTCACATTCATGTTCTCTGTTATTGGGCATGGTAGCCATCCTTCAGCCAGACTGCTACATTTGGGGGTTGTTCTGGTTTTTGTTCTTAATAATGATTCTTTGTGCGTCTACAGTAAATACACCTTAGTCTAGGAGAGTTGACAAACGTGGGTGGGTGTTCTGCTGTCAGTTGTTCAGATGTTTGCTCATCAATCCATGTAGCAATCTCTTGGGGGGAGAAACTTATTCTAAACCCAGTATCAAGTTCTTGGGCCAAAGACCCAGGTGAACTCTGTTTCTTTTGTGTTCATCTTTCCAAGAGCTATAGGTTAACTTGGATAGTCCTCAGTTTCTCTTTTTAAATTTCTTGATGAAGTTGAGAGAGCTCATACTGGAAATTCTTTGGTTTGTTAATTGCTCCAGACCTGATACACATAGCTCTTAGGAAAAAAAGAAAGTAGCATTGCTCATCTAAGTGTTTACCTTTATACTAGTGAAGTCACCTCTTGGTATCTGTCTTTACCCTTCCCAAAGAACTTATAAAATGTTTTATCTGCTTGCCTAAGCCTTAGGCTTTATCCGTATATTTTAGCCTCAGACTTTAATTTGTCCCTGTCCCTGACCTGGTGAACATTTTTATCAATAACTTGTGAGGAGCTAGAAAGAGGCCTTGCTTGTTAACTTTCAAAATACAAAGTTAGGGAGGTCAGGACATACCAGAGGTTTTAGATCATAGTTCTAAGTGGTCTCAGCAAGCTAAAACATTGCCTGACACCTACCAGACAAAATGTAATAGAATTGTAAGTTTGAAGTCCAACTTTCTATTTTAAAAAATCAATTATAGAAGTATATGCTTGAAAGGTCTGGCTTGGTAGTGTTTCACATCAAAAGCATTGGGATATTTTACTTGACTAAGATTTGACTTGTACCACCATGGGATATAGCTTGGAAAGGTATTGCCAATTTGGGTGTAATGGAGGCTTTGGATCCTAATTTTTCAAAGTGAATGTCTTCTTGAGTTCTGCACAGTTCACACACCATCTAGAGGAACACATTCCGTTCAGGGTTTCATGTTTTAAGAACAACAGGACAGGATACCAAGCAGAGTTTGATTTTCTAAAGTTTGAACAATCCTTCAGTGTCTTCTTGGACACTGCCCCCTCTGTGGGCATGCCCTCTGCTTTCCTTCTGCAGTGGTGGGATGGATATGCACGGGTCAATTCCACCTCTCCTCCCTTGTACCCCTGAAAGGCCTTATAGCCAAAAATGCTAACAGAAATAATAGTATCCTTATTGTCTCTCACCCCCTCCCTTTGCTTAAGCCACCTCAGTCCCCAACTTCAGATTCACTCTTGACTCTTAGTTTTCTCCTTGCACTTATTTAAACCTTACCCTTCTTCCAAAGCACAGCTCAATCCCATTTTCTTCCTAAACTCCTCTCTTTGTTAACCTTCACTCATGTCTTTTCTTCAGGCCCCTATATATCTTTGGAATTAGCCAGTATAGTGCTTAATCGTTCTCAGATTTTCACGTCTCTTAATTTTTTCTCCCCACCTCCATGGTATATAATTTGAGATCAGGGGCTTAGCCTTACTTAGCACTCTGTTAATACTTGTTACTGACTTACTGATTGGACTGCAGATATGATCACAAAAGAGAACCCACGGGCTAAAAAGGATTGTACCTTGACTCTGGCTTCATTAGTACAAGGTCAAAACTAACCAATTTATTTAAGTACCAGAAGTCTACAGGGCTGCGTGAATCCTAGCAATGTGTCAAATAAGCTACTGGTTTACTTATTATGATGACATCCTTTTAACCCTACCCGCCCCTTGTCCTTCCTGCATGAGGCTCAGACGGCACATTTGGAGGAAGTTCCTGGAAGGTTGTACAGCAAAGCCATAGGCTAGACTTCCACTCCTGCAGGTTCATTCAGATGGCAGAGAGAATTTTTTCCCCAAGTCACTGGTTTCCCTTTGCTGCAAAGTGTCTTCCAAGATTAATCTCCAGTTTAGAGATATTCAAGGGGTTAACTTTGACTCCTTCACCAAACCCAACTGTTTAATGTTTTTAATGGCGTAATGTGTTAATAGCCGTACAGCTGCTGTTTCTCAGCCTCTTCCTTTATTGAGTTAGGCACCATTTAGGAGGCTGAGTTCAAATTGTAAACGAATTATTTTTGCATATGGATCAATGGAAATTTAATAAAGTTTATTAAAACTGTATATTGGACCGAGGAGTGCTGTTTCCTCTCATGGATATACACCAACCTCATTAGGCCAACCCATATTAACTGAATCATGGGGAAGAAAACATTTCTCGTCATTTAAGGAATATTTTCGTTCAACAGATGGTGACTAGCAGTTTTTCTTACTTATGAATTTATTTGCATATGCATACGTGAACGATACCTAGAGATCCTCTAACCCGTCCTGCTTCTTTCAGTGCCTAGTATGGTTTCCCGGCACGAAGTAGGAACTCAATAGAGTTGTCAAACGAGGGAGTGCAGTCTCAGGTGCAAAGATGTGGCGAGATGTGTTAAGAGTCAGGCAGTTGGTGACGGGCAGAACCACCGCAGAGCGGGGAGCTCTTAGCCCAGTGTTCTTATCACTCCACTGAACTGCCCTCCATTGATTCATTGCCTGTGAAATGTCTTAAATGTTCCACAGATACCTTATGCTTGTTCTCATGGCAATCTCAGTTTATGTTGCAATAAATGTTATCTTCATCCCAACTGATTGACGAGTTCTTAAAATAACAGCATTACCAAGGTTCCCACTCAGGTTGTAAATCACCAATATTCCACTCTTTGGAAAGCATTCGGATGGTCAGCCAGTATTTCAGATGTAGCTCAGGTGGCCCAGTTGCACTTGGAGGTATTTGAAGGGCCTTTTACGAGACAAGAGTTCAGTGTTGGTTATTGGAGAACTCGGGAGCAGGATGCAGGTGATCTGTGATAGAAGACCCAGACTCCACGACATGAATATTCCTCTGTAGATTTGGAATGAAAGTAGAAGAGAACTAAGATGGGCCTGCTTTTCTGGCCCTGAGTGACAGCAGTTGGGAGAAGCAACCCTTTTGGATAGCAGAACAAGGATGGAGATGTTCATTCCAGCTTCCTTGTGTCAGATTCACTGGCAAGTAGGAGGCAGTTCTGTTTGGCTCTGGCTGGAACCATTCTGTCTGTCTGGGGGTCTCTTGTTTCTGTCATTCTTCCTGGAAAGTGGAATCCTAACTATAGGCAGCTGGTTAGGACTGGAGCCTTGGTGACTTCTGAAAGTTATAACAAATGGAAGTCATTATCACCATTGCCCCCCTTTACCTTTGTGCTACTTGAGGCAGAAAATGATTTTTTTTTTTTTCTCCCCGAGTTTGTTTTGGAGTCTTTCATCCAGAGAGAAAGGGATTAGCCTATGGCTACAATAGAGCTTTCAGGGCCTTTTGGCGTGCTGCAAATGTTTACTTATCCAGGTACAAATAGGTAAAAGCACATAGTTAAAGCTCCCAGCTGCAAGGTCATTTACCTTTTTAAAATTCAGCCGCATGTGCCGACGGAAGGCGAGGGCTTGCTGGTATGAGCCATTAACTGCCTGTTGTACGTAACCTCGCCTTGTCTTACACACAGCTGCGTGCGAGCGGCTGGTGCCTGCAGCCAGCCCACCATGCATGCCTTGCGAGCAACAAAAGCAGTTTAACTTGTGATCGCTGATCATATGATCCACTTACAGGGTGCAGGCTCAGTCAAGTAGAACTGGTAAATCATTAAAAATGCGCCTCGGCGCTGTGCCTGCGGAGGAAAACATCCTGCTAACACCCCCCCCCACTCCACCCCCCAACCCCCAACCAGTTAGCCACGTGGGGAAGGAGCTGGTACTAGCTGAGTGTTGGAGGAATCCCACGTCGCTTTAGCCTAACGTGGTGGTGAGAGATTGTTAACTGCTTGCAAGCAGCATGGGAGCGGAAGACAGGAAGACAGAGACCATCTGAAACGGTTGCCATCCTCTCCCCTTGTCCTCATTAACTCGACCTGCACGAAGTGCCCTCTGTGTGTCAGGCTGGGTCCTGGGGCCTAAGTTACAAAAATGGGAGAAGAAATGGACTCTGACTTAGGAGACTCACGGTGCCAAGAACTCAATTCACTGCCAAGCGCTTTAACACAGGCATCTGCCAAGCGCCAGGCAGCCCTTAGAGGCCCGGGGAAGCCAAAGAGGAGGTGATGCTTGAGTTGGACCTTGAAGGATGTATAGAATTTCGTCAAGGAGACATCTGCTAGAGGGAGCAGCTTGATCCGTGCTTTAATGCCTTACTTTCTGGAATGCTTTCCTCTATGAAACACACATTTCTACTCAATTTCTTAAAAGCCTTCAAAAATTGTTCTGTGACTCCATGGTGGAGGGTCCAATGAGTCTTCCCTTCTCATCTCCTTCTTGTACTGCTATCTAATTGCTTCTGGCATCAGGTTATCCAACTATATCAGAAATCTTCTGGGAAGAGACCCTATCTCCATAATGTTCTTGATTTTCCTTATAGCTCCAGAAATTTTGGGAGTGTATTGTTCCTAGGCAACCCTCCTTTTGTTTTCTAATCAGTCAGAGAAAAGCCAAAGCCAAATCGCCATAGAATAGGCAAGGGGACTTAGAATGTACCAGATAAATGTTCTTCCTACATACACACCAGAATGTCTGCTGTTGAAGGAAGGGAGAGGGAAGAACCTTTTATGAGCACGTGCGCCATATGTGTTACATACATTATGTGTGTCCATATGTTCTGAGATATTCAAGTCTCTCAGGAGTCCTGCAGTTCGCATGGTTGATACAACCTTAAAAAATGACTTGGACCTCAAGAGGCCCTGGAGAGTAGATTTAATAATGTATTAATTCCTGTAGATGTGAGGCTGTGCCATTTTAGTTCATCCAGGTACTCCATCTATTATCTTCCAAGTAATCAAGTAATTGCAGCCTTTAAATACCTTCTGTTTGTCTTTCAAAGGGGTTAACCCAGGCCTAGAAGCCTGCCATATTGCAGCTAAACATTGGGAAGAAGGCATTTATAGGATCTGTGCTCCTTTCCTTTTTCTAACTTGGTCTGCTTGTACAGTGGTTATTTACAATGTCTCTGAACCATCCCTTCCTTTGGTGGATACCTTCCCTGCAAAGACAGTTGTTCCTAAAGAATAACTTCCTGATTCCTCTCAGGACCATTGTCTGGGGGCCAAAATTCACTAAATACAGAATTGGAGGAATTCCTTGAATCATGGCTCTTGAATCTGTTGTCCTATTCTAAAATACTATAAGAGCTGCCCTTTGGCTGGTTGTGGGGATGAATGGTCTCGACCTTTAGAAAGATGTCCATCTCCATAGTATAAAGAAACAGAGACCTGGAACTCAAGCTTTATAGGATTGCGAGTCAGATAAAGTGGGTCAGTTTACTCAGCTTCCCGTTTACATCTACATAAAGAAAATAATACTTCTCATCTCCTCCCACCCCCAACTCAACCTCCAAAGAAATGAGAGAAACTCTAAATCTATTTAAAAACCAGGAGGAGGAGTTATAGCATATTTGGTGTGAAAGGTCTATTATTATCTCTTCCTAGTACAGAGGTGGTATTTAGTGGCAGAATTGAGAATAAATAAATGTGTGTTTTCATTAAAAACTGATATATGACTAATGATATGCCTATGAACATTTTTTGTTTGGTGGTATTTTAAGAGTTGTGAATTTTCATAATTATAAATAGACTGTGATGGATAAAGAGCAAGGTCCTACTATATATAGCACAGGGAACTATATTCAATAACCTGTCATAAACCATAGTGGAAAAGAATATTAAAAAGAACACACACACACACATACATATATTTGGATCACTTTGCTGTACAGCAGAAACTAACACAACATTGTAAATCAACTGTTCTTCAAAAAATATAAATTAAAAAAATTAGACTATGAGATCCATGATCATCACATATGGGGTGCCACGCATAAAGGGAGAGCATTGTTTTGTTTTGAACTCTGGAAAAGTCATACAGCTACTTATGCAGGCACTCGGGCTGATGGCACAAAGTTTAAACTCAGGCTATCATGACAGAAGAAAAGAGAGAACGTGTAAGTGGGGAGGCATTTTAGAACGTTAGGATATTATTATCATGGATCTTGGCAGGAAAGCAGGCAGGAAGGCTATGTTTTACCCTGGGCAAGTCGTCAATTCTTGGGAAAGGCACTTGGCTTCTTTTTCTCATCTGTCTAATAGGGATGTTAATATCTTTCCATTATACTTCACTTGTGGAAATCAAATGCTGTACCAGGTTCTCTGCCTTCCTTCTGGATCAGATGAAATCTCTTCCATCGTTCAGCCACTGCACTATTTTGTTTGGACTCCCTCTCGGAGCACTTGCTGCAATCCATCCTGTTACTGCAGTTGTTGACTTATCTTATTCCCTCCCACTTGACTGTAAGCTGCTTTAAGTCACAGCATGGTTTACTCCTCTCAGGATGGTGCAAAGAACTGGTGCTTGAGTCAGGCTGTCTTGGGAATACAGAATCAGAGTGGAATTCCTTGCTGGGGTCCAGGGACTCTGTTTTCTCAGTGAGACCACTGTGGATGTACCCATCTCCTCCATAGAGCTGTTCTGGGAATTAAATAAAATGGCCCTTGTGAATGTGCCTAGTACATACTAGATGCTCAGGAAACAATGACATCTTTCCTTCCTTTCTTTGAACATAGTGGCAACTTAATACACGTTCTGGACCAATTTATTGTAAAATTTGAAGATGAGGTGGAAATCTATACTTTTTTCCTTGTTAAGATGTTCAGGAGAAAGATGGCCCTGTGCTTAGAGTTATATTGAAATTTTTTTTTTTAATTACAGTTTTAAGTGTTGGTATCAAGTATCATCGAGGTTTGCAGAAGACATAATGCAAATTTTATTAAGTTATTATCCTTGTCAGTGAAATGAGTGCATTTTTCTAATCGGTATCTTCTGCAATTACAAACAACGAGGAAATAAGTCTTGCTGGTTATAGGAAACAGCTTATAAATTTTTACATACATGTGAGGGGAATCACTTGAAATCCTAAACTGCCAAGAGGAATAATTAGGAGCCACAGAACAGATCTTGGTAATGTGACAGCAGCTTCTAAAACATCCCACAGGATACAGAAGCGCAAGCTGGCTTGACCTATATCTTTAATAATACAGACCATTGCCCTTGGATTGAATCTAAAGGGTAGGAGCAAGCGCTTGCTTCATCATGTTTTAGGAAAAATTGCCAAAGTTTATTTATGAATTCTCCACACAATGGCCTCTTGCTTTGATTATGAACCGACAGAGCTTCCTAAGTAGCAACTCAGCATGCAAAATTAAAAGCAAAAAAAAAACCAAAACCAAAAACAAAAAACCCAAACAAAACCACCACAGAACATAATTTCTTATATTCTGTCATGCTTGGCAAAAAGTATTATGTAAGTCCCAACTTAGACAAATGGCTATGTTAACAGTAGAAATAACCTTTTGTTTAATTAGAAAATAGGAGCTATATGGGACAATAAAAATGGTTACTGCTGCCCTCCATCACTGTTTAATAAATATGATTGCACTAGAGATAATGGTAAGTGTTATTTATTTGTGCAATATCACAGACTTGGGAATTGTTCATGGTGTTGATAGTTATCCTGTGTGGGGATCATAGTAGTTTCAGAATTTGTTTCCTTTGATCCAAGAAAAGAAAATAGCAGGTTGTTGACATAAAATGCCCCTGGCTTCCCTAGGCCAGAATAATGTCTCTGCATATTTTGAGCCCCTCTGTTGCAAGGGCGAAATCTCTCTGGTGGTGTCTGGTGCATACTGAGAACTGGTAGGTTATTTTGAACTGGCTCTTTTTCTTTTTTTTCCAGAGCACCCTCAGGTCCTCATGGAACATACTTCTGTGCAATGCCATTTCATGTTCAGTTCATATTTCCCAGCATAACTAAATTTAGTAGGTTTGCTAGAGGGAAGAAATGGGGCAAAGTTTCCCACCTGAGGATGTGTTCATGGGAAGAGGAAAATCTCCCTGGTGTTCCCTCTTGAGAGCCAGCATATGGGATGAAGATCAGACGGAATTTCACAGCATCTGTTTTGGTCCCTTCCCGGGGGGTGGTGGGGAGAAAAGGCTGGAGGTGTTGGCCAGATTTCAGGGTCAGTTCCATTTTGTGTTTTACTATGAAAACCCGAGTTGGGGAGACTGGACGTATATTTTGGGTCATCTGGCTAGATTTATTTCATCGCACATGGCAGTTCACACTTGGTTTCTTTTTTTTGGGGGGGGTTCTGTTTTCTTTCGTGTTTTGTTTGCTGGGGTAGATGGTCCATTTCCTGCCTTTTAGAAAAAATGGTTGTGATGTTGGATGATTTATTATTATGGCGACTTAAGGATTTTTCACTCTTGACTTTGGCGAATGTGAGATATTTCCTCAGACGCCTGAGCTAGCGTTCGACTCTTCTTATAACAGAGAAATCCACAACAATGAGATGTGGCCCAAATTTGTATAGGAGCATTTGTGCGATCGCCTATTTCTGTGAATCCTAATAATGCTTTCTAGAAGGTTTCCACAGACTACCTTTATAAAAATAGAAACGGTGTGTCAAAAAGAAAACACAACACGACAAAACCCCTTTTCTTCACGCAATTTATTTTAAGCTTCAAAATCCCTGAAAATCCCCAATCTCCTTTTTGCAGTCTGGTTCCCACTCTCCAACTTTCCTCATCTCCCCCGAAAGAAAGAAAAAGGCATTTCTTCCAGGGATGGATAAGTTGTGGGCCGGTGCTTGGCAACAGCATTCCTGTGCTTTAAGTAGCTGCAAGCCCCCCTCGCTGAACTCTTTGATGTGACTGTCAGGGCAGATTTATTTTGTTTTAGCACATTGTCTGCTTGTCCAGATGTATCAGGAGATAAAAAGGAGTCATGTTTACACTCCTCCCTTGTTTTTTTTGTTTTTTTTTTGGAGATGTAATTAAATCGTGTTTTTGATGAGTCTTGGGGAGCTCCAGTTGAAGAAAACAGGAATTGGCTGGAGTCAAGGGAAAGAGGAAAACTCACCAGGCGGATTAAGCAGCTGATTTGGTCAGAAAATAAAGCAGAAGGACCAGCTGGCTTGGTGCTGTGAAACTGGACGTTTTGTTCTGATTCTTTCCTTCCACTTCTGTGGACGTTCAAGCAAGAGGAGGGGAGATAGCCCTCCAGCGCTCACCTTCTAGCGCTTTCTATAAAACCTTTTAGTTTGTAGTAGTCTTTCTTTCTTGCTGTTCACAGGCACGTACAGAGGGCTTTAACCCTCTCCTTCTTCCCTCCCTCCCTCCCTCCCTTCCTTCCTTCCTTCCTTGCTTTCCCTTTCTCTCCCTGTCTCTCCGCCTCTCCCCCTCTCTCTCACTTACTGGGTAGTAAGTCTGTGGTAGATAGCTGGCACTTTATACCTACTAAAACTGTTGAACTCCAGTGATCTTGAATAAACAGTTCTCCATTGATCTGGGTGAGTCGAATTCCCTCGGAGAGGGATTGCCACATCTTTTTTTCATTGTTTTGTTTCTTTTGGTTATCAGGGTTTTTTTTGTTTTGTTTTTTAATGCTCACATTTAGTAACACCACCCCGAGTTCTATTAATGACCCGCAGTGAGCAGTGACAAGCAGGGAGCCAACATTTAGGACTGCTGAGGCCCTGCCCTCAGCGGCTCTAATCCGCAGCTCTGATGCACTCCATCTGCATCCCCAATAGGTTACACCGCAGCACCCCCTTCTGCCGATGGAACCCTGTGACAGGCGGCCACACTACAACTCAGTTTTCTCTCCTGATGACAGCCCCTTAAGACCGTCAGGCAGCTTTCTCTGGCCTTCCCAGCCCTTCCCTGCGAGCCCTGGAGGAGCCACAAGGACAGCGATCCCGGAGGCTCCCCTGCACTCCTGGGGTCAAGCCCGTGTCTTTATTCGGATTAAACGTTGTATTACTCATTCATTAGGGGAAAAGGAAAAAAGAATCATTAATTGAAGGACAGAGACAGGTATAACAAAAGGAAAGCTGAGAAAGCTGGTGCTACCTGGGATCATTCGTGGCCGGGCTCCCTCCAGCGCGGCCCCAAGTCTCTGACTGATGTCACTTGACTACATCTTGGAAACTGCGGGTTTCCCATCTGTAAGCCAGCCTGAAGTACAGGAAAGAGGTTTCCTTTGTTTGTTTAAAACTGCCTTTGGATGACTCCTTTGGCATAAGCCTAGCTTGTAACTTAAAGTCCTTTCACGGATGCGGAATCACCAGGGCTCTGCTTGAAATGCGCATGGGAAGTAATGGTGGCGTTGGGGGCACTGTGGGTACCATCTTTTTCCACTTTTAGGAGCTCCATTTGTGGGGGGGAGGTCACTTCGGAGGGCAGTGTAGAGGGTGACTTAGTCTGGGAAGATGTGTGCTATTGTTACCCTCAGCTCTTGGAGCCTGGGGAATGCTGTTTGTTCAATGTTTTAAATTCATTTATTTCACCATCTAAGTATTTATTGAGAAGCTGCCTTGAGCCAGACTTTTAGGAGGTGAGGAATTCTGCCCTCAAGGAGCGAAGTCTTTAGGAACATCACTCAAATGTGCTAATAAGATATAATTACAAACTACGATATGTCCCCCAAAAGAAATATTGGGTCCTTGGAAGTATGTGCAAAGGTGATGTCAGAGAAATCTTTTTGACGTAGTGATGCATGAGTTGATAATTGAAAGGTAAGAGGTTAACTAGGCAAAAAATCTTGGGGGGAAGAGGTTAGGAAGAAAGACCAGGCTTGTGCAAAGATTGTGGGCAGGATGGGGCCTAGCACACTGAAGGAACAGGAAGAAGGTCAAGTGCTGGCTCACAGTGGGAGAGGATGAAGGGAGGGATGGGCTGGAGAAGTAGGCCAGGGTCAGGGCAGAGGGCCTTTTGAACAGCAAGTGGTGATTTTTCACTTATCCCAAAGCAAGGTAAATCATAATGTGGCTTTTAAGCAGAGGGGAGGCATGATCACATTTTGGTTTTAAAACGATGGTCTAAGGATGGTCACTTTGGGTAGGACACTACACTCCTTTGCCAGGAACTGTGTCTTCTCTAAAACAAGGTCACCCAGTTGGTTGAAATCTACAGGAATTCTCTGGTAGAGGTGAGGATGGGAGGAAGAGGGCCTGATTTTAGAAAATCCAGTGGAATTTGCTTCATACTGGCTAAATCATAGGCCCACATTCCCGAGTGAATCTTTTTAGAGCCCTTTTTGCTCTTGGCCCTTTGTAACCATCCAGACTGCATGTCTTCGTCGTGTTTCTTACCACAGTGTCGTTAACTTTTCTATGAACTGGTTATGAATGTGCAGTTGCAGGATAAACCCAGGAGCTGGGGGAGTCAGGCTTGGGTTTCAGTGGTCGTGATTGTCTTTCAGAACCTTAGGAATCCTAGATGGGGGGAAAGGGAAAGGAGGGCTTGTAGAACATGCAGGGCTTTGCTGTCTTGAAATGGTACAAAATATAGTTGATACTGTAGAATGGAGTTAAGAAAAATGGTGGAAAATGTTTTACTCGATTTCTCATTTGAGAAATAACCCCCAAACATCTTTTTTTCTTCTTTCTTTTGTTTTTAAGTTTCTTTTTTTTTTTTTTTTCTTCCTTCTCTACGCCTCCCCCTTCCTTTCATTTTTAATTTTTGGCATTTGGACTGTCCTAAGTGTTACATATACCCAGAATGGAGTTTACCGCTGGGGTAGGTTCATGCATATTTTGTCAATGACTAAATCCTGCTAGAGTACAATGTGTTCCAAGAGTTGAAGACTAAGATTTTAGAGGCTCGTGGTAGTATTTCTTTAGGAAATACATCTGTGAGTCAGTTTTGCATTTTCCTTTGGCCACAGGGAGCATAAGGCTACTAGAATGGTTAGAAATATTGCACAGGACATAAGACTTACTGATTATGATACTTGGTTAGTCATTTTTCACGTAGTACTGTCTCACATATTTGGGTGCAGAATCCCTCAAGGAAATAGCTTTACACATACACGTTTAGATGAATGAAACTTCTGATGTCAACAATTATTGATAGCATAGAACAAATTAAAAAAGCCTTTTTCATGAGTAGCTCTGTGAATGATTATCAGATAATTTTGAAAAAAAAAGAGAAAGGAATAAAGATGTTTGGGGGTTATTTCTCAAATGACTTTGCATCCATTAAACCATTTTCTATTATTTTTCTTGACTCCATTCTACTATAGCAACTCTATTTTGTAATCTAAAGCATGAGTATTGGGAAAGTTAATATTTAATAACGTAGGGGTAAAATGTTCACGTCTAGAGAGTAATGAGTATTCAGTGTTCTTGGGTGTTCAGTATAGATAGGCATCTGTTTGCTGCTGCTTGGGATAACATAGCACAGAATGAAATCCTTATCTAGAAAGGCTCACAAATGGACGATTAATATTAACTTTACAAAGAAAGACTATGTTTGGAACTTGAAGCCTTTTATATACTTACGCCGTCCTCTGCAGTTCCCATGCATGGATACATCTGCACACACAGATGCTAAGTGTCAGCATCCAAGCTACATGGTTTTTCTTCAGATTTTAGCTATCCTGTTGTAGACGTTCAGAGCATGTGGGCTGTAGCCCAGAAGACTTTCAGTAGCCTAACAGAACTTTCACATCTATCCTACTCTGGTCACCATAGTGGGTGTTGAGTTTCTAAGTAGAGAATCCTGCCTGCTTCCTCTGGGTCTTTATGAGGGTATAAAACACTAATGTAGTAGCCAGTTTTAAGTCCACCAAGGTCCCGGTTTTATGTATGACACAGATCTTCAGGGAATCACCCATGCTGCCCGAGCCCAGTGTCCTCATCTGCTAAGACAGCAATGAACTTGAATTCTTGACTGCATTCAGGGTCATTCTCAACATGGCCTTTAGAAAGAGGTAAAAAGAGGGCTGAGTGACAGAGTGACAGGAAAATGCCTTTGCAAAATAAGAGAGGTACATAATTTATTTTCCCAGACATTTGAAATTAATGTAGTGTAGGATTAAAACTTTTTAGAGTGTTGTTCCTGTAGCACTTCTCTGTACTACTCTTTCATAGTAGTCACCTATTTTCTTGTGGTGTTATCTGTTCCACGTGTGGACAAAATAGGAATAATGTCTCATCCCAGTGACCAGTAGCTACTTGACACATGCTAATTAGAAATTAAATATCTAATTCCTGACTTATGCAGGAAATATTAAACTGATTTTAACTTTATGCTACTGACATGTGTATGTGTGAGGAGGTGGGGTAGGAGGATGGGGTGTCATTATTCCAAATGTCTATCGTGATGACTGGTGGTTCAGTTGTCAGTCTGTGTCTTTGGTCTCCTTTTTCCGTGTTGTACTGTGACCCCAGCATCTTTCTCTGGCCCTTCCCTCATGCTGCTCCCTTTAGATTGCTGTAGCTTTTTTTTAATCTTCTGTGGGATACCAAGCTTGTTAAAAAATAATTGTATTTTAAAGCTCTTTGGTGCCAATTGAGAGCCTGAAAAGTTTAAAATATATGATATCCGGAAGGCCTCATGGGAAGAATTTTCTGGATGTGGAGGCCTTCTGTTGATGTTGATGATGACTCAGAGTTGGGCTATTGAACAGTGGGTTCAGTTTTGCCCAAAGATGGTGATGAGATGTTTTCAATGTCTCTAGTATGCAGTGAGGGGCTCCAAAAGGCTTACGTAGGAATTTGTCTGCTTTTGCAGGAGAATTTGCTCTTTTGGCCTTTAGGGTGTACGTTACACTGTATTCTAGAACAGATTTATCTCTGGGGGGCCACCACCACCTACCTTTAATCAATAGTGCTCTGGGAGGCCAGTTGCTGCCCCAGCACTAGGAACGGACCACGATTCAGGCTCAGCTGAGCAGAGCGCTCCTTTTCCTGACCACAGAGATTCATTCAGGGATGGGCACGTAACCCAACACAGGCCATGGAGATTTTGCTTGGAACTTTCAGGCAACAGAGGTTCTTTCTGTTGTCTTTGAAGATGGTCTCATGTAGATCCAAAGCTCCTGGTAAGTCACCCGGTGGAGAAACTGAAGCTGGCATGGAGGAGGGCAAAGCTAAGAGATAGGAAGCCCTAATGATAAGTTTGAGCACCTGGCTCCAACCATACCTGAAGCTACAGACCTTTGGACTCCATAAAGTCCCTCCTCCCCATTTATTTTCCTAAAGAACTTTGAATTGGATTGTATCATTTTACAATCAAAAAGGTAATCTTTTCTTTCCAAACTGTTCAACAAGGGAGATTCTATAACCTACTCTGGAAACGTGTGGTCAGTTGCCCCAACATAGTCATAACAGTCAAGAATTCTTCATTATATATGACCGTAAAGTCACTTTCTGACAGTCTCTCTGTAGTATGAATAACAACCTGCCCCAAACCCCCAAAAATCCAAAGAAAAAAATCTCTTTATAAAGACATCTCCCTAGGCTTGAATATTGATTTTCAATTGTCCCTTCAACGTTCACATTACATATTTTCTTTATTATGCAACTTCAGAATTATTTACTACTAGATACATATGGCAAGCGTAAACCCTATTGAGCCATGATTCAATACGAGAATTTGTTATCGGCCATCTCCAAACCCCTTCTTGAAGATTTTACTGTTAGTCGGTCCTGGCCTGTGGTCCTGAAAGACGTCGATAGATGGTGAGGGACCTGGCGAATGAGTCACATGGAAGGTCCTGCTGTTTTCTCCTTCAAAGACCCCTTTAATAGACAGGGACTGGTAACTGCGGTTACTAAGCGACTAGAGAAGATTCCAGTAGCATTGGGTAATGTAAACACAGGTTTTTGTCTGGGAAGTCACACTTTCACTCCACATCAGAGACAGTGGAGCTGCTTCCTTCTCACCTCCCTTTCTGGAGCTTTCACCTCTGCTCCCTACCCCAGGATGGAACAGGCTCTAGCAGGCACCCACACTGCCCACATTCCCTTCTCACTGCATCCTCTCCCCATAGGTATGTCTGAATCTGCAGATGACTTTGCTCCAGTTAAGATGTAAGAAAATATATAATTTCTAAGTCACTTGGCCTGGTGATACAAATATGTTGGGAGTTGGGATAACCAGTGTGCAGCTTTTCTAACCCATCCCGGCACTGCAGTCAAACAAATCAATTCAGCCTGCAGAGAGGCATCCATTGCCTTGTGATTATGTTTGTGTAAAGTCTTGGGGTCTTTGATCAAAGAATGGCATTTCAGGCCAGGCCCTAATCCTCACTGCCTTAAGGTGTTTAAATGAGTTTAAAAAAAAAAAAAAAGTTGATAACAGCTGGGACTTAAATTTGCCTTTGCCCAGCTTTTGTTTTGAAAGGGCTTCTATTATCCGTGGCTTCCCTTTGCGAAGCAAAGATGGATCGTTGGGTAAACCAAAAAGGGAAAGAGGATCTGGGAGGAAATGGGCGGAGACTCTGAATTAATCTTCTGAGGAAGAATGTTTGATCAGCGGGGAGGAGAGAATGGAAACCTCTGATGCTGACAGCAGGCACCTTTCTGAGTAGGGTGTGATTGGCACCTTTGAAGCTTCAGTCGGGAGCCAGTGTCCAGTGGGTCGGGGCTTCCTCTGTCTGTGGGTGGTGGTAGTAATAATGTGACAACTGCAAGGATTAATTGCAGACAAGCAGCAGGATTACGAGGAGGGCTCCTCAGCTCTAAAAGGAACAGTTCGAGGAAAGCCTCTGATCTGTCAGCCTTAGAGGAAATTAGTGGGAGCAGACTAGAGCAGGCTGGAAAAAAAAAAGGCATTTAGGATATTAAGGCGAAATGTGAAGAGGATATTGAAATAGGGCGAAAAGGGTGGGAGCACTGATCTCGAAAGGCAGTGTCCACCTCTTCCTACTAGGAATTTCCGTTTTTTGTCCAGATTTCACACACTCCTCTTTATGGTCCAGCAGAGTGGACGGTTTTACTTGGGTTGCAACAGGTTAGGGAAGGGTTACAGTGTAATCATGGTTGTGTCCAAGTTCCAGTGCAACACTTGTTTGCTCTCCACCACCTGGAGGTTTCAGAATCCCCTGAAACTAAGGCTCCCCGTGTAATCTTAAAACAAGTCAGAGCATTAGTGACACCCTATCTGTATTAGCTATCTATTGTATATTTTACTTCTTACCCTCCTGGTTCAAGTCGGGATGTTGCCAATAAATCCTGTGTTACCATTAAAGAGGCCATTCATCACGCTTCCTAATGTGATTAATCAAGATACACCACAGTACCCTTAAAATGAGATCATTTTGATAAATCATGTATGACATGAAAAGACTTTATTTCTTTTAAGTGCAATTTAGACGGTAATTTTTTTCCTCATTTATGATTCATGGGAGAAACATGGATAAAATTCCCTTGCACAGTTACACCTTATCTACAGCAATAACTCAAAACTGCTTTTAGATGAAAATTCAGGACCTTATTCACCAAAGCTGAATGCCGGCTCATTATTTTCTGGCGTTCAGTAGTCCAAAAATAATGTCCACACATTAAGCAGCATTCTCAAAAAGTTGGAATTGGCCAGGCACCAGACACATCAGTTATACTCCATCATCCTTAATAAGGAAGAAATATCAGATGTCCTCTTGGAGTTTTTTTGAATCAGTAATGCTCAGCCTTCACCTTTCCAATTTAGAATGATTTGGAAACAAAAATGGTAGTAACAGAAAAGTATGGGAATTTCAGCTGCTTTACATGATTCTTTTCTCCTGTTGCCTAAAGCTCAAAGGAGGTTTTTTTTTTTTTTTTCCTCCTCCCATATGGTTCATGCTTTTTTCTCCATTCCCTTTTTCTTGTTCGCAAATGAAACTACCATTTTGTTAGGTCTGAGTTTTGTTTTAAGCTGCTCTGTGTGTAATGCAGGCTTTCCCCTCACAGCTGTCACAATAATTTGGGAAGCCATATTCATAACCTCTGATAGAAAAATAATTTGAAAATGTGCCTTCTGGTGAGATCCATCAAGTTTAAGGTCACATTTTTGGTTAAAAGTCAGACACTGATGCTATTCATTAAACTGAAAAATGACTTGTTTTCCACTAATATTGAAATAAACTGGATGAATGTTAAGTCCTGCTGGCACGCACTTATATAGAAAGCAAAATGAAGCAGATATATTTAATTTGGATATGTAAAGTGAACAGAGTTTTAGGTCTTTCTTGAGACAGGGAACCAGGAAGATCGGCCAAAACAAATGTGAACAATTAGAAGTTCATTTGCCTCTTTCAGAGGATGAGAGCATTTAAGGAAGGATTCAGTGTCGCTGTTTTTCAAACCCTGTTACCTATGAATAAGGACATGTAATTTATTTCCCTGATGTTCTTAGGGATTTATTTTGGGCAGTGGATCAAAACCCCGTATTTGACTCTGTGCTTAAGTAACCCAAGAATCCACATACCCTGTTCCTATCCACACAACACAACAAATGCAACAAAACCCAAGTTTACTTGGGATATCATATTTGTGCTGGTGTCTCTGTACCTTAATCAAATAGAAACTGACCTCAGAGATTCCTTGCATATTATTCACATTTAAATAAAATTTCCTGTGCTTTTATTTTTCCAATATAAAGAGAGAATTAAGAATATAAGACCATGGGACTTCCCTGCCGGTCCAGTGGTTAATACTTTACCTTCCAATGCAGTGGGTGCTGGTTTGATCCCTGGTCGGGGAGCTGAGATCCCACATGCCTTGTGACCAAAAAACCAAAACATAAAACAGAAGCAATATTGTAACAAATTCAATAAAGACTTTAAGAAAAGACTATAAGACCATTAATGCTGTACTTGCCTTGTTTAGGTTTCCATTTCACATTTATGACTTTCTATTTTTGCTAAAAAAGATCTGTAAGTTCTAAAAATATGCATGTATCTCATTTAAAAAGTTCCCTAGTTCTAGCAACACTCAGCAAATCTCCAAAGAATGCAAGTTTAGAACATAAATATTTTAAGGCTCCATAAAATTGGCAGTGAATATTTTTCCCCTTAATATCATGCTCATTTCATTCCAGTTTACTACCACAATTTTATTTTCCAAAGTGGCTTTGAATACAATACACTATTATTTCATACAGGGTAGGGTAGGTCACCTGATTAAGCCTGCAAAGTCAGGCCTCTTGTGATTCCCACGAATATCCTTGCATTTATTCCTAATTAAAATGGCCCTCCTAAATTGTCTCAAGGTTATCAATACAAAGAACTAGCTAAGGGAAATAACCACAGTTGGAAAGTTAGCAGGGCAAGGTGACCTGATCACCAGACCTGAAGCTGGGCCAACTGTGGTGTGTCTGCAGTGGTGCCCTGCCACCTGTTGGCTTTGCTTACACATAACAGGGTATTGATGTCTCTCACAGCAGTGCAGTAACCCTCTCTGACCCCTGTCCCAGTTCATCACCCCCGAGAGAAAAGAAGGGGCCATTTGAGAATTCCAGGCCTCCTGATTTCCCCCATCATTCATTTCCTTGGCCACATGTTTCTTCTGCTATTACTAAAAATTTATGGCTGAGCACATTAAGGGCAGCACAAGTCCTTCCCTTCTTCTGGATTATTTCAGAGTTTCCTGTCATAAGGAAATCCAAGACGATGTGTCCTCAGCAGATTGTATGTGACAGTGCCTGCTCCTATCTCAGGAATCTGAGGCATGATGGATAAACTGTCAGTTTTGAAGGACGATGTTTTTCCCATATTTCCATCATGAACTGCGTTGTCATCTCCTAATAAATTTCTTGCGTTGGTATCAATTTATTTTTACAAGCAGAGAGTCTGATGTATTTGGGAAAGGCACTGACAGCAGAGCTGGCCCAGCTTGACATAGCTGGCTCCACCTCATTTTGGAAAACTACTTCGGTTCCAAGGACAGAACTTGACCTATAGCCCTTGAGAATAAAAAAAAACTCTGTGAGAGGAAGAGAGACACATGAGGCAAGTTCCTTCTTTTAAGCCAAAATAAATCAACCCTGTAAGACTACCATGACATAACATTATTTCTAAGACAACCCTACAAACCCAGATGAGAAATGCCATATGTAGTTATTTACTAAAGACAGACCATCACAATAATGCAGGGAATCTGTGGATGAATCCAGATTGTAACTAGGCTAAGGATCTCACTACTTTTGCCCTCAGAAGGGATCTCAGTAGTGCTTTTCTGCTTGACAAGTGAGGAGTAGAGTCTATTCAAGTAATACATAATTCGATTATACGTAGTGTGCACGTCCCTGTTGCAGCTACTATGAAAGGTAGAAGCCATAAAACCTTAGCCCTCCCTCTCAAGAAACTGAAATCTAGTTGAAGAGGTAAGATGTTATACAAAATTGGAGTAAAGTAAAAGTAAGTTAATATTTAATGAGCAATGCCAAGATCTTCGTCTCTTACCTTATTTATTCTTAGCCTTTAATGGGAAGAAAGGTCGTATAGTGTCATAATGGTTAAGGCAGTAGCCACTGGAGACAAGCTACCTGGCTTTGTGGCCCAGCTCTGCTACATACTAGTAACCCAAGAACCTGCTTGATTTCTCTGGGCCTCAGTTTTCCTCATCTGTACAACAGGAATAGGAATCAGAACTGCCTCATGGAACTGTTATAAAAATTGAATAAATTAATATATGGAATGTGTTTACCATAGTCCCAGACACAAAGCAAGCACAAGTAAGTGTTAGCAATTTTTAACTATCATCATCATGATCATCATCATGACTATTATTGTCATTACCATTTTACAGTGGAGGAAAGTATAGCTTTAAGAGCTTAATACCCAAGGTCATGTAGCCGGATGGAGCTTGGATCTAAGTCTTAGTCAGTAAGGCATCAGACATCAACTAAGTTGAAGACAGAATCTTTGAAGCTTAATTAGCTTTTTTCTTAACTATCCTTTTCTCTATAGCCCCAAACATACCTTAGACGTTATATAATAAGGGTTATATGTAGTAGTGTGCTGGAAATATTTAACAACCGGCTCTCTGGAAAAAACATTATGCATGTAAGTGTGTGCATAAGCTTATTGTAATCTTTATGTATATAAAGGTTGAGTAGCACACAGTTTACAAATAAAATTAAATATATAATCCTTTTTGTTATAAATTCCATTCAGCTAATTCAGTCTCACCAAATATTTTGTATTATTTTGGCCAAACTTTCATATCCATTGCCAACGTAAGGTTGCATTTGATGAAGAAGTGTAGTTCTGACATGAATATCAACTATATTTTTTTCTTACTGAGTATGTCACAACTTTACTCTTTTGTCAATGGCATGAGCAACTTCTTTACTGAATCAGTTAATGGTTTTTGAATATTTGAAGAATATTTCCTCAACTTTTTGGTGCTATTTACAATGTAATAGCTACAGACACAACATAACTTTTAAGTTTAATCTGTGTAATTAACATGTTCCCATCATTTTCTTAAGTTTAAAAAAAAAAATCAAGATAATAAATCCCTAATTTGTAGCATTTGCCAGTTTCTGCTGTAAATACTCCTATCATGGCTGATGTCAGGCTACCAAAGTGACATCGCTGAAGAGATGGGGAGAGATACGAAGTAGCATATCATTATATAGTATTTACACTATGTAGATATAATAGACATGAATACTTTCAAGAACATAAATAGTAGTAAAGTTGTGTAAAATAATTGGAAAGTACTGAGTTTGGTTACATATTACCCTTACTTTTAATTTATCCAATCGCAAGTGTATATAATTGAATTTTAAATAATGGCTGTGTTTAGGAACTTAAATACAGCATTCCTGAAATTTTAACCATTGGTTTTTTGTTTTTAATCATTTTGAAATTTTTATTTTTATATTTTTATTTATTATTATTATTTTTTATTTTTTTGGCTGTGTTGGGTCTTCGTTTCTGTGCGAGGGCTTTCTCTAGTTGTGGCAAGCGGGGGCCACTCTTCATCGCGGTGCGCGGGCCTCTCACTATGGCGGCCTCTCTTGTTGCGGAGCACAGGCTCCAGACGCGCAGGCTCAGTAGTTGTGGCTCACGGGCCTAGTTGCTCCGCGGCATGTGGGATCTTCCCAGACCAGGGCTCGAACCCATGTCCCCTGCATTGGCAGGCAGATTCTCAACCACTGCGCCACCAGGGAAGCCCCATAACCATTGGTTTTTATGAGCTGGTAGAGGTTGACCATAGACACCATTGGTTATGTCAACCCCAAAGGGCTAAAGAGATCTGAAGCACTCTTATGTCTACATTGCATCGTCAATTATTTTTAATAAATAACTTAATGGTTTTATGTATACGCCAGACCACAAAACATGTTGCATATTCACATGAGTTTAATCATATCTTACTAGAAACATATAACCTGTCTTAGTATATGTACTAAACCCAGGAAGTTTTTCCGCACCAGGCACCTTTGAGCATCGAGTTCATTGCACAATGGTTGGGATTCAGGCTGTGAAATCAAGATGTGTTGGTTGGAATTCTAAATTCCCCATATGCTAGCTAGGTGCTCTTGGGCAAGTTATTTAACCTCTCTAAATCCTGATTGCCTTATCTATAAAATGATAGTAATAATGATACTCCTTAAGGTTGTTGAGATAGTTAAATGAAAGAGTGTGCTTAAAATGCCTCCATGTAATTAGCGCACAAGAAATGTGATACACACACACAACCATGTATACACCCTCATTACCCTCATTACTTGGAGGTTGTAATATATTACATTCTGATTATATTCTGTTTGAACATATGACACAAACTAAATCCTCAGCAGGGATTAATAATTAACGGTAAAATATTAACTTGTGCTCCATCATATTTCTGTGGTCAAAGATGATTATTTGTTTCTTTAAAGATTGGATATTCTGCCTTTAAAATTTCCCATGCTGTTAGTAAACTCCCTCTCACTTGATAACCCTTTCTTAATGCTTGGAGAAGTTGCTTTGTTAGGAGCTGCAAGGAATTCACTATCAATACAGGTGTTGGCCCCTGTGCTCTTGAAGTTGACAGTCCTGCAGAAGGGACCAGACAAGTGCCCAGTTGACAGTGGTGTGAGACAAAGTGGATGATGGCCAGGAGCGGAGTATGACAAAGATCTGGGGCCTCTGCTGCTGAGAGGGTGTGGCGCTGGGGAAACCTCTTGGAGTTTTTGAGTCAGGCTGACTTTTTTTTTTTTTAATTTCTTTTTTAACATCTTTATTGGAGTATAATTGCTTTACAGTGGTGTGTTAGTTTCTGCTTTATAACAAAGTGAATCAGCTATACATATACATATATCCCCATATCTCCTCCCTCTTGCGTCTCCCTCCCACCCTCCCTATCCCACCCCTCTAGGTGGTCACAAAGCACCCACCGAGCTGATCTCCCTGTGCTATGCGGCTGCTTCCCACTAGCTATCTATTTTACATTTGGTAGTGTATATATGTCAGTGCTACTCTCTCACTTTGTACCAGCT
The DNA here is from genome assembly GCF_028564815.1 of Eubalaena glacialis. NCBI lineage: Eukaryota > Metazoa > Chordata > Mammalia > Artiodactyla > Balaenidae > Eubalaena > Eubalaena glacialis. The sequence goes on along the minus strand of NC_083716.1, from coordinate 59,205,211 downwards.
TACCCTTACCCCTCCACACGTCCTCAAGTCCATTGTCTACATCTGTATCTTTATCCCTGTCCTGCCCCTAGGTTCTTCATAACTATTTTTTTTTTTTAGATTCCATATATATGTGTTAGCATACGGTATTTGTTTTTCTCTTTCTGACTTACTTCACTCTGTATGACAGACTCTAACTCCATCCACCTCACTACAAATAACTCAGCGTTGTTTCTTTTTATGGCTGAGTAATATTCCATTGTATATACGTGCCACATCTTCTTTATCCATTCATCTGTCGATGGACACTTAGGTTGCTTCCATGTCCTGGCTATTGTAAACAGAGCTGCAATGAACATTGTGGTCCATAACTTGTTTTGAATTATGGTTTTCTCAGGGTATATGCCCAGTAGTGGGATTGCTGCGTCTTATGCTAGTTCTATTTTTAGTTTTTAAAGGAACCTCCATACTGTTCTCCATAGTGGCTGTATCAATATACATTCCCACCAACAGTGTAAGAGGGTTCCCTTTTCTCCACACCCTCTCCAGCATTTATTGTTTGTAGATTTTTTGATGATGGCCATTCTCACTGGTGTGAGGTGAAACCTCATTGTAGTTTTGATTAGCATTTCTCTAATGGTTAGTGATGTTGAGCATCCTTTCATGTGTTTGTTGGCAATGTGTATATCTTCTTTGGAGAAATGTCTATTTAGGTCTTCTGCCCATTTTTGGATTGGGTTGTTTGTTTTTTTCATATTGAGCTGCATGAGCTGCTTGTAAGTTTTGGAGATTAATCTTTTGTCTGCTGCTTCATTTGCAAATATTTTCTCCCATTCTGAGGGTTGTCTTTTTGTCTTGTTCATGGTTTCCTTTGCTGTGCAAAAGCTTTTAAGTTTCATTAGGTCCCACTTGTTTATTTTTGTTTTTATTTCCATTTCTCTAGGAGGTGGGTCAAAAAGGATCTTGCTGTGATGTATGTCATAGAGTGTTCTGCCTATGTTTTCCTCTAAGAGTTTGATAGTGTCTGGCCTTACATTTAGGTCTTTAATACATTTTAAGTTTATTTTTATGTATGGTGTTAGGGAGTGTTCTCATTTCATTCTTTTACATGTAGCTGTCCAGTTTTCCCAGCACCACTTATTGAAGAAGCTGTCTTTTCTCCATTGTATATTCTTTCCTCCTTTATCAAAAATAAGGTGACCATATTTGCGTGGGTTTATCTCTGGGCTTTCTATCCTGTTCCATTGATCTATGTTTCTGTTTTTGTGATAGTACCATACTGTCTTGATTACTATAGCTTTGTAGTATAGTCTGAAGTCTGGGAGCCTGATTCGTGTAGCTCTGTTTTTGTTTCTCAAGATTGCTTTGGCTATCCTGGGTATTTTGTGTTTCCATACAAATTGTGAAATATTTTGTTCTAGTTCTGTGAAAAATGCCATTGATAGTTTGATAGGGATTGCGTTGAATCTGTAGATTGCTTTGGGTAGTATAGTCATTTTCACAATGTTGATTCTTCCAATCCAAGAACATGGTATATCTCTCCATCTGTTTGTGTCATCTTTAATTCATGTCATCAGTGTCTTATAGTATTCTGCATACAGGTCTTTTGTCTCCTTAGGTAGGTTTATTCCTAGGTATTTTATTCTTTTTGTTGCAATGGTAAATGGGAGTGTTTCCTTCATTTCTCTTTCAGATTTCTCATCATTAGTGTATAGGAATGTGAGAGATTTCTGTGCATTAATTTTGTATCCTGCTGCTTTACCAGCTTCATTGATTAGCTCTAGTAGTTTTCTGGTAGCATCTTTAGGATTCTCTATGTATAGTATCATGTCATCTGCAAACAGTGACATCTTTACTTCTTCTTTTCTGATTTGGATTCCTTTTATTTCTTTTTCTTCTCTGATTGCTGTGGCTAAAACTTCCAAAACTATGTTGAATAATAGTGGTGAGAGTGGACAGCTTTGTCTTGTTCCTGATCTTAGAGGAAATGGTTTCAGTTTTTCACCGTTGAGAATGATGTTGGCTGTGAGTTTGTCATATATGGCCTTTATTATGTTGAGGTAAGTTCCCTCTATGCCTACTTTCTGGAGGGTTTTTATCATAAATGGGTGTTGAATATTGTCAAAAGCTTTTTCTGCATCTATTGAGATGATCATATGCTTTTTCTCCTTCAGTTTGTTAATATGGTTTATCACATTGATTGATTTGCGTATATTGAAGAATCCTTGCATTCCTGGGGTAATCCCCACTTGATCATGGTGTATGATCCTTTTAATGTGCTGTTGGATTCTGTTTGCTAGTATTTTGTTGAGGATTTTTGCATCTATGTTCATCAGTGATATTGGCCTGTAGTTTTCTTTCTTTGTGACGTCTTTGTCTGGTTTTGGTATCAGGGTGATGGTGGACTCGTAGAATGAGTTTGGGAGGGTTCCTCCCTCTGCTATATTTTGGAAGAGTTTGAGAAGGACAGGTGTTAGCTCTTCTCTAGATGTTTGATAGAATTCACCTGTGAGGCCATCGGGTCCTGGGCTTTCATTTGTTGGAAGATTTTTAATCACAGTCTGAATTTCAGTGCTTATGATTGGTCTGTTTATATTTTCTATTTCTTCCTGCTTCAGTCTCAGAAGGTTGTGCTTTTCTAAGAGTTTGTCCATTTCTTCCAGGTTGTCCATTTTATTGGCATACAGTTGCTTGTAGTAATGTCTTATGATCACTTGTATTTCTGTAGTGTCAGTTGTTACTTCTCCTTTTTCATTTCTAATTCTGTTGATTTGAGTGTTCTACGTTTTTTTCTTGATGAGTCTGGCTAATGGTTTATCAATTTTGTTTATCTTCTCAAAGAACCAGATTTTAATTTTATTGATGTTTGCTATCGTTTCCTTCGTTTCTTTTTCATTTATTTCTGATCTGATTTTTAGGATTTCTTTCCTTCTGCTAACTTAGGGTTTTTTTTGTTGTTCTTTCTCTAATTGCTTTAGGTGTAAGGTTAGGTTTTTTATTTGAGATGTTTCTTGTTTCTTGAGGTTGGATTGTATTGCTATAAACTTCCCTCTTAGAACTGCTTTTGTTGCATCCCATAGTTTCTGGGTCGTCGTGTTTTCATTGTCATTCATTTCTACGTATTTTTTGATTTCCTCTTTGATTTCTTTAGTGATCTCTTGGTTATTTAGTAGTGTATTGTTTAGCCTCCATGTGTTTGCATTTTTTACAGTTTTTTTCCTGTAATTGATATCTAGTCTCATAGCATTGTGGTCGGAAAAGATACTTGATACAATTTCAGTTTTCTTAAATTTACCGAGGCTTGATTTGTGACCCAAGATATGATCTATCCTGGAGAATGTTCCATGAGTGCTTGAGAAGAAAGTGTATTCTGTTGTTTTTGGATGGAATGTCCTATAAATATCAATTAAGTCTCTCTTGTTAATGTATCATTTAAAGCTGTGTTTCCTTATTTATTTTCATTTTGGATGATCTGTCCATTGGTGAAAGTGGGATGTTAAAGCCCCTACTATGATTGTGTTACTGTCGATTTCCCCTCTTATGGCTGTTAGCATTTGCCTTATGTATTGAGGTACTCCTGTGTTGGGTGCATAAATATTTACAATTGTTATATCTTCTTCTTGGATTGATCCCTTGATTATTATGTAGTGTCCTTCTTTGTCTCTTGTAATAGTCTTTATTTTAAAGTCTATTTTGTCTGATATGAGAATTGCCCCTCCAGGTTTCTTTTGATTTCCATTTGCATGGAATATCTTTTTCCATGCCCTCACTTTCAGTCTGTATGTGTCCCTAGGTCTGAAGTGGGTCTCTTGTAGACAGCATATATAAGGGTCTTGTTTTTGTGTCCATTCAGCCAGTCTATCTTTTGGTGGAAGCATTTAATCCATTTACATTTAAGGTAATTATTATTATTTTTTTAAACATCTTTATTGAAGTATAATTGCTTTACAATGGTGTGTTAGCTTCTGCTTTATAACAAAGTGAATCAGTAATACATATACATATGTTCCCATATCTCTTCCCTCTTGCATCTCCCACCCTCCCACCCTCCCTATCCCACCCCTCTAGGTGGTCACAAAGCACCGAGCTGATCTCCCTGTGCTATGCGGCTGCTTCCCACTAGCTATCTATTTTACATTTGGTACTGTATATATGTCCATGACACTCTCTCACCCTGTCACATCTCACCCCTCCCCCTCCCCATATCCTCAAGTCCATTCTCTAGTAGGTCTGTGTCTTTATTCCCATCTTGCCACTAGGTTCTTCATGACCTTTTTTTTTTCCCTTAGATTCCATATATATGTGTTAGCATACTGTATTTCTTTTTCTCTTTCTGACTTACTTCACTCTGTATGACAGACTCTAACTCCATCCACCTCATTACAAACACCTCCATTTCATTTCTTTTTATGGCTGAGTAATATTCCATTGTATATATGTGCCACATCTTCTTTATCCATTCATCCGATGATGGACACCTAGGTTGCTTCCATGTCCTGGCTATTGTAAACAGAGCTGCAATGAATATTTTGGTACATGACTCTTTCTGAATTATGGTTTTCTCAGGGTATATGCCCAGGAGTGGGATTGCTGGGTCGTATGGTAGTTCTATTTTTAGTTTTTTAAGGAACCTCCATACTGTTCTCCATAGTGGCTGTATCAATTTACATTCCCACCAACAGTGCAAGAGTGTTCCCTTTTCTCCACACCCTCTCCAGCATTTATTGTTTCTAGATTTTTTGATGATGGCCATTCTGACCGGTGTGAGATGATACCTCATTGTAGTTTTGATTTGCATTTCTCTAATGATTAATGATCTTGAGCATTCTTTCATGTGTTTGTTGGCCATCTGTATATCTTCTTTGGAGAAATGTCTATTTAGGTCTTCTGCCCATTTTTGGATTGGGTTGTTTGTTTTTTTGTTATTGAGCTGCATGAGCTGCTTGTAAATCTTGGAGATTAATCCTTTGTCCGTTGCTTCATTTGCAAATATTTTCTCCCATTCTGAGGGTTGTCTTTTGGTCTTGTTTATGGTTTCCTTTGCTGTGCAAAAGCTTTTAAGTTTCATTAGGTCCCATTTGTTTATTTTTGTTTTTATTTCCATTTCTCTAGGACCTGGGTCAAAAAGGATCTTGCTGTGATTTATGTCATACAGTGTTCTGCCTATGTTTTCCTCTAAGAGTTTGATAGTGTCTGGCCTTACACTTAGGGCTTTAATCCATTTTGAGTTTATTTTTGTGTATGGTGTCAGGGAGTGTTCTAATTTCATACTTTTACATGTACCTGTCCAATTTTCCCAGCACCACTTATTGAAGAGGCTGTCTTTTCTCCACTGTATTTGCTTGCCTCCTTTATCAAAGATAAGGTGACCATATGTGCGTGGGCTTATCTCTGGGCTTTCTATCCTGTTCCATTGATCTATATTTCTGTTTTTGTGCCAGTACCAAAATGTCTTGATTACTGTAGCTTTGTAATATAGTCTGAAGTCAGGGAGCCTGATTCCTCCAGCTCCATTTTTCGTTCTCAAGATTGCTTTGGCTATTCGGGGTCTTTTGTGTTTCCATACAAATTGTGAAATTTTTTGTTCTAGTTCTGTGAAAAATGCCAGTGGTAGTTTGATAGGGATTGCATTGAATCTGTAGATTGCTTTGGGTAGCAGAGTCATTTTCACAATGTTGATTCTTCCAATCCAAGAACATGGTATATCTCTCCATCTATTTGTATCATCTCTAATTTCTTTCATCAGTGTCCTATAATTTTCTGCATACAGGTCTTTTGTCTCCTTAGGTAGGTTTATTCCTAGATATTTTATTCTTTTTGTTGCAATGGTAAATGGGAGTGTTTTCTTAATTTCACTTTCAGATTTTTCATCATTAGTATACAGGAATGCAAGAGATTTCTGTGCATTAATTTTGTATCCTGCTACTTTACCAAATTCATTGATTAGCTCTAGTAGTTTTCTGGTAGCATCTTTTGGATTCTCTATGTATAGTATCATGTCATCTGCAAACAGTGACCACTTTACTTCTTCTTTTCCGATTTGGATTCCTTTTATTTCTTTTTCTTCTCTGATTGCTGTGGCTAACACTTCCAAAACTATGTTGAATAATAGTGGTGAGAGTGGGCCACCTTGTCTTGTTCCTGATCTTAGTGGAAATGGTTTCAGTTTTTCACCATTGAGGACAATGTTGGCTGTGGGTTTGTCATATACGGCCTTTATTATGTTGAGGAAAGTTCCCTCTATGCCTACTTTCTGCAGGACTTTTATCATAAATGGGTGTTGAATTTTGTCGAAAGCTTTCTCTGCATCTATTGAGATGATCATATGGTTTTTCTCCTTCAATTTGTTAATATGATGTATCACGTTGATTGAGTTGCGTACATTGAAGAATCCTTGCATTCCTGGAATAAACCCCACTTGATCACGGTGTATAATCCTTTTAATGTGCTGTTGGATTCTGTTTGCTAGTATTTTGTTGAGGATTTTTGCATCTATGTTCATCAGTGATATTGGCCTGTAGTTTTCTTTCTTTGTGACATCTTTGTCTGGTTTTGGTATCAGGGTGATGGTGGCCTCGTAGAATGAGTTGGGGAGTGTTCCTCCCTCTGCAATATTTTGGAAGAGTTTGAGAAGGACAGGTGTTAGCTCTTCTCTAAATGTTTGATAGAATTCGCCTGTGAAGCCATGTGGTCCTGGGCTTTTGTGTGTTGGAAGATTTTAAATCACAGTTTCAATTTCAGTGCTTGTGATTGGTCTGTTCATATTTTCTATTTCTTCCTGGTTCAGTCTTGGCAGGTTGTGCATTTCTAAGAATCTGTCCATTTCTTCCAGGTTGTCCATTTTATTGGCATAGAGTTGCTTGTAGTAATCTCTCATGATCATTTGTATTTCTGCAGTGTCAGTGGTTACTTCTCCTTTTTCATTTCTAATTCTATTAATTTGAGTCTTCTCCCTTTTTCTCTTGATGAGTCTGGCTAATGGTTTATCAATTTTGTTTATCTTCTCAAAGAACCAGCTTTTAGTTTCATTGATTTTTGCTATTGTTTCCTTCATTTCTTTTTCATTTATTTCTGATCTGATCTTTATGATTTCTTTCCTTCTGCTAGCTTTGGGGTTTTTTTGTTCTTCTTTCTCTAATTGCTTTAGGTGCAAGGTTAGGTTGTTTATTCGAGATGTTTCCTGTTTCTTGAGGTAGGCTTGTATTGCTATAAACTTCCCTCTTAGAACTGCTTTTGCTGCATCCCATAGGTTTTGGATCGTCGTGTCTCCATTGTCATTTGTTTCTAGGTATTTTTTGATTTCCCCTTTGATTTCTTCAGTGATCACTTCGTTATTAAGTAGTGTATTGTGTAGCCTCCATGTGTTTGTATTTTTTACAGATCTTTTCCTGTAATTGATATCTAGTCTCATAGCGTTGTGGTCGGAAAAGATACTTGATACGATTTCAATTTTTTCAAATTTACCAAGGCTTGATTTGTGACCCAAGATATGATCTATCCTGGAGAATGTTCCATGAGCACTTGAGAAAAATGTGTATTCTGTTGTTTTTGGGTGGAATGTCCTATAAATATCAATTAAGTCCATCTTGTTTAATGTATCATTTAAAGCTTGTGTTTCCTTATTTATTTTCATTTTGGATGATCTGTCCATTGGTGAAAGTGGGGTGTTAAAGTCCCCTACTATGATTGTGTTACTGTCGATTTCCCCTTTTATGGCTGTTAGTATTTGCCTTATGTATTGAAGTGCTCCTATGTTGGGTGCATAAATATTTACAATTGTTATACCTTCCTCTTGGATCGATCCCTTGATCATTATATAGTGTCCTTCTTTGTCTCTTGTAATAGTCTTTATTTTAAAGTCTATTTTGTCTGATATGAGAATTGCTACTCCAGCTTTCTTTTGATTTCCATTTGCATGGAATATCTTTTTCCATCCCCTCACTTTCAGTCTGTATGTGTCTCTAGGTCTGAAGTGGGTCTCTTGTAGACAGCATATATATGGGTCTTGTTTTTGTATCCATTCAGCCAGTCTGTGTCTTTTGGTGGGAGCATTTAATCCATTTACATTTAAGGTAATTATCGATATGTATGTTCCTATTCCCATTTTCTTAAATGTTTTGGGTTTGTTATTGTAGGTGTTTTCCTTCTCTTGTGTTTCTTGTCTAGAGAAGTTCCTTTAGCATTTGCTGTAAAGCTGGTTTGGTGGTGCTGAACTCTCTCAGCTTTTGCTTGTCTGTAAAGGTTTTAATTTCTCCATCAAATCTGAATGAGATCCTTGCTGGGTAGAGTAATCTTGGTTGTAGGTTTTTCTCCTTCATCACTTTAAGTATATCCTGCCACTCCCTTCTGGCTTGCAGAGTTTCTGCTGAAAGATCAGCTGTTAACCTTATGGGGATGCCCTTGTGTGTTATTTGTTGTTTTTCCCTTGTTGCTTTTAATATGTTTTCTTTATATTTAATTTTTGATAGTTTGATTAATATGTGTCTTGGTGTGTTTCTCTTTGGATTTATCCTGTATGGGACTCTCTGTGCTTCCAGGACGTGATTAACTATTTCCTTTCCCATATTAGGGAAGTTTTCAACTATAATCTCTTCAAATATTTTCTCAGTCCCTTTCTTTTTCTCTTCTTCTTCTGGGACCCCTATAATTTGAATGTTGGTGCGTTTAATGTTGTCCCAGAGGTCTCTGAGACTGTCCTCAGTTCTTTTCATTCTTTTTTCTTTATTCTGCTCTGCAGTAGTTATGTCCACCATTTTATCTTCCAGGTCACTTATCCGTTCTTCTGCCTCAGTTATTCTGCTATTGATCCCATCTAGAGTATTTTTAATTTCATTTATTGTGCTTTTCATCGTTGCTTGTTCCTCTTTAGTTCTTCTACGTCCTTGTTAAATGTTTCTTGCATTTTGTCTATTCTATTTCCAAGATTTTGGATCATCCTTACTATCATTATTCTGAATTCTTTTTCAGGTAGACTACCTATTTCCTCTTCATTTGTTAGGTCTGGTGTGTTTTGACCCTGCTCCTTCATCTGCTGTGTGTTTTTCTGTCTTCTCATTTTGCTTATCTTACTGTGTTTGGGGTCTCCTTTTCACAGGCTGCAGGTTCGTAGTTCCCGTTGTTTTTGGTATCTGTCCCCAGTGGCTAAGGTTGGTTCAGTGGGTTGTGTAGGTTTCCTGGTGGAGGGAACTAGTGCCTGTGTTCTGGTGGATGAGGCTGGATGTTGTCTTTCTGGTGGGCTCGTCCACGTCTGGTGGTGTGTTTTGGGGTGTCTGTGGCCTAATTATGATTTTAGGCAGCCTCTCTGTTAATGGATGGGGCTGTGTTCCTGTCTTGCTAGTTGTTTGGCATAGGGTGTCCAGCACTGTAGCTTGCTGGTCGTTGAGTGAAGCTGGGTCTTGATGTTGAGATGGAGATCTCTGAGAGATTTTCACCGTTTGGTATTACGTGGAGCTGGGAGGTCTCTTGTGGACCAGTGTCCTGAAGTTGGCTCTCCCACCTCAGAGGCACAGCCCTGATGCCTGTCTGGAGCACCAAGAGCCTTTCATCCACACGGCTCAGAATAAAAAGGAGAAAAAATGGAAAGAAAGAAAGAAAGAGGATAAAATAAAATAAAATAAAGCAATTATAATAAAAAATAAGAAAAAAATTATTAAGAATAAATTTATTAAGAAAAAAAATTTTTTTTAATTTTTAAAAATAGATTTATTAATTTTTTATACTAAAAATAAGAAAAAATTAAGAAAAAATTTATTAAGAAAAAAAATTTTTTTAATTTTTTAAAATAAAAAATATGAAACAACTTATTAAAAAAATTTTTTTTAATTTTTTAAAAATAGAAAATAAGGAAAAAATTATTAAGAAAACATTTATTAGGGAAAAAAAAATTTTTTTAAGCAAAAAAAAAAAAAAAAAACGGACGGACCTAACCCTAGGACTAACGGTGAGAGCAAAGCTATACAGACAAAATCTCACCCAGAAGCATACACATATACACTCACAAAAAAAGGAAAAGGGGAAAAGTTAATATATCCTGCTCCCAAAGTCCACCTCCTAAATTTGGGATGATTCGTTGTCTATTCAGGTATTCAACAGATGCAGGCACATCAAGTTGTTTGTGGAGCTTTAATCCACTGCTTCTGAGGCTGCTGGGAGAGATTTCCCTTTCTCTTCTTTGTTCGTACAGCTCCCGGGGTTCAGCTTTGGATTTGGACCCGCCTCTGCATGTAGGTCGCCTGAGGGCGTCTGTTCCCCGCCCAGACAGAACGGGGTTAAAGGAGCAGCTGATTCGGGGGCTCTGGCTCAGTCAGGCCGGGGGGAGGGAGCGGTACGGAGGAGGCGGGGCGAGCCTGCGGCAGCAGAAACCGGCGTGACGTTGCAGCAGCCTGAGGCGCGCCATGCGCTCTCCCGGGGAAGTTGTCCCCAGATTACGGGAGCCTGGCCATGGCCGGCTGCACAGGCTCCCGGGAGGGGCGGTGTGGAGAATGACCTGTGCTCACCCACAGGCTTTTTGGTGGTGGCAGCAGCAGCCTTAGCGTCTCATGCCCGTCTCTGGGGTCCACGCTGATAGCCGCGGCTCGCGCCCGTCTCCGGAGTTTGTTTAAGTGGCGCTCTGAATCCCCTCTCCTTGCGCGCCGCGAAACAAAGAGGCAAGAAAAAGTCTCTTGCCTCTTCGGCAGCTGCAGACTTTTTCTCGGGCACCCTCCCGGCTAGTTGTGGTGCGCTAGCCCCTTCAGGCTGTGTTCACGCAGCCAACCCCAGTCCTCTCCCTGGGATCCGACCGAAGCCCGCGCCTCAGCTCCCAGCCCCCGCCGTCCCCGGCGTGTGAGCAGACAAGCCTCTCGGGCTGGTGAGTGCTGCTCGGCGCCGAGCCTCCGTGCGGGAATCTCTCCGTTTTTCCCTCTGCGTCCCTGTTGCTGTGGGATCCGCGCTGATAGCTGCGGCTCGCGCCCATCTCTGGAGCTCGTTTAGGCCGCGCTCTGAATCCCCTCTCCTTGCGTGCCGCGAAACAGAGGCAAGAAAAAGTCTCTTGCCTCTTCGGCAGCTGCAGTCTTTTTCCCGGACTCCCTCCCGGCTAGCACCAAAGCCCGAGCCCTAGCTCCCAGCCCCCGCCCGCCCTGGCGGCTGAGCAGACAAGCCTCTCGCGCTGCTGAGTGCTGGTCGGCACCGCTCCTCTGTGCGGGAATCTCTCCGCTTTGCCCTCCGCACCAATGTGGCTGCGCTCTCCTCCGTGGCTCTGAAGCTTCCCCCCTCTGCTACCCGCAGTCTCTGCCCACGAAGGGGCTTCCTAGTGTGTGGAAACCTTTCCTCCTTCACAGCTCCCTCCCACTGGTGCAGGTCCCTTCCCTATTCTTTTGTCTCTGTTATTTCTTTTTTCTTTTGCCCTACCCAAGTACGTGGGGATTTTCTTGCCTTTTGGGAGGACTGACGTCTTCTGCCAGCGTTCAGTGGGTGTTCTGTAGGAGCAGTTCCACGTGTAGATGTATTTCTCATGTATCTGTGGGGAGGAAGGTGATCTCCGCGTCTTACTCTTCCGCCATCTTGCCCCTCCCTCCTAAGGTAATTATTGATATGTATGTTCCTATTACTATTTTCTTAATTGTTTTGGGTTTGTTATTGTAGATCTTTTCCTTTTCTTGTGTTTCCTGCCTAGAGAAGTTCTTTTAGCATTTGTTGTAAAGCTGGTTTGGTGGTGCTGAGGTCTCTTAGCTTTTGCTTGTCCGTAAAGGTTTTAATTTCTCCATCGAATCTGAATGAGATCCTTGCTGGGTAGGATAATCTTGGTTGTAGGTTTTTCCCTTTCATCACTTTAAATATTTCTTGCCATTCCCTTCTGGCTTGCAGAGTTTCTGCTGAATGATTAGCTGTTAACCATATGGGGATTCCATTGTATGTTATTTGTTGTTTTTCCCTTGCTGCTTTTACTGTATTTTCTTTGTATTTAATTTTTGATAGTTTGATTAATATGTTGTGTCTTGGCATGTTTCTCCTTGGATTTATCCTCTGTGGGACTCTCTGTGCCTCCTGGACTTGATTGACTGTTTCCTTTCCCTTATTAGGGAAGTTTTCAACTATAATCTCTTCAAATATTTTCTCAGTCCCTTTCTTTTTCTCTTCTTCTTCTGGGACCCGTATAATTCGAATGTTGGTGCATTTAATGTTGTCCCAGAGATCTCTAAGACTGTCCTCAATTCTTTTCATTCTTTTTTCTTTATTCTGCTCTGTGGTAGTTATTTCCACTATTTTATCTTCCAGGTCACTTATCCGTTCTTCTGCCTCAGTTATTCTGCTATTGATTCCTTCTAGAGAATTTTTAATTTCATTTATTGTGTTGTTCATCATTGTTTGTTTGCTCTTTAGTTCTTCTAGGTCCTTGTTAAACGTTTTTTTGTATTTTCTCCATTCTATTTCCAAGATTTTGGATCATTTTTACTATCATTACTCTGAATTCTTTTTCAGGTAGACTGCCTATTTCCTCTTCATTTACTTGGTCTGGTGAGTTTTTACCTTGCTCCTTCATCTGCTTTGTGTTTCTCTGTCTTCTCGTTTTGCTTAACTTACTGTGTTTGGAGTCTCCTTTTCGCAGGCTGCAGGTTCATAGTTCCTGTTATTTTTGGTGTCTGCCCCCAGTGGCTAAGGTTGGTTCAGTGGGCTGTGTAGGCTTCCTGGCGGAGGGGACTGGTGCCTGTGTTCTGGTGGATGAGGCTGGATCTTGTCTTTCTTGTGGGCAGGACCACATCTGGTGGTGGGGGTTTTGGGGTGTCTGTGACCTTATTATGTGTTTAGGCAACTTCTCTCCTAATGGGTGGGGTTGTGTTCCTGTCTTGCTAGTTGTTTGGCATAGGTGTCCAGCACCGTAGCTTGCTGTTTGTTGAGTGGAGCTGGGTCTTAGTGTTGAGATGGGGATCTCTGGGAGAGCTTTCGCTGTTTGATATTACCTGAAGCTCAGAGGTCTCTGGTGGACCAATGTCCTGCACTCGGCTCTCCTACCTCAGTGGCACAGGCCTGACAACTGGCTGGAGCACCAAGCCCCTGTCTGCCACACGGCTCCAAACTCCGGAATTCCACACTCCAGAGGCCCTCCTTTCCACGTGCTGCCTCTCGCCCTTCCACGCAGGTCCTCCTGACTTGGTTTTTAATCCCACTCTGGATTTTAGAACTGTGTAGCCCTGGACATGTGACTTATCCTTTCCATGCCTCAGTTTTCTTTTTTCTCACATGAGAGTAATAATAGGATATACTCACACATTGGAAAACCATTAGACTTAGAATGCATTCAAGAAACATTTGTTCCTATCCCACCCCATGCCTCCTTTCTTTTCTACTCCCCTCTCCTTCCTCCTTAACTCCTACTGTCCCTCCTTCTGCCACCTCTCCTTGCCCTTTGATGGGAGAGATTGGAAAGATACTTGATGGAAAATGTGTTGTTTCAGATCAGTCCTTGTAGGATTTTAATTTTTAAATAATTTAAACTGCCAGAAGCAATGGCACCATTAAATAGAATTTAAAAATCAAATCTTCCCAAACCACATTGTTCACAAAAATCTTTCAATCTCTGCTTATTAACTTTTACCCATTGTAAATTTTATGTTGTTAAAAATCGCAGTGGATGTACTCTTCTTATATTAACTGTGTTCACTGAATTTTGTATAATAAAAATTTTGCATGTTTATCTCTTTTATATTATATTTGGTTACCACATGTAATTATGAATATTTCTATAATGCCCAGTATTTATGTTGTTTTATTTTTTCTTGTTATATGAGTGTCTGCTAAAAGTATCTTGGAAACCACCACTCTCGATGATTGAAAAGGTCTTTTACAGCCCTGACATTCTGTAATTTGATTATTTGTGTAAAGGTCCAAAAAATGCCCAGTCTATAGCCCTTGCTTCCTGTTTTCCATTCCTGTTTCTTTTCCTTCCTATCTGCCTTCCTGCCTTCCTCCCCACCTTCTTCCCTTCCTCTCATAAACATTTCAGAACTACAGTTCTGGGCCTGATGGCCTTTTAGGCACTGGCGGAACTGGGCCGCCTGTAGATCAGATACAAACAGTGGCAAACTCTGGAGGCTGTTTTGCCTGCAGAAGGCTTCCTGATTCCGGAGAGCTTTCGGCACAACCCTCCCCCTCACCCCACCCCTTCTTTGACTGACTTCTGCTCTGAATTACCCCTCACCTCCATCAGTCAGCTGAATGCTCAGCTCTTTCCCAGACTCTTCCTTTTGCCCATTTGGGCCCGTTCTTGGTCCCTTGGTTCCTGGCTCACCCTCATCCCACCATGCCCCCTTTTTTTCTCTCAGTTTTTTGGCTTCTGGCTGTGGACCAGAATATGGTTTTCCTGTTCCCCCACCTGTCTGTCATTTCCAGCGCAGTGGGTCTGTGGTGGAGGCTTTCTGTCTGTCCTCACACTGAAAGGCCTGGTGCCTTCACGTGTGAGCAAGTGGGAAGACTCCACCTTAGGCTGGTTCTGTGGCTGTTAACTTAATCCTTGAGTTGCTGTCAAGTCTTTACCTCTGATTCTGGCAACTTGGCCTACACTTTTGTGTTGAATTACAATCATGGTGTATAGTTTTCTCTTTGACATTAAAATGTTTTATTCATTCAAGCATTATGCATTGACTTCTTTCTGTCTTTCTAGCAGCATGTTGGGTACAAGGGTAACAGTATAGTTAATCTCGGAAAGTTAGTAGAGTTAATCTTGAAAGTTCTCTGTTAGTATGAAGACGAAATAAGCAAGGATGTAATTACTGGTCCATGTGTTCAGCTGTCATCATAGAGGTCGGGGTCAAAGTTCCGTGATGATGCAGAGTATGGGGATCAGGCTTTGAGTTGGTGACTCTTACTAACCAGCATTAATCATGATTCTAATTTCTTCTTTTTTTTTTTGATGAGTTGGGAATGCAGCCAAGGTCCTCATTTTATTTTTCTTGGTATTCTCTACACAGGGCCTGGCATATAGTAGGTGTTTATTAAATCCTTAATAATAAATGAGTGATACTTTTTCTTATGAGAGAAAATAAATGTTTTTAGAAGAGTCAGCTTTATACCACAGTTTCAGGGAATGAATTGTGATGAAAAGCAAAGATTGCTTTTACTTGAAAGAGGCTGACAAATTTCCCAGACCTGGGATCACTTTATGCAGTGTATGATTTAAGGGTGAGTGAGCATGCCAGAGCGCTCCACTTGAGCTGAGTGATGGGGAATGAGTTGTGGAGCTGTGGTCTTAGATGGTATTTTGTGAAAAATAGTGGGAGATTTATGGCTATTAAACAACTTTGTAGCTGCCCTCTTCTTGTCTTGAAGCCTGCCAAATCGCTCCTCCTGTGGTCTGTATCATGTTCCTTCTGGGCATCCATGATGTTCAGAAATATCCACTGGAATGCAGGTTTTCATGGAACGCACCCAATGGGAGGGGGCTCGAATTTTACACATTCATCTAAAGACACTTGTTTTCTGGAACCGCAGAGTGAAATTCTCACTTTGCAAATCTCTTGTACTGTACTTTCATTCAATCTTTTCCAACGAGGTTGCCAAAGTTCTTCCTTCCTTCCTGCGTTATGGAAATTGCAAAGCACAGTATATTAGTGACCATTATCATTATTGATGTGAGTTTAAAAAATTATTAGCAACTCTCCAATTGTGAGTAGGAGACAAGTACAGAAACCTTCAGTATGCTTTGGCAGATCTTAAGCAGAAGGACTTACCAGGCTGGAACGAGCATTTCAAGCCTTGGTGTGAAGGGGGAATTTATAGTTACTACTGTTTATTGGCTTTTTCCATTCTATTGTGATACTCAGTAGCTTTGGAAGAATTAGAAATGGGATATTTCATCACAAAAAGCCAACCAGAGATGGCCTGAATCCATGTTGGGCAAGTACCAGAAAATTGTTAGAGGAAATTTCCTCTAATTATGGGTTTATATCAACATAGGACTTATGGATCAGAGAGAAAATAGGAGTCTGTTTTTTCAATTTTCATGTTTAATTTTGAGAAATTGCAAAAATGTAGAAAAGTTTGAAAAGTAATGAGCATGTTCAGCTACCATACAGGGTTTGTATTTTCTAATATCTTGACATTTTTTTTCATGTCTTATCTTTCAATAAAAGAAATAAACCTTATCTGTAAAATTGAAGCTCCCCCCCTTTCCCATTAGCCCCAGTCCTATTCCTGTGCCCTGTGGCAGAGGCAACCATTTTCATGAATTTAGTGTATAATTTTTATAATTTTTAGACCTTTCCATATACACACATGAGATCAAAGAACTACACATTTACGTAAATAATATTACACTACATTTATCATTTTGCAACTTGCATTTTCACTTTTTATTAAATTTTTAGACCTCAAATTGAGATATATAAATCAGCTTTATCGCTCTTAAGTGCTAAATATTATTCTGTCATATGAATATACAACACTTTATTTATCCATTTTCCTCATTGATAGACATTTGAATTATTTCCAATTTGTTCTGTTGTAAATAATGCTGCAATAAACATTGTTCTATGTTCCACCTTACAGACCTGAGTAAAATTTTCCATTGTATATATTTTAAAGGAATTACAGTACCAGTTTTCAATTTTATTAGATATTGCTAAACTACTCTCCTGCGTAGTTGAACCAATGTACGTTCCCACTGGCAAAGGATGAGAGGTTAAGAGTTTTGTTGTCCTTCATTCTCTATAGCACTCGCTATTGTAAGACTTAAAAGTTTGCCAACTATGATGGACAAAAAAAAAAATTGCATTTTGTTTTAATTTGCATTGCCCTTAGGACTAGTAAATTCGACCATCTTCTCTTTTATTTATTGACCACTCAGGTTTCCTCTTCTTTGAATTGTCTGAGATTTCCTTTGCCCATCTTTTATTATATTTTTATTTATTTAGGGATATAGGTATTCTGGATGCTAACATTTTATTGTAGATGTTGCAAAAATTCTCTAACAGGGGTAAAATGTTTACTTCTCTAACAAGTAAAATGTAAAAGTGTAATTCTTTGCCACAGGTCGTTAGAAAATTTGGCAAGTACTTAAAAATTTGAGAATTATTTGTACTTCTGAGGATTCTGATTTACCCCGATTTCCCTGTTCCCATTTTAGGCATACTTCCTTAATCCAGGTAAAAGAAAACATTAAATATTTCCACTTACGTTTCTATTATTTCATTCTTGATATACTGTGAGTGTATTGCTTCAGTTTCAAGGGGCGTTCTCTATTCTGGGGCAGGTAGTATGCAAATTTAAGACATTGTCTTGTCCATTTCTTTCATATGATAATTGTGCTTTTCTGAATCATACTTCTAAGCATAATTTTCAACATCACTATTGAAAAGATCACATGGTACTTCATTTTGCTAAAAGCCAAGTCAAAGAACTGGTAGTTAGAACCTTGGTTTGTAGCAGTTTTCCCCAACATCCAGCCATGAAAGCCTCACCAAAAGGCATAGTTTGCAAAATTGTTCTCTTCCTGGATTCTTTTCCATGACTTCAGTTTATAAATGGGCACTGAGCAGAAAAGTAATTAAGTGCTAGGCGAAGAATGATGACTGCAAAACAAAACTCAAGCCACACAGTTTTTGCTTTGACTACAATTGGAAATAAAAGTTAAATCGCTATTTTACTCTTGGTTACAAAACTCGTATGTTTTGCCCCGTCAGAGGTATTTGCTGAAAGGTAGTTTCCTCCAGTAATTTTAGGAAAAGCTGTCATCAAATTGTCAACAGCCCAAATTGAGATTAAAAGCACCAAGAAATATCACAATATAGCAACCTAAAACTCATCCTGGAATTTTAGGCTTTTTTAGCAGCAAGGTGGAGCAGAAACATTGACAGAGAAAGAAGCTATGGCCTCTTATGGAGGAAGTACAGTAGATCTGTGGAAGGACATTCCCCGTTCCTCTGCCGCACATATCCAGCCTCGAGCATTGAATAGATGCCATATTCAGAACATGTCATTGTGTCTCATTTATCACGTAGGGATTACAGGAGACCTTGATGCCAAATGGAGAAACACCTGGTGATTCTAGTGTTTGAATTTTAATCTAATTGCTGACTCTTTTACATTGTTGCAGCATCCTAAGTGTCTAATGATGCAGTATCTTACAAATCTTGGGTCCTTTTTAAAACATTTTTCTTGGTGACTGAACTTTGATCTTTCTAGACCCAATACCTTTGGATCAAACTTTAAACACCATATATTTCTCTTGCTGCTGAAATGAAGTAATGCTACCCGAAATCTGTCTCTACCTTAGGGACAGAGCTTCTGCTTTTGTGGCATTCAGAACTCTTTCTGTAAGTCTCCACTGAAAGCTGCTTAATCAAACATCTCAAATGTCAGAAACGGGGTTTAAAGGGTTTTTCTAGCAAGTAGGTCTAATCTCCTACTTAGTTTTGATTCCTATAATGTCGATAATCTCTTTGGAGAAAAGGCCTCCTCCTACCAGGGCAAATATATCCCATAGAATGTATTTCCTTTTCCAGAAAGAAAAATGTAGCATTAATGAAATTTACTTTTTCATGAAGCTTGGAAAGGTTGTAAGCTTAGGATTTTGATCCTAGCAGATGTTCTTTTTTGGATATTAAAAAAAAAAAAGTAGTGTTTGATTCAGAAGTCTCAGTAAGAGTTGCAGTGGTGATGCTTCGTACTCCACGCAGCCACACTCAGAATGTGACATACTGGTCATTAGCTCTGAGTGACACCTGACTCTCCGGCTGTGGTCCTTTCCTCCTGCCTTAGCCCCCATGGATGTAGTGTTAGGGAAAGAGAGTTAGCAGCCTGCATCCCACTATATAGAATCGAATGGTTAAAGAGCCTTGTGTACAGTAAAAAAAAAAAAAAAAAAGCATCTTCAGAGATAGATTTCATAATATTTTCTTTTGGACTTTGAAATGGCAAAGTTCTGTCGATGACCATCGTATTTCAAATTTCAGATGGGTTTTTCAGTGCTATTGTGAAATGTAGCCAGAACCCCAGTTGCAGGGTCTGCAATGGTTTGTATCCTTCTCTAGGGTCACTTCATGCTGCCAGGCCTTTTGTCTTCAGCTTCCCATTATCTCCATGCCACTGGGTCCAGTAAACCAGGCTTGTTTGTCCCATCCACCCTGGGGGCAAAGCTCAGCCTCTTCACTGGTTTCCGTAGAAATCTCCTCCGTACAGTGAGCATTCAATCTGTGGGAAGTATTGGTAGGAGGCCTGTGGCAGAAATCTAAGTCTGCATCATTTCCTGCCTTCAACTTCTCTCTTCCTCCTCCTCCTCCTCCTTGCAGTTCAGCACAGTAAACAAACCATCCCCTTGTGTCAGAGCCCTTCCACCTGTACCAAGTCCCCTGAAAGCTTGGTATTCGACCCTACACTTACCAGAATATTATCTCAACACAGACAACTCTTGCTTCCTAAGAAGAGTCTTGGTCCATAATATTTTCTCCAAACCCAGATCCCAAGGAGACAGGTTGGGTAGATGAAGGTATTTAGTGTTTGGTGTGGCTTCATGTTGATGTGGTTTTTTCACGCAGGCCTCCAGTGACAGCGTTGCCGCCTCTCCGAAGAGCCGCTACACACCCCTGCCTTCTGCTTCCAGGGAACTCACCAGTCACCGAGGTAGGAACCCTGCTTTTTATTGCTCTCGGTGGCTGCAGGGAGGGACACCGGCCTGTGCGGAGCTCGGGGCTCATTACTGCTGCCTCGGCACTTTGGAAGGAACACAGTGCTTTTCAGGTCCTTGATGAGAAAACCATACCTGTCAAGCCTAGTGATTTTCACTCATATTAAACAGAATTTAGTGGCAGTCTATTGGGAAGGCAAATAAGTCTATGGTGGAATATAATTTTGTGATATTTTTTTCTTTAAACAAAGAGATTATCGTACTTCAAAATTACTAAGGAGGTCATTTCCTCCAGAGAAAGTGATGGGGAGAAATTAGGAAACTCACTAATATTTGTAAAAGTGTCACTGTTTGGGAGTATAATAGCTGAAATCTGTAATTTCAAAATGAATGAACTCTACATTACAGCTAAAATGAATTCCAGTTTGCCTAGCAACATTAAAGAGAATCAATATGCAGTTTTCCCTGAATTCTCTGATCCTTGAAACTTTAATTTGGCTTACCCAGTTCTTCCAAAGCCTTGAATTCCTATTGCCATCTCTAAAGTCTGCAAGAAATATAGTTTAAACATGCTTCATCCCTAACCTGGCTGCTCAGGCCAAGGACTATGTGACCAGCTTTGTTGGAATTAGTTAGGACAGGAAGAGGCCGCATGATGTAACTTGTTTACCCCATTTTATTCTGGTTATGACCACAGTCATGTTTCGTAATTGTGAATCTACCTTCCAAGGATAAGTAAGAACAGGCTTAGATTGAGGGCATTACATACTTTAAACATTGCTTCCCCAAGCAGGAAATTCCCCTTGTACATGCAGGGGACACTAAATAAGGGCTCTTCCAGCTTTGTCATCCAAGCTGCACAGAAGGATGGATGGGTCGGAGCCAAGTCTGTAGAGATTATCAGAAAGTAGAGCTGACCCTCTAAGCAAGACATGGGGGTTTCAGGCAAATGGCACACTTATATTCTGCAGGAAACAATCCATAGAGTAATGCAGGATTCCAGGTGTCTGTGACTTGGACCTGTGTTGTCTGTTTGATGTCTGGGCCCAGTGGAACTTTTCTACATTTAAATATGTGTTGGTTCAATTAGGGTTCAACTGTGATTCCATTCAGTAAGTGTCAAACTTGTGAAAATCAATTTTGCTCAAAGTCAGGTAGAATAAATAGCTGCCAACATGTTATATTTTGAGGGGTGTGAACAGATCTCTTCTGCTGAATGTCCTTATGAAGGTTTTGAGTATATCCCTTTAGAGACTGTTTTATTGGGTGGCGGGGGGGTGGCGGGGATTCCTCTAGGCAAACAATAATATGCTATCTAGAAGGAATAACAAATTAAGCCTAGCATCATATTCTCATAGATGGTCTCTTGCATTTGAATAAGGGTAGTTTTAACTGTGTAGCCCGTTGACTACATGAGTAGGAACTGAAGTCTCAGAGCCCTCAAGCCTACTTGAGTTGATCTGGCCATGAAATTGAGATTTCACAGCAGGAGGACCCCATAAGTGATAGTAATCAGTAATAGGACAAAGGTCATCTGTCGTTGTAACAGTAAAATAAAAAATCTGAACCTTGAAGAAATGGAATATAAAACAATAGTTTTGAAGATATTTTGGTTAATATTTGGAATATGGAAAAATACCTAACATGGTTAGAGTGAAAATAGGCCACCTTGAATGATATCAGAGCCCAACATCAATAGAGAAAACATTATTTAAAGGGAGCCAAGAACAGATGTCTTGAATTTCTTGAGTAATTAATACACATTTAATGCATTTGATGCATTAGTTGTGTGATCTGTGCTAAGTACTTGGATGTTGAAAAGGGCAAGACAGCATCATGAAACGACGGCCAGGTCTTTGGACTTATGTTCATGAGGAGACCAGTAAAGAGAGAACCAAAGAAGCTCATTAGGCTGAATTATTATTGGAATGATCTGTGTAGGGAAAATATGAGACTGATATATTTCATCTTGGCACGAATCATGCAGTGACAAATGAGGAAAGCCATAGTTTTCAGCATCCAGAATGAAACCACTTAATGCCATCTTGGTTTTTTTGTATTTAAGTGAAAGAAATTATTCTAAATTTCTGATTCCATAAATCGCCAAACTTTTTGAGTGTCATTTGTTAATATTTTCATGGAAACAGCCTACAAACATTTATCCAGAGAGGTACTTCCACGTTGTGAAGGGAAATTACACCAATTCTTTCCCAGGTGAAATCCTCCATGATGTTTGAAACTTGGTCTATAAAGTCCTAAGTGGAAATTCTATTTGTAAATAATTTTTGGTTCATTCGGTTCCCAATCTCTTTTCATTCCGCACCAACGACTACACAAACTGGTGGGCAGTAGTTCACGTGCAAATTGCTATTTTTCTATACATGCCATTTTCCCTTTGCTTGTCCTTTTATGTAACTTCCAATGTCGAGTAGGATAGGCCAGAGATTCACGTCCTAAGGACTGTAGATTCAAATGCAAAGGAAGTCTGGGCCCAGAATAATGATCAGGAGACAGGGGACTCTATTTTTCCATCCGTAAAGTGTAGATAATCTAAACCTCATGGGGACAGTAATGCCCAGTACTTTGTTCTTCCTGCATGAAATTTTTTTTTTAAGAATTTCACTTATTTATTTATTTATTTATTTATTTATTTTTGGCTGTGGTGGGTCTTCGTTTCTGTGCGAGGGCTTTCTCTAGTTGCGGCAAGCAGGGGCCACTCTTCATCGCGTTGCGCGGGCCTCTCACGATCGTGGCCTCTCTTGTTGCGGAGCACAGGCTCCAGACGCGCAGGCTCAGTAGTTGTGGCACACTGGCTTAGTTGCTCCGCGGCATGTGGGATCTTCCCAGACCAGGGCTCGAACCCGTGTCCCCTGCCTTGGCAGGCAGATTCTTAACCACTGTGCCACCAGGGAAGCCCCCCTTGCATGAAATTTTTACTGATCTTACCTGTATTGAATTTTTCCCCTTGTTGAGGTACTTATAATATTTGTTTCTATCTCCTTAGTGCCATTGCTCATATTCTGCTTTGTATGACAGGGGTCAGGTCTATGTATGTCTTGAACTCCTCATAAATGAAAGCTCCCTGAGGGGCTGTACAGATTCTCACTCTCCTTCTCTTTCACGTCATTAACTCCTACTCATTCTTCAGGTATCAGCTTCAGTACAACAGCTCCAGAGAAGACTCCTCTGATCCCACCCTATCCATTTGCATTAGGTCAGTTTTCCCTTTTCAGGGACTGTCTTCCCAGATGGCAGCTCTTGGCAGGGGTTGGCGGCGGGGGGGGGGGGGGGGGGGGGTTGGTGTGGGGTAGGGGGTGGAGGTGCTGATGTCTGATTACTCGCCACTATATTTGCAGTGCCTGGCACAGGGCCTCCGACTTAATCAGAGATCAAGAAATATTTGTTCAGTAAATGATGAGTGATAGAAACCCAGGGGAAAGTCAGTGACTTAGGTACCTCTTGTTGGTATCTAAGTACCCCGTTGCACGTAAATTGCGAGGTAACTTGATTGCATCTGAGGAAAGAAACCCATCTGCCTTTGCGGGTGAGCACATACGGAAGGGAGCGGCCTGTCTTGTGGACGTCAGACCTCAACTCTGTTGCTTTCAGAAACCTACACCATCTTGGATGGGAGCTGTATCTATTGGTTCATTGCCAGAAGGCATTTAGCCGCATTGCACAACTTCCAAGTAGATAGTTATTTTAATGTCAGAGTTTTCAAACGCTGGTGTTTTGATGATGGAAAGGACTAGGATGAATTGAAGCAGCTCATGGAATTATTTTACTAGAACAGAAGTTCTCGAAGAAGGGGCTAGAATCTCAATAAGAGGCAGGTTGTGGTAAAGATAGGGTTTTAGAATGGTCCGCTTAAAGTCTCTCTGAGAATTCTCCTCTAGGTCTGAGCATGTCTTCAGAATATGGGGGATATGGGGCTATGTCAGTGATGCCACTGCTACCTAGTGATAGTCTGCATACTACCTCCTCAGTGGGTAGCCACATTACGAGGAATGTTGAAACGTTTATCAGAGAAATGGATATACCCCTGCATGCTGTGTATTGCCACTCTTTATCTGGTAGCTGTTAGAAGCAGAATTTGCATCTTTATAGACCATTGTGTCTTTTGGGAAAACATTTCTATTTCGAGCATAGACCATAAATAAACCCAATAAGGTGGAGAGGGTAAATGTTAGTTTTCCCATTTAACAGAGGAAGACACCCCCAACAATTGCTAGGGGAGCTGAATCACTCAGCAACAGAGGCAAGGAAAAAACATCCAAGCTCTGTGTCCTGGATTCCCAGGCCACCCCAGACATTTGTCCTTTACACAGGACGCATAAAGCAAATGCAGGACTCACTGTGGCGTTGTGCTGGGGCGGGGGGAAGAGGAGAGAAAGTACAGGGAAAGACATGGCCTGGAAATGTCCGCTGCCTGGGGCGCATTTCGAAAGCCTGTGCTAAGGCTGTGGTAAAGTACAGCGTCCTTGCCAACTTCTGTCAAAAGAGGTGCCTGTTACTCCCCTCCCTCCACCCTTTTTAAAAATTACAAATCTATACATTCAGGAGCAGAGATAGTTTGAAAAACCAGAGGGAAAAATGCTATGGTATCAATCTGAATTCAGACAGGGAAAATTGAACGCACACTATTCAAATTATGAAGGGCTTTAATGTAAGGAATGAGAGGCTTACACATACAGGAAAGGACTGACAGGGAAGGTGTCACCCAGAGTCTCACCTCTGTGACCGGTGATTCTCAAGAGCTTGCTGACGTTTCTGTGCATCTCAGGAATACTTGGGAATCTCCTACTGACTTTCTCGGTCTGCAGCACCAAGACGGCGGTGATTCTCAAGATGTTCTTCAAAGGTTAGGACTACCCACGCATTGCCCTGCCCCTCCTCTCTGGATTTCCAAATCATACTCAGTGTCTCTCTTTGGCCCTCTCTAACCGAGAACTATGCACACAGGGAATTTTGGGAAATGTAGTTTCTAGTTTCTCCTCTGAGCTGCAGAGAAAACCTCAGAAGGGGGTAGTGGTGATGCCCAATTAAAACAGCCAAGCCGGCACATCTACCTTAATCCTACCTTGCCAACTGCTATCACGTTGAGGGTCCCATTCCAATGGTTTGCACGCACATTTTGCAAAGTAATTGCAAACCCAGTGAACATCCCTGAATTATTACTTTTTTTTCCCTGATGCTTATACAGTCTTGAAGATGTGCCATAGTTAACTTGTCAGATTAAGCATTGGACTTTAAAAGTGTGAAAGAAAGAAAGCAAGAAACGGAGGGGAATCTGTTACGAAAAGCTGCTTGGAGATGATAATACCCTACTTCTATCCATCGTTGGCAGTCTTGCCATTATTTTTATTGACACAGTTGTTAGAAGCTCATCCTCTTCTCCAACCAGGGGCTTGGTCTGTTTGTTTTGGAAATTGATTGCTGGGGCCGTCACAGAGTGATTTACATAGCAACTTATCATAATTAGTTATCGTTTGCAGTTTCGTTAATGTGAGTTGCATTTTATGCTTAGCAATTGATTTTTCTGTATTTCTCCATGAAGCAGCTCAATGTGTGTCATCCAAAAAAGAAAAAAAAGGCGGAAGGAAAAACTGCTGGGGTTTTTTAATTTTATTTTTTAAACAGTTTTAGCCTGAGATATCATAAAATACATTTTCTCAGAAGCCATAAATGCAGAGGGTTTTGCTTCAACTATTCAAATAAGCCAAAGTGAGATGAGTCAGAGGAGAATTAAATGGATATAGGTGAAGATGTGTCAATGTAGGCAAAGCTGTTTGGGATGGGGAGATGTTGGCCAGAAAAACTGTACGCCAGCAAGCAGAATACTTCCGGGAGGGCACAAGATGGGGCTGCTTGATAACCAAACTTCATCACAATTTGTCTTAGGCTTATAGGATTTGGAAGCAATCTGTCTCTTTCAGACAATTTAAAAACCTTTTTCTATTTTTCATATTTGTACCATCTTGCTAATGTCAACCCACAGGGGATGTGAAAGCTTAAGTAGACTTGATCATTACAAACAAAATCCACTCAGAATAATAGCAAAGACTCAAGGAAAATAGATGCATTTATTTGGGTTCTCTTACCAGTTCAGCATCAAGGAGTCTTTTTGCCTATTGCTTGTTGGTTCTCATTGACCATTTAAAGAGATGGAACAAGCAATCTGATGGTTATTGTGACTTTGCCTGGTAGGTCTCACCTAAGATCAGACCCATGACTCAGGCAGCCTGTTTACTTG
This sequence comes from Eubalaena glacialis, assembly GCF_028564815.1. NCBI lineage: Eukaryota > Metazoa > Chordata > Mammalia > Artiodactyla > Balaenidae > Eubalaena > Eubalaena glacialis. The sequence goes on along the minus strand of NC_083716.1, from coordinate 59,179,385 downwards.
CTGCCTTCAGTCTTCCAGAATATTTTGATTAGTCTTTCAAGGGAGCTAACCATCACATGGTTTCTCAGAAAATGTGACTGATTCATTGAAGGTTCATAGAGGTATGATGGATCCAACTCTCCTCTATGGAAAGTGTATTGAAAGCTGTGGATAAAAGAAAGAAACAAGGAGGTGGGTAGGGAGAGCAGGAGAGGGAGAAGGAGAGAAAGAGAGAGAGAGAAGAAAACAGAAGAAGAAAATCACATTGGCAATCGACAAGGAAGCATTCTTTGCTGAGGCGGACACAGTTGGTCTGTGGGTCCTGCCAAGCAAGTACATGGCCTCGGCTCCCGTCTCTCAGACTCCATGCTGTGGCTTTGCCCTGGCTGTGTGGGGAAAGAGTGTGTTGGTTCCCTGTGCAGAGCTATTATTAGCATTTTCTAATTATGTAAAATACTTTCCTCTGATGACATTTTCAACAGAACCCCTCACTTTAGTTTTTTCTTCCCTTCATAATGCTTTCATGGGCTTAGAATCTTGGTGGAAGTCTCAGATGCTGAGAGATGCTAATGTTTCTTTTATTTAATCGAGGTGACTAGTGATTTGACAGTAGTGGTTGACAGGTTTATTTTATCTGTGTGGCAGCGGGAGTCTATTTTCAGTCTGTGCACTCTGTTCCTAAGTAAAAGGACTTTACTAAGTGCTGAATAAATTGTACTTTCCTTTGATTCTAGGCCTTGCTGAAATGGTTTAAAAACAGTAGTCTGGGTCATCAAATTCATCTCCCTGCTGCTTTGCAGGGTCAATAGCTTCACTCTGTGTGGAGCGGGGCTGGGTAGATTGGAATGGAGGGTGGTGTAGATTAAAACTTCCGCATATATATAGATAGATGTGCAAGTGTGCGCTCGCTGTCTGGGAAGCTGGCAGTGATGGAAGAGCAAGCCAAGTGGAATCTGAAGATGGATGAATCTGTTAGACTATTAACAGGACTGGCATGGACTTTAGCCAGGAACTTGAAGCAGCCTCCTTTAAGTATGTGAAATCCATAGGGGTCCACTTCCTGTCCTTTTTCTCCAAGGATGATTTTTCATTTGCAGTCTCTGCAATTGCTTTATTTCTACTCTTTGGGCAGAACTGTGTGCAGGGGGGCTGTGGCGTTGGTTCTTCCGTTCCAGAGCAAAGCAAGGAGGGCAAAACGGAATCTTGCTCCACACCCCCAACAGTGATAAACCTTCCTTCTGTAGGATGAGAGATCGAAGGATAACCCTTGCCCCAACAGACAGACCAAATAAAAAATAGTGGTAAAAATAGGTCCCTCTGTTTAAAAAAAAATGGAGGGTCCGGAATTGACAGGGTTGAAGATTCTAAATGTCCTGAAGTTTTAGAGACTTGAGCTGTTTCTTCTCCCTTCCGTTGCCAGGGAAGAGCTGGGACATGGTCAAATATGACTCCTGAGATGACAAGTATTGCCCTGAGCACCATCATTCAAGGAGTCCTCCAGTATGTCTTTATCTTGTATCCACTGTGAACAAAGTATATGTTAGGGTTTGTGGAGACCTCAGAAACAGAGCATGGTATCTCCCTTATAGTTTGATTGTGGAGATACCAAAAATGAAGCCATGCCAACCAAACAGATATTAGATATTATATAATTAAGAGTTGCCTCACTTGGTAAAAGCCATGTAAGTGCTAAAACCGCTTAGAAAAAAGGGAATCAGTAAAGGCTAGAATAGTCAGGCATGGCTGTTTGGAGGGTGTTGGCCTTGAGCTTTGAAGGACAAGTAGGGCATGAGTAGGTGGACGGCAAAATAAGGGCATTCCAGAAAAAAGAAATGGGTAAAGAAAAGGTAAGAATAGTTAGAACTGACTGGAGGAAGGGGCCCAGTTTTGAAAAATTCAGAAGTAAGTTTACTTGTAGAACAGATTTGTATCATGGCAGGCCTTGAACAGGCAGAAGCATCTAGATTGGATTTAAAGCTGTGCTATATGGTTATTAATCTGCAAGCAGTGTGCAAGGGGATTGGAAAGAAAAGAGCCAGGACTTGAGGAGGCCACTGTGGGATGGCCTTGAAGGGAGTGTGGTCCAGTTTTAGAAGCTTTGGATTTCTTGACACCAAGCTATGTGACTGCAGACTATACTGTCTCCAAACAGCAGGTTTCAAGCAAAGGTAATTTAGGCAACAATTTGGTAACAGATGGGGAGGACAGCTGGGGCCAGGACACTGCCAGTGGAGCAGGGGTGGGGGTGATGTAAAGGGAACCTTGCAGCCATGGTGGAGTTGTGGTTTGAGGTTGCTGATGGTTTGGTCTCAGGGTATCCCTGGCTCGGGTATCAGAGAAAATGGACAGTCAATGCTTTTCCTCCCCATGTTATTCAAAGTCTTTCTGATGTTGGCTTTTGAAACCAAAATTTAGAGCCCAGCCATCAATTAAGATAATGGTGAAATAATCTAGCGTTTGACGCTGAAGGATGGAGTAGCTGGCGAATAGGGGAAGAAATATGAGAACGATTCTGTAACAAATGCAATTGGCTGACTTAATGACTGATTATAGTTAGAGGTAGAGGGTACCAGAGAACAGACAGCTGCGAGGAAGCTGGCCTGGTTCGTGGGAAGCTGTAGTCGCTGCCTGTACCCCCTCTCACATTCCTCCTTGCAGGATTCTCCACTGCCACTCAGGCATGAGCTATAATCTGGCCTGTTAAATGGAAGACTGCTGGAATTAATGTAGTGGAGCTCGTGGCAACAGGAACAAACATATAAGAAGCAGGCAGGGAAGCCACAAAAATGTGTTCTCATTCGAGCCTTTGGCTCAAGATGAGCTACATTCTTTTAAAAACGAATAAGGGCTCAGGGTGTTTTATTCCTGAATCTTGGGTTTCTGGAAGGAGAGCTCTTTGAAAGCCAATGCTTTTGGTCTAGATTGTTCTGCTGGGAGCTCTGCCCAGCCTTAACTTCCCAGGCCCAGGTCTTCCCACTCATTTGTTTCCCCTTCTCTTAGAGAAAACTTTACCCCTGCCCCAGGTTTTTCCTCATGTAGAGCTTTTACGACCTTTTTGGAACAAATAAACAAACATCTGGAATCGCGTGGTCCATTTAATTAAGAAGTTTGCGTTTGGCCAGAAATGGTAAAATCATGAAAAATGGCCTGTCGGTGAGCTCAAGAAGGCCAAACGATGACGTCGTTGGCTGCAAGTGGATTGAAACTGAGTGAGTGAACACCTGCTTGGTTCAGCCTTCTGTCCTCCCGTTCCCCCTTCCAGCCATTAATATTTACTGCTCTGGTTCTTCATCCATCCTAATGCAATTCTTGGTTGAGGCTGGTCAGGGGACGGGGCTGTTACTTTTCCAATAACTTGGGGTTTGCTGGGATGTGTGTACTTTATGAAGGGTGCGGAATTGGGCTTTTTGACTTCTCAGTCCCCTTAATCAGAATTCCATATGCTTCAGGTCACTGCAGGGGCCTCTTTCTGTTTCTTCAATCAGTCAGCCGACCGTGTTTTTTTTTCAGAGGCACTCTGGGCTGGGAGGTTGTGGGAAATGCAAGGGAAGCTGTGGGCTCTGCCTTCAAGAAACCTATAGTCTAATTGGAGAAAGAAGGCCCTACACACACAGAAAGCAGAGGTCAAGCTAGGTGCAAGAGTGCAGGAAAGGGAGAACGGAAGTATGGGGTTAATGAGAACGGAAGTATGGGGAGGTGGCCTCATATGACGGTTAGTGAGAATGGAAATATGGGGAGGTGACCTCTGATGAAGGTGAGAACTGAGTTGAAAGCAAATAGATGAAAGGAGAAAGCTGGGTTTATCTTCTCTCACAGGAGCAGCCACTGCTAAGTTCTTTTTACTCAGGTGTAAAGAAAGGGCTTTACTCCCTCCATTCTCTGCTTCCAAATACCTAAGACCTCTTTCTCCAAGTCACCTCATAGAAACCGACAGATTGAGAGAAAAACATGTGCTTAATACAGAAACACAGTTTCAAAATAAACCTTCCATCCCCTGCCTCTCCACTGACACAGTTCCGCCCAGCTGTTGCTCCTGTGTACTTTGAATATAAAAATTCTAAAGCCACCACTGGAGTGAAACCATTTATATAGGTGACAGACCTGGAGGAATCTTCCCTGGGCCGTTTCAGAGTGTGAAAGAGAACTTGGGGAGAGACCACGTGGAGTCCTTGCTTAATTTCTGGCCATAATCTAGGTGAGGTACATGTGCGAAGGAACGTTAACGCAGGGGTTAGCCAGGATGATTGTTTTTCTGACGAGCTGCTTGCTCCTTAGCGAGGCATGCCTGTGGTGAAGTAAAATATAGGTTCCATTTGCATATTAAGAGAAGAATGTTGAGAGTATTTGGCTTTGCAGAGTGTAGTGCTCTGATATGTCTTCCACTTGAGAATTTAATCCCAGGATAAAGTTATTCTAAAAAAAAAAAGATGAGAAGTTTTTTTGTTGTTGTTGTACGGAATACGAAGGAAGTATCTAGGGGGCTGGAAAGACAGTGGGTGCCATTTAGGTTGGATCTAAGGAAAGGATGGGTATTGTTGAACTCAGGTGTGGATCCGCAAGGGTGATTGGGAAACCACCATTCCTCAAGGCCTTTTACTGAAGGGTGTACTCATCTGTCTTTGAGAGTTGAATAGTGTAGCCTGGAGGAAGTGAAATGAAATTTATACAACTTTCAAATCCAATCAGGATTTGAAACACAGATCCAGGGTTCTCTTTGTCAATGCTAGTTCAGCTTTTTTTTTTTTAATTAAATGAAACCAGGGTTTCACCTTGACCCCTCTGGACTTTTGCAAGCACAGATAGATACAAGACCATGTTGGAAAAACACTCCACTGTTGTCAGAGGAGTTCTTAGTCCTGGACTCCTTATTATTCTTGTGCATCTGTTTCTTTAAGTACTCTCTGTAGAAGCATTAGCATGCAAATAAAGAGTATAGCAACTTGGAATTTTCCATTTGTAGCTTCCTTAGTCTGTGGGGTCAAAGTTCTATCCTCAGGGATGCTAATGCAAACTCTGTGTGCTGTTCCAGGGCAAATGTTTCTCAGCTAAAAGACAAGAGGGGGTGGGGAGCCAGGAAAATAATGCAATGCTAATTCCCAAACACAGACTGCCTGGAGATTCCAGTTTAAATTGCTGCTCCCTTACCCTTCTTCCCACCCTCCCCCAAAGAAAAAAAATATCCTGTGTTGGAAGGACAGACATCTGTGTAAGAGCAATAAAATAGTCTTCTCTCTTGTGGATTAGCTCTTCATTCCTTTATTTATCTTGCTATACCTCATCAGTTTCTCCAAAATCAAGGAGAGTCAAAAAGGATAAGATGCAGTCCCTTTCTTTGTTTTTGATTAAAGAAACCCATATAACCATTCTCCCACACAGTTTTTTTTTTTCCTCAAGAGAGAGCTTTCCTCTTATGTCTAATTTCTCCCTTTCTTCATCTGCTTCCCTGGAATCTTTCTAGAACTTGCTTCATACAGTGTACAAATCAAAGAGCTAAAGTCCCCTGGAGAACAGGTTAGTCAGGGCAGTGAGTGCTGGCATATCTGGGAGATTGTAAAGCATAAGAAGAATTAAAACAGCATAAGGAACATGTTCTACAGCCTCCTTTTCTTCTTCTGAATCCCTAGAAATTTGTTAATTAATTAAACAGATATCTAAGGAATATATACTTTATTCCAAGCACTGTTCTAAACATTAGGGATAGAGGGATGAATAAAGCGGACAAAAATCTCTGCCTTCAGAGAGTTTACATTCTGGTAAAACAAAGGATTGATAATTCAGATTAAAAAAAAAGAAAAGCCCCATAGAATATGTTAGAGATAAGTATATGATGAAAAGCAGGTAAAGGAGATGAGGGGTTGTATAGTGGTAATTTGAGGCTTGATAGCCAGCGAAGCCATCACTGAGAAAGTGGCATTGAAGTAACAACTTTAAGGAGGTGAGAGATGGGAACTTGATAATATCTGAGAGAAAAGTCATCCAGGCAAAGGAAAGAGCAAGTGCAAGGCCTTGAGATAGGAGCATGCCTGGCATATGTGAAATAGAGCTAGGAGGCCAGTGTGGCTCGGGTAAGTAACCCAGCAGGGGAGGGGTGGATTGAGGGGAGTGGAGATTAAGTCAGAACAATATCAGAGGTCAGATCTTACAGCATCTTGTAGGCCATTTACTATTACTGAGGCAGGAGGCTGTCTTAAGGCATTAGCAAAGATGATGGAAATGATATTACACTATTCTACACTACTCCCTACAGGGGAATTTTTAAAAAAACCTAACCAATAACTAACTGAAAAACAAGAAGGGATATTGTTGTTGATCAGGAACTATGTAGACTTTGTGCAAGATGGATAAGATAGGATGGAAGAGACCTTCTTTAAAATGTAGGACCAGCTTCAGGTGTTTGTTAAGCACAGGGAGCCACTGGGGACCTCATAGCAGCCAACAAGGTAGGCCTTCTCCGTGGGTAGTCACGTGGGTCAACCCATCCGTATGCCTGTCCCCATCCTTACTTCAGGCATCACTCAACAGAGCTATCTCTAAGCCAGAGTAATAAGTATGAGTGACTGGAAGAGTGAAGTAAGATGGCAAAAGTTGGTAGAAATGTAATAGTCAAAATAGTTGGGAATGGGCCAAATCAAAAGGCAGAGTACTCCCAGATTTGGTAAAAAAAAGGAAACGTGAAATAAAATGCTTTTTATTTTTTAAATGTTTTTGAAAGATTTATTTATTTAATTTATTTTTGGCTGCGTTGGGTCCTGGTTGTGGCACGCGGGATCTTCGTTGAGGCATGCGGGATCTTTCATTGCGGTGCGCGGGCTCTTCGTTGTGGTGCACGGGCTTCTCTCTAGTGTGGCGCGCAGGCTCCAGAGCGCGTGGGCTCTGTAGTTTGCGGCACGCGGGCTCTAGTTGAGGCGCGCAAGCTCAGTAGTTGTGGCACACGAGCTTAGTTGCCCACGGCATGTGGGATCTTAGTTCCCTGACTGGGGATCAAACCTGCATCCCCTGCATTGTAAGACAGATTCTTTACCACTGGACCACCAGGGAGGTCCCAATAAAATGCTTTTTAAAGAGATATTTACAATAAAATGACATAGGAAGCTTGAAAAATACAGGGATTACGGGGGAAAAAAATTTAAAAACTTGATACATGCTAAAAACCCAGGAATATCAATGCTAATATCACACAAAAAAAGGCTCAAGATGATTACTGAAATGATGAGGAGGAATATTTTATATAATTAAGAAGATATAATGGGAAGCTATAACAATCATGAATCTCAATGCATATAACAATGTAGCTTTGAAATACATGAGGCAACAACTTCTAGAAATACTAGGTAAAACTGACAGCCACAGTCACACATGAAATCTTAAGCATATCTCCCATAGAAAATTACAAGTAAGTGACCAGAAATTTCACAATATGTATATTTTGTTAAACAACAAACAAAATGAACATGCTTTTTAAAAAAAAAAAAAAAAAATGGAGTAGTCACAAAAGCTATCCAGAAATTGAGTCATAAATGAAACTGTAGGTCAATGTCTTTTGCAAATGTGAGTAGAATAATCCTCAGTGAGAAAGTAACAATAAAATTTAGTAATGTAGTAAAAAAGTACTTGCCTCGTGACCAAGTAGGATTTATCTTAAAATTGAAAGGATAGTTTACTATTAGAATTTATCAATAAACTTCTCATATTGGAATATTAAAAGGAAAAATATTATATAAGATCATGGTAATAGATACAAAAGAAAGGAAAGAAGAAAAAGGAAGGGAGAGAGGGAGGGAGGAAAGGGAGAGAGAGAGAAAGAGAAAAAGAAGGAAGAAAAGGAAGGAAGGGAGGGAGAAAGAAAGAAAGCAATGAATTTAATAACCTTTTTTGCTCACATCTCTTAGCAAACAAGGAATAGGTGGGAACTTCCCTAACTTGATAAAGATTATCTGTCAAAAACCTACAACAATCTGCAGAGAGAAGAATAAAGGATTAAAAATATTCTCATTAAAGTCCCTGAACAGGCAGGTAAAGAATATTCTACATCCCCTTGGAGATGCTAGTCAAAGCAATAAGATGTACTACAACAACAACAAAAGCAAAAAAGAGAGCAATAAAAATAGCAGTAAATACAACATTATTTGCAGTCAATATGATTTACGTCTTTTTTCTGTAACAGACCAGATGTTAAATATTTTAGGATTTGCAAGGCAGAAGATATTTGTCACAACTACTTAGCTCTGCCTTTACAAAATATAACATGACAGAACTAAGGCCCATCAGATTTGTAATAGGAAAAAATGTAAATGTGCTTAATTCATGTATTTAAAATACTTTCAGACTGGGTCATAAGGCAAAACACAATTCTCTGTGTTATATAGAGAAACAAACAAATTGAGTCAGAAAAGCTGAAATAAAAGACTGGAGCAAAAAGAAAGCAGGGGTTACAGTCTAAATATCACAAGGTAGAATTCAAGAAGAAGAGCCTTAAATATTAGTGGAACAAGACAGTAGTCTATTATGTTCACTGACTCTGTGGGTCAAGAATTCCAAGAGAGGACAGTGGGAATGGCTTATCTCTGCTCTGTAATATCTGGCGCCTCCACAGAAGGCTTGAAGCCTGGGAGCTAGAATCATCTGAAATCTCATGTACTCACTTGCTCAGTGGTTGATGATGGCTGTTGGCTGGGAGCCTAAGTTCTCCTTGTGGTCTTCCTTTGTAGCCTAGTTAGGCCTAGGAACACCTTAGCGTAGTGGCTGAGTTACAAGGGCAAAAGAAATTCATGAAAGAGTAAGAGTCAGGCAAAAGCCATATCATCTTTTTATGATCTATGTCTTAGAAGTCATGTAGCATTACTTTAGCTACATTCTGTTCATCAGGATAGTCACAAAAACCCTGCTCAAGTTTAAGGGAAGAAAAAATAGATTCTGCCTCTTGATGGGGAGTGGCAAAGTTCTAGAAGAGCTTGTGGGACCCAAAATATTGCTCTGACCATTTTTGTCAAGTGCAGTCTTCCACAGTAATGTACTTGTTCATAAACAAAATTTCAATGAATTCCAGGGAGTAGAGGTAGTACAAAAAACTCTGGTCACAATGTAATAAAACTATAAATTAATAACAAAATCAGATTGCAAAAAGCCAGATATGATGGTGAAACCATTACCTATCAGAACCTATGAGATAGATCTAAGGCCATTCTCAGTAGAAAACAGCTTTAAGTACAGGTATTAGTTTTTTAAAAAAGGGAAAAAATGTAAAAGATAAAGTAAGCATCTGACTCAAACACTCAGCTAAATAAAATTAAAGAAAGTGAAGGAATGGATTAGTAAAGCTAATGAACAGTAATAAATACAGTAATAATACTGTAATAAAACAAACAGTATAATGAATAAAACAAAAGATAAGTTTTAGAAAAACTAAATCACTAACATAGTCAAGGAAAATTTTAAAGAATGAAAATATACATTTGCTTATATGTAGGTAAAAAATTAAAAGCCACAGAAAGAAGAGAAAATTAAAAGAATCATAAGAACTAACTTTGCTCAATTCTGTGCAAATATCTGAAAATCTAGATCAAGTGGATAATTTTCTAGAAAAATATAATTCCCCAAAACTGACTCCAGAAGAGGAAGAAAATTGAAACAGATTGATTTCCATAGGAAAAATTAAATTTTTAAGGACCTATCACCACGCCCACAAAAGCACTAAGTCTAGGTAATTTTATGAGGAAATTTTATCAAACATTAGAAGAGAAGATATTCAGTAGTACTCTGTTAAGTATTTAACAACTGGGTCTCTGTGAACACACACACACAACACATGCAAAACAAACACCTCTCCCCCACCATGTGTGGTGTTTGCCAGTTTCTGTGGCATGAATATTTCCACCATGACTGATTTCAAGCTACATATGTGATGTTACTTAATGTGGACTTGGGAAGAGATGTACACAATCTGTTCTTGTGAGTCATTGCAAGCTGGCTGCTGTACACCACAGTGATGATTCCAAATCTACTTAAACTGCTCCAGAGCACAGATAAATAAGTACTTCCAAATTCTTTTTATAAAGAGCATAAAACCTTTATAGAAAAATCGATAAGAATTACAGAGAAAATAGCTACTTTTCATCTGGATTTTGAGTATAGGTGCAAAAAATCCTAAATAAAATAATTATGAAAAACATCCAGCAGCATAAACAGAAGAGTAAAATATTATGGCCAATTAAGATGTATTCTAAGTATGTAATGAAGTTTCAATATTAGGATATCCATTTATTTAATCTTTTTAATAGATCTAAAGAGGAAAGCCATAATTCTATAAGAGCTGAAAGGGCTTTGGCCAAATTCAATAACCATTCTTGATTAAAAGTATACAAAAATAGATGTATACTTCCTAAACATGATAAATCGCATCCATCTCAGTCCAAAAGCCAACATCAAACTTAATGGGCAAACATAAGAGGTATTCTTATTAAAGCAAGGACAAGATAAGATATCTGCGACCACCAATATTATATAATATTTTACTGGGAATGGTAGCCAATGCAATTAGACAGGAGAAAGAAACTATAGGCATGAGAATGGAAAGCATATGGCAAAACTGTCATGTTTACAGATGATTTTATTTGCTCTGACAATTGGAAACTCAAGAGAACCAACTGAAGGACTAACAAGAGACTTCAGTAATAAAGTAAGGTATAAGGCTAATATACAGAAATCACTAGCCTTTTTTTTTTTACATCCACTCTTCCCACCCCACAACTCCTTCTCTCTCAGCTCCTCCCCCTCCAGCTCCTTCTCCAGGACCCACAGCTGCCTTTTAACATCAAAATGGAAACCAATTAGAAAGTATTTTTAATTTAAGATTCCAATTACAAAAGCAACATAAAAGATAATAAATTGAGAATATTATAATGTACATGAACAGAAGTATAATATCTTCATAAAAAAACTTTAAAACTCTCTAGAAGGACATACAAAATGTCTTGAAGATATGAAGAGACATACCATATCCTTTTATAAGAAAGCTCAAGGCCATAAATATGTCAGTGACCTCTTTGTTAAAATATAAATTCATTATGAAGCTTCATAACGACCAAAGATTTTTTTTTCTTTTTAAACTAGAAAAAAATGAATCTAAAATTAAGATGGGAAAATAAGCAAAAATAATATCAGGGATCATTTAAAAACATAATTGTAGTAAGAGGAAGTTAGATATCATATTACAAAACCTCAACAATTAAATCAACGTGGTCCTGGTATGCAAATCACCAAACAGACTAATAGAGTAGAATCGGAAGTCTAGAACTACTCAATTACATGTGGGGATTCAGTATATGATAAAGTTGTATCTTAAACTACTGGAGAAAGATAGACTATTCCATATATGTTCTTGGGGCAAATGAGTAGGTATTTTGAAAAAAAAAGCTTGGATCCGTAACCCATACCTTACACCAGGATAGATTACAGATGAGTTAAATTTTTAAATGGAAAAGAAAAAGAAACCATGAAAGTCCTAAAAGAAAATAGAGAACTCAGAGTTCAGAAGCCCTAATTTAAAAAACAGAAATTGAAGAATGTAATCTTATTAAAAATACTCTTGACTTTATTTTTTTAAATCTATTGCACATTTTTTAAAAAAGACTTTTGACTTAAGCAAAGTCAAAAGACAGTGAACTTTAAAAATGTTTGGAAATCATATCACAATGATAGATTATATGTATTTCTAATATATGAAGAGTTTCTGAAAATTTGTTATCAAGTGATCAACAACCCAGTATAAAAATAGGTCAGTAATGGCACGCCCAGAAATACTTGCATACGATTAAGTGAAATATATGCAGTTGTATTTATTGTAGAGTAGATGTGCTAGCTAAACATTGAAAATAGCCAACTATCTATCCACTGAGAAATGGTTAAATAAATTATGGTTAAATAAATTATGGTATGTCCAATCTCTGGACTATTACGTAGCTCTGTCAAAAGAATTAGGAAGCTCCCTGCAAAATTATATGCGAGTCTGTGCAGTATTTATCATTAAGAGCATAAAATGAGGTGCAGAGCAATATGCAAAGCATAGTACTATTTATGCATCAAAGATGGAACAATAAGAATCTATGTTTGTAAAAAGACTCTGAAAGATGGATGGTAGTAGTGACCCCCTGTGGACGGGGAGGAATGATGAGGAACGTGGGAAGACCAGGTGGGAGACAGACTGTTCACTAGGCATATATATTTACTTTTAAATTTTTAACTATATTCAAAAAATAAATTGAATTTAAAGACTAAAATAGAATTTGTAGAGCCTCTAACCTAACAGTTACACATGTCTAAGGGGAAGTATGCAGAATGATGTTCATTGCAGTGGTTTTCTGGTAGTAAAAAAATACCAAGAGAAATTATATTCCCATCAGAAATGGAATGGTATAAGTATGGTAACTCATGATACTGAATACTATGAGGAGTGTTTTTAAAAATTAAGGTAAGTAAGATACTAAAACAGAATGCTCTCCAAGATATATTTTTGAGCAAAAATCAATGTGCGTACAAAACATTTGTACACTCTGATGGAATTTATGTATTTAGAAGCACAAAATCACACACACATACACTCAAACACATACATGTGTGTAAATGCATAGAAGCAGTTTTGGAAGGATGGACAGAAAACCCCTGACAGTAGTTACTTCTACAATTTGGGGGAGATCCAAATCGGAGTGGCAGAAGAGTAGAAGAAGATCAAAAAGACTAGCTTTTTCAGTATCTGAATTTTTATAAAAATGTGCTAATATTTTACTCATGTAAAATAATGAAATAAATAATAATAAAATAAATACAATAATAATAATAATAATTAAAATCCAAAGAGGGTAGAAATTTTGGGTAATCTGTAAGCATTTTGGAGACTGAAACTTTATTTCCCCAAGGCCAGTGATAAAGAAAGAGTTTCTTTGACAATGTTCCTTTTCTTCAAATGTAAATAATCTAGTGTTGAGAATCCATACTAATCTATCTGTACTCTGTCACTGTTGGGGAATGGGCTATTCATATGAATTAAATTTTCAGGTAAATAAAGAGATGTAGAAAAAAAAGTAAAGAGGTCCAGGCATCTTGCATGGCTTACTGATTTACTGAGAATAGGAAGGTCGATGTCTGCATTAAAAGAGCTTCTATTTATTGAGTGATTTCTTTAGAGCCAGGCACTGTGCTGGTATTTTACATGTGTTTGTGGTCTCATTTAATCATGGGAATATCTCCTAAAGCTGGATATTATCCCCATTTTATATATGAGGAAATTGAAGCTTATAGAGATATTGTGTAGTTTACGCAAGGTCCCAGTGCAAATAAGTGTCCTTCATGAGATTGAAAACCAGGTCTGACCCTGAAGCCTGTGTTCTTTCTTCTGTTCCATACTGCCCCCCGAATAAAATACACTTAACAGAATAACTACACTGAATATACTTTAATCTGTTTCTTGATGATTCAAGAAAGCACTTCTGACTTTTTCAGTATTGCAGGCATCCTGCAATGATGAGCATCAATTATCAGAGTACTAGTGAAGAATGAAAATGATGGTTAATTGGAGATATCCATTTGAAAGAAAACAGAGCGATACTGTATTTACAGAACGTAGTGCTTTTAGTACAGATAAATAAAGGTGGAACACAATCACTGGTGTGATTTTTGCATAGCCCCTTTGTTATTATGGACCTGCATATTCTGAAAGTCTTTATCCCCTATATACTGATTTCACGTGTTCTGTCATTTTCAGCACTTATGTTAGACCTTGTTTCGATGTTTGCAGTCCTATAAATATTGTTTAGATACGTGATGCAATTTTCTCCCTGTTGGAATCTCATAGCAAAAGATCTGATCTCTGTAACCTGAACTAACGCAAGCAGAGTTTAGGTGTACTGCACCAATGGCTTCATAGATGACCTGCTTGGTTACAGATTATAAATGCCATTTAAAGAAAGCAGGAGATGGCTCCTGAGTGTCTAGTAAACTTCAACAACCACCTGAGAGATACCTCTGTGTGACCGCATAAAATGGAAACAAAGAATGGCACATAACCCATTGACTATGCACTTTCTCACCCGCTGAGAGCAAAACGCAATCCAATGCAATTTTAGTACTTACATGCCTCTGAGGAAAATAGACCCCTAAAAATCTCCAAGTGCAGCACTGGAAAAATTCCTTAAATTTGTGCTATGCTTGATATTATAAAACCCAAGGAACCTTAGACTTTCTCCTTGAGTGAAATGGACTGGGAATTTTGTTTTGTTATATTATCCACCAAGCATAATGATAATGGGTCACATGCAATTTAGGAAAAAATTAAGTCTAATAAATACTAACAGCATCTTATTGGTATTTCGTTGGTCTAACCCTCCTATTAACATTTGTTTTTACATATTAAATGATCTGTAATATGTTGGAAATGAAGAGAACAGTAAAAATTAAAATAAACATTCTTATAATATACATGGTACAAATGTTTGCATGCCTCTTCCCTCAGGCAGGTACTAGGAGGGATGGTACATAAAAGGGAGTGGTACTAGGATATAACAGGAGATTCTTGATTTTAGATGTGTTGAGCAGTAAAAATGCTCACTGTAGGGGGTGGACCCCCGTCATTAACCAGGAATGCAACCCATTCGGTGAAAACCAGAATTCAGCCCTGAGGAAAGGATACGATTAATTACTTCCTCAAATCAGGCTTCTTCTGAGCTACTGGAGGAGGGTGGAGGAGCTTAGGGAACCTCTGGTACCCAAGCAGAAAGGTGGAATGGGTCCCATATATTGTTAGCTACCCATCACAGACAATGTGGTAGGGTGGGGTAGGACTAGGGGAATGTATACAGGAAGCTCTCCTTATTAGATATGTGCTTCTCAAGCCTACGTAAGAATCTCCTAGGGAACGTCCATAAGGTAAAGATGCTTGAACACGTACCTTCAGGGATTCTGATTCAGTGAGCCTGGGGTGATATCCTGGCTTCTGTTATTTTTAATGAGCTCTGATGAGTCCTCTACACACACCAATTGGAGGACCACTGCATTGATACTGAAGAGGAGTCCTCTCAGCCATGAGGTTTAAGAGAGTAGGGACTGTTTCCAAATCCTGCTGACTAGTGGTGTGGCAGCCACAAATGTCTTATCATGTCAGGCCCTCAGTGGTTTATGAGAAGGACTAGGCAGCCTACGGGAGACTAAGAAGGATTTGCTGTCCAAGGCACTGTACTGTGTGCAGAAATGGCATGGGTCCCTGTCCTTAAGAAACTTATAATTTAGGTGGAGATAGCAGACAAAATGCAGTGAAGTGTTACAAGTGCTGTGAAACTGGGGGACAATAAGTGCTTGGTTATTAGGTGGAGGGTGGCATAAGTCAACGTAAGGCTTGAACGAAGGGCTGACAGTGGATGTAGGGAAGAGGTCTTCAGAGGAATGGTGCTGAGAAGTTTGAGTACGTGGGTGGTATCCACTGGCAGGTTGTAAGTGGTGAGTAGGAGGGACGAGCATGAGATGACTTCCAGGTTTTTGGCCTGAGTACTTTTGTGGAAGGTGGAGCCATTTCTGAGGAATGGCATTTGGGAGGAACAGATTCAAGGGAACATGTTGAATGTGAGATGTCTGTGCCTGCCAGTGGAGATGCTCTAAATCATGGGTCAGCAAACTTTTGCTATAAAGGGCCAGAGAGTAAGTGTTTTAGGCTTTGGAAGCCAGATGGTCATTGCCGTGACTACTCAGCTCTGTCTGTCATTGTAGCATGACAGTATTTGTAGGCAATAAGTAAGCAAACAGGGATGGCTGTGTTCCAATAAAACTGTGTTTACTAAAGCGAGTGGCAGGCCAGATTGGGCCCATGGGCTGTAGCTTTAAGTGTAAGTGTGAATAGCAGATACAGGTAGAGACGTATTGACTCCTGTATGTCTATGTACATAGTGTCTTTCTCTGTAGCCATAGAATCTCACCTAATCTATACACACACTGCATTTCATGGTTATTTTGAACAAAGAATTTTCAAACTATCCAAAAATTGCTCAGTGAATATCTATAAAAAAATTACATTTGGAAATGTGAATTAAAACTGTAAAATAATACAAAGGAAAAATATTAAAAGCAGCAAGGAAAAACAACAAATAACATACAAGGGAATCCCCATAAGGTTAACAGCTGATCATTCAGCAGAAACTCTGCAAGTCAGAAGGGAGTGGCAGGGCATATTAAAAGTGATATGGGAAAGGGAAAAACCTACAACCAAGATTACTCTACCCAGCAAGGATCTCATTCAGATTCGACAGAGAAATTAAAACCTTTACAGGTAAGCAAAGCTAAGAGAATTCAGCACAACCAAACCAGCTTTACAACAAATGCTAAAGGAACTTCTCTAGGCAGGAAACACAAGAAAAGGAAAAGACCTACAATAACAAACCCAAAACAATTAAAAAAATGGTAATAGGAACATACATATCGATAATTACCTTAAATGTAAATGGATTAAATGCTCCCACCAAAAGACACAGACTGGCTGAATGGATACAAAAACAAGACCCGTATATATGCTGTCTACAAGAGACCCACTTCAGACCTAGGGACACGTACAGACTGAAAGTGAGGGCATGGAAAAACATATTCCATGCAAATGGAAATCAAAAGAAACCTGGAGGAGCAATTCTTATATCAGACAAAATAGACTTTAAAATAAAGACTATTACAAGAGACAAAGAAGGACACTACATAATGATCAAGGGATCAATCCAAGAAGAAGATATAACAATTGTAAATATTTATGCACCCAACACAGGAGCACCTAAATACTTAAGGCAAATGCTAACAGCCATAAAAGGGGAAATCGGCAGTAACACAATCATAGTAGGGGACTTTAACACCCCACTTTCACCAATGGATGATCATCCAAACTGAAAATAAAGAAGGAAACACAAGCTTTAAATGATACATTAAACAAGATGGACTTATTGATATTTATAGGACATTCCATCCAAAAACAACAGAATACACTTTCTTCTCAAGTGCTCACGGAACATTCTCCAGGATAGACCATATCTTGGGTCACAAATCAAGCCTTGGTAAACTTAAGAAAATTGAAATCATATCAAGTATCTTTTCCGACCACAACACTGTGAGACTACATATCAATTACAGGAAAAAATCTGTACAAAATGCAAATTCATGGAGGCTAAACAATACACTACTAAATAACCAAGAGATCACTGAAGAAATCAAAGAGGGAATCAAAAAATACCTAGAAACAAATGACAGTGAAAACACGATGACCCAAAACCTATGGGATGCAGCAAAAGCAGTTCTAAGAGGGAAGTTTATAGCAATACAATCCTACCTCAACAAACAAGAAACATCTCAAATAAATAACCTAATTTTACACCTAAAGCAATTAGAGAAAGAAGAACAAAAAAGCCCCCAAAGTTAGCAGAAGGAAAGAAATCCTAAAGATCAGATCAGAAATAAATGAAAAAGAAATGAAGGAAACGATAGCAAAGATCAATAAAACTAAAAGCTGGTTCTTTGAGAAGATAAACAAAAATTGATAAACCATTAGCCAGACTCATCAAGAAAAAAATGTGGAACACTCAAATCAATAGAATTAGAAATGAAAAAGGGGAAGTAACAACTGACACTACAGAAATACAGAGGCTCATGAGAGATTACTACAAACAATTATATGCCAATAAAATGGACAACCTGGAAGAAATGGACAAATTTTCAGAAAAGCACAACCTTCCGAGACTGTACCAGGAAGAAATAGAAAATATAAACAGACCAATCACAAGCACTGAAATTGAGACTGTGATTCAAAATCTTCCAACAAACAAAAGCCCAGGACCAGATGGCCTCACAGGTGAATTCTATCAAGGATTTAGAGAAGAGCTAACACCTATCCTTCTCAAACTCTTCCAAAATATAGCAGAGGGAGGAACCCTCCCAAACTCATTCTACGAGTCCACCATCACCCTGATACCAAAACCAGACAAAGACGTCACAAAGAAAGAAAACTACAGGCCAATATCACTGTTGAACATAGATGCAAAAATCCTCTACAAAATACTAGCAAACAGAGTCTAACAGCACATTAAAAGGATCATACACCATGATCAAGTTGGGTTTATCTCAGGAATGCAAGGATTCTTCAGTATATGCAAATCAATCAGTGTGATACAGCATATTAACAAATTGAAGGAGAAAAACCATATGATCATCTCAATAGATGCAGAAAAAGCTTTTGACATAATTCAACACCCATTTATGATAAAAACCCTCCAGAAAGTAGGCATAGAGGGAACTTACCTCTACATAATAAAGGCCATATATGACAAACCCACAGCCAACATCATTCTCAATGGTCAAAAACTGAAACCATTTCCTCTAAGATCAGGAACAAGACAAGGTTGCCCACTGTCACCACTGTTCTTCAACGTAGTTTTGGAAGTCTTAGCCACAGCAATCAGAGAAGAAAAAGAAATAAAAGGAATCCAAATCAGAAAAGAAGAAGTAAAGGTGGCACTGTTTGCAGATGACATGATACTATACATAGAGAATCCTAAAGATGCTACCAGAAAACTACTAGAGCTAATCAATGAATTTGGCAAAGTAGCAGGATACAAAATTAATGCACAGAAATCTCCTGCATTCCTATACACTAATGATGAAAAATCTGAAAGAGAAGATAAAGAAACACTCCCATTTACCATTGCAACAAAAAGAATAAAATACCTAGGAATAAACCTACCTAAGGAGACAAAAGACCTGTATGCAGAAAACTATAAGACACTGATGAAAGAAAGTACAGATGATACAAACAGATGGAGAAAGATACCATGTTCTTGGATTGGAAGAATCAACATAGTGAAAATGACTATACTACCCAAAACAATCTACAGATTCAGTGCAATCCCTATCAAACTACCAATGGCATTTTTCATAGAACTAGAACCAAAAATTTCACAATTTGTATGGAAACACAAAAGACCCCGAATAGCCAAAGCAGTCTTGAGAAAGAAAAACAGAGCTGGAGGAATTAGGCTCCCAGACTTCAGACTATACTACAAAGCAACAGTAATCAAGACCGTATGGTACTGGCACAAAAACAGAAATATAGATCAATGGAACAGGATAGAAAGCCCAGAGATAAACCCATGCACATATGGTCACCTTAATTCTGATAAAGGAGGCAAGAATATACAATGGAGAAAAGACAGCCTCTTCAATAAGTGGTGCTGGGAAAACTGGACAGCTACATGTAAAAGAAAGAAATTAGAACACTCCCTAACACCATACACAAAAATAAACTCAAAATGGATTAAAGACCTAAATGTAAGGCCAGACACTGTTAAACTCTTAGAGGAAAACATAGGCGGAACACTCTATGACATACATCACAGCAAGATCCTTTTTGACCCACCTCCTAGAGAAATGGAAATAAAAACAAAAGTAAACAAATGGGATAATGGAACTTAAAAGCTTTTGCACAGCAAAGGAAACCATAAACAAGACGAAAAGACAACCCTCAGAATGGGAGAAAATATTTGCAGATGAAGCAACTGACAAAGGATTAATCTCCAAAATTTACAAGCAGTGCATGCAGCTCAATATCAAAAAAACAAACAACCCAATCCAAAAATGGGCAGAAGACCTAAACAGACATTTCTCCAAAGAAGATATACACATTGCCAACAAACACATGAAAGGATGCTCAACATCACTAACCATTAGAGAAATGCTAATCAAAACTACAGTGAGGTATCACCTCACACCAGTCAGAGTGGCCATCATCAAAAAATCTACAAACAGTAAATGCTGGAGAGGGTGTGGAGAAAAGAGAACCCTCTTGCCCTGTTGGTGGGAATGTAAATTGATATAGCCACTATGGAGAACAGTATGGAGGTTCCTTAAAAAACTAAAAATAGAACTACTATAAGACCCAGCAATCCCACTCCTGGGCATATACCCTGAGAAAACCATAATTCAAAAAGAGTCATGGACCACAATGTTCATTGCAGCTCTATTTACAATAGCCAGGACATGGAAGCAACCTAAGTGTCCATCGACAGATGAATGGATAAAGAAGATGTGGCACATATATACAATGGAAGGTTACTCAGCCATAAAAAGAAATGAAATTGAATCATTTGTAGTGAGATGGATGGACCTAGAGTCTGTCATACAGAGTGAAGTAAGTCAGAAAGAGAAAAACAAATACTGTATGCTAACACATATATATGGAATCTAAAAAAAAAAAAAAAAAAAAAAAATTGGTTCTGAAGAACCTAGGGGCAGGACAGGAATAAAGATGCAGATGTAGAGAATGGACTTGAGGACACGGGGAGGGGGAAGTGTAAGCTGGGACAAAGTGAGAGAGCAGCATGGACTTATATATACTACCAAATGTAAAATAGATAGCTAGTGGGAAGCAGCCGCATAGCACAGGGAGATCAGCTCAGTGCTTTTGTGACCACCTAGAGGGGTGGGATAGGGAGGGTGGGATAGGGAGGGTGGGAGGGAGACGCAAGAGGGAGGAGATATGGGGATATATGTATATGTATAGCTGATTCACTTTGTTATAAAGCAGAAACTAACACACCATTGTAAAGCAATTATACTCCAATAAAGAAGTTTAAAAAAAAACAACTGTAAGATACTTTTTGTATTCACTGGTTCAGCAAAATTTAAGCAGTCTGGCAGTACCAACTGCTGTAAAGTTGTAGAGCAACAGAAATTCAGAAGTTATCTTGGTGGGAGTGTGAATTAGTATATCTGCTTTGGAAAACAATCTGGTTATTATCTGGTGAATTTGAATATATGCACACTCTAAGATCCAGCAATTCTGCTCCCCAAACTCTAACCCAGGAAAAGCTATTGTCTGTGCTCAAATCAATGTGAATGATATTCATAGCATTTTCTGTAGGAGGAAAACAAAACAAAATAAAGAAACAGACAAAAAAAAACCCCGAAAAACAAAAAAACCTTGGAAACAACCCAAATGGTTCATTAAATAAAGTTGGGTAATTTCCCACACGGATGAATGTACAAAACTGGGAGAGAAGAAGCCTCTTTGAATGATTCTGTATGCTATCATTATAGAGAGTTCAAAAATGCAAATTAAAGCACTATTTTTAAAGAGTCCTTACACTTGTGGCAAAACTATGAAGAAAACTATTGGTATTAAAAACTCAAAAATCACAGTTGCCTTTACCATTGGTGGAAGGTAGAGGCAAAGAAATCTAATCTGGTAAAAACAACCCAAGAAATTTATTTATCTCTAAGCTTGGTGATGAATATACAGATATTTTTAAAGTAATTGTGCTCAATACTTTACATATGTTTTATCTCTTCCTTTGTAATGGAGCAAGCATTGGATAATAATGAATGAGACAAAACCAAACTCTTACTGACTTACCAATTTTATATTTTCAAGAAGTAATTAAGGTAATTCTTCTCTAAAAGACAAATGTTAGTTTTGGGGACTAACCTCTTATCTGACTTGGTGTCTTTCCCAGTGACTGAAGGCCAGCTGGCTTCCAGTGTTTCATCTGCGCAGAAGGCAGTGGGGACCAAGGATAGCACGGAGGAGGGAGGAGTGTCAGGAGGCAGGCTCCTATAGCTGCTGTAAGGGTCATTTGAGTTCCCTAGCTTAAGGAGAACAAGCATCGTCTTTGGCCTAGCGCAGAATGTGGTCAAATTCCTCCCTGTCACTCAGCAAGTGATTCCACTGCTGTCTGTATATTATTCCAGTCATCTGGGTTTGCAGGGACCCTGTGTAGTGGTTTTGTGGTGTGGAAACTATGGCTACCTAGCTTTTTTCTTTCTTGAATATCACTTTGTAGTGTCATGATTACAAGGCTTGGAAGAAGATTAGACTCTCTGTCCATTCCGAGTATAAATGGGCACTTGAGATGAAACCACCTAGTTAATTTCCCCTTGTTGCTGCAGGAGAATCTGAATCCAAACCACAGCACAACCTAGCCCCTAAATCTCTATTAAAAACTACCTTGGGTAGTCTGGCAAAGCTTTATTTAAAGTCAGCAGAGAATTATAAAGTCAAAAGTGAAAAATGGTGCAACAAGAAAGAATCAAAAAAATACTAGATCAGTTAAATGTAGTCAAAGGCAGTTTAGTGTGTTCTGGCACCAGTCCTTATTGATGCAAAGAATGTGATGTGTCAAGGGTCGGCAAGAACATGTAGGAAATGAGGAATGAAGGATGCAGCTCCAAGCTTGACTGTGGGGCAGCCACACAGGCTGTGAAGGATGTATTGCTCTTCTTTTGTACTAGGAATTTCAGGGAGAATATTCTAATTATCCCAGTCTGGACATCTGTTAATTCCTTCTTGATGTTTTGTGTGTGTGTGTGTATATATATATATATATATATATATATATATATATATATATATATATATATATATATATATATATATATATATATATATAAATTTGAATTTTTTTCTTTCATGGAGATAAGCCAAGCCAGAGGCTGCCTAAATTGGGTCAGACCAAGAAGGTAGGTATTCCTCATCAGTACTTGTTAGTATCCTAGTTTCTTTGGGGTCACCATTTTGATCTGCATTTTCATATCCCATTCCAACCTATGATTGCTTCTGCCTATCTTCTCCAGCTCCTTTAGTCAATATTAGCTAATCTGATTAGTAGTAACCACAGCTACCATTGTATGCAGCTGCCATGTCAAGGCACTGTGTTAGGGCCTGTATATGCATTATCTCATGAATCCCACTAAAACCCTGCAAGGGAGCTCTTTGGATCGTGCTGATTTTACAGATGAGACCAACTAAGGCTCAGAGACTCAGAACTCACTTGAGCTTACACACTGAGTAACAGAAACAGGTTCTCCGGGCCTGACGCCTAAGTGGGTGCCATGCTAGGATTGCTTCTCTAACCTCATCAGCAGTGGTGGGGGAGGACCATACCTCTAGAGGACGTAGTTGCAGTACAGGGTGGTATGAAGAATGAGACCAATGTTTGAATCCTCACCTTACCACTTGGTGGCTTTGTGACTTTGGGCAAGCTACTTGACTCCTCTGTATCTCCCTCTCTGGAAAATGGGTATAATAGGAATGCCTACCTTAGTAAAGTTGTTGTGAGGATTGTATGAGTTCATATAAACAAACTGTTTCAAAGAGTTCCTGGCCCATAGTAACTGCTATATACATGTATGTTATTATTGTAGTTGATGACACTTCTGTTATTAGTGTCATCACTGTTGTTATTGTTCTTGTTTTTGATATGTCTTCTGGAGACAGGATGCCTTCCCGGAGAGAAATGGGATTGGCTAAAGGGGAAGTGAAGGGTCAGTCCCTGTGGCAGGTCTGTGGGGTGGATGTTCGTGGGCAAGGCACTCAGTACCCTTCCAATCTTACCTTGTGGGGGGCCATGTCCACTTTTGGTAGACCCCTTTGTCACAAATGACTGTGGAAGGTCAAATGAGGAAACTGGATTCCTTGGATACGCCTCTTGGGTACTTGTTCATTCAGAATCAGGTTCT
The DNA here is from genome assembly GCF_028564815.1 of Eubalaena glacialis. Lineage (NCBI taxonomy): Eukaryota > Metazoa > Chordata > Mammalia > Artiodactyla > Balaenidae > Eubalaena > Eubalaena glacialis. The sequence goes on along the minus strand of NC_083716.1, from coordinate 59,155,886 downwards.
GGGGCACCCGCCTTTCTTTCCCATCTACAGATTGACTCCAGGAGAAAGGGAGAGAGGTTTGGAGTTCTAGCAGGTCTTTTCTTATCTCAGTTGTAGATTCAGGAGGAATGATTGGTTTAATGTAAATGTTTTAGAGGATCTGAAAGAGATTAGAGAAACCTAATTCCAGAGCATAAAGGCAGGACAGGAGGGAACCATTAATCTCATGGACATTCAATTCCCTAAGAAATTTTGGGGGAGTGACCAGAAACAAGCCAGGCCATATGCTGTCCATTTGCAATCCTCCAAGCTGTGGACTTTTTTTTTTTTTTTCCCCCGACGGATCGAGGCCAATGCCATTGCCTCATTTGGATGGTTCTTAAACTTGAAAAGGAACTGAAAGGTTGAGGCTTGCATGCAGAGTCGAAACAGATGATTTGACGAAAGTAGTCCTGACAAACACCAGGGCTCTCCTGATTGTCAGAAACAGTCTGATGATGACACGTTCGAAGCTTCCCAGACTGGCTTGCATTTTGGTAAATAGGAACAATCAGGGAAGACATAGTTATGCTGTGGAGAGTTCTGAGACATGGAGAGAACAAGTTAATTGTTCAGTCTCAACTGAGACCTTTCACTCAAGTCATTAATCACAGTGCACGGTCTGGAGCCTTGGCCCCGAAGTTCGATTCTTTAGGCTGGTCTCCCACTCCAGATGAAGGCTCATTCCAGGTGCTGGCCATTTGTGTTTCCCTCCAACTGGACTGATTTATGGACCCAGAGATGTTTCCTGGTTTTTCCAAATTCTGTTCCATTACTTTATAATAAAGGGGACATGTGATTTCTGGTTTTGTGCAGATCCTCAGTTTTAACATCCCTAATACCAAAGATTTTTTCAATTAGTCTGTGGCCTGCCTTCTGTGACCTAGAGGATGGAAATGCTGTTCTGTGTTTTGAGTATCAAAGTGAAGACTTTTAGAGACTCTCTTATTTCTTCCCCCCTTGGCTAGAGTTGAAGATGTGCAAGTCCTGCACGAGGCTTTGTTCCTGCATTCAACGTCTCGATGCATATTAAGACTTGGGAAACCAAAAACAGCTTACCACAGCCATTAGAGTTATCCCCATCCCGCCCCAACACATATGGTTCAGGGTATAATATCAGGCCTTCCACACTTGGACCAGGTCTCCAGTGACAGCGTAAGCCAATATTGAAGACTTCACAAGAGAATCTGAGTGTCAGAGGAGGACAATGTAATGTTGAGGCTAAGCAGGGCACTGCCGAGTGTTACCTGTTTGACTGAAAGGTAAACCCAATCTGAGCTGATAAGGGGCAACAGATCCCTTGGGAGTTGTCCCAAGTGGCAGAAATGTGTCACAGGAAAGTAATTGGAAATTGATATTTGACATATCTCTGGGTTACTTTTTATTCCTGATAACACCAAAGGGTTTGGCTAAGAGTCACAAGTGACTAATACGTGAAATCCTGCAATCCAAGGCTGAAATACAATCCCTTCTTGGTTGAAAGTAAGCAGCTGCTTTCTGATCCTTTGTTTCCTAACTAGCGCTTAGAGCGTAGAGGCCCATGGGCTTAGTTTGGGTGAAATGAATGGTGAATATAGGCAATCCTGCCTTTCAATACTTCTCTGAAAGGAAGTCATCACTGGCAGTGGAGTACTGTCCTTAAAATTCAACGCAATTTAACAGGTACTTGTTCAAAGCCTACTATGGGTTTTATATTGTGTTGTGTGCCATGGGACATACAAAATAAATATCAAATATGGCCTTTGCCCTCGAGGAACTTATAGGCTCCTGGGAAGGATGATGTGTTTATGAAACACATTTTACGTGGTAAGATAAGATATCACGTGTGTGCCAAAGTGAGTAGAACCTGGAATAATTACAACAGGGATTCAGAAAAAGGAGAGTAGCGTAGACTAGAGTTGTCAGGGAAGGCTTTATGGATGAGGTGGGACAAAGACATCAATATCCCAAACCCAGAACTCGCCCTTAAAGGAACTGCAAGGAGCACAGGATCAGGTTGCCAAGAGATTATGGAGCCCCCTTTAAGCGAAAGTAAATGTGTTCAATATGAGGATGGATAATTTAGTTCAATAAATATTTATTGAGTACATGCTTTGTGCCAACAACTGTATCTGATGAGGTAAGGAATGAATAATCCCTACGAAGAACACATGTGGGTAATTCTCAGATGCTACTTTCTCTTAACCTAGATATTTAAAGTTATTGCTGGTCTGTGTGATTCCAAAACCTGTGATTTTTACCACTTATCATTCTCTCTCTCAAAAAGACTTTCCCATGCTTGCTTCAGCAACACATATACTAAAATTGGAACAACACAGAAAAGATTAGTGTGGCTTTTGCGCAAGGATGACATGCAAATTCTTGAAGCATTCTATATTAAAAAAAAAGAAAAAAAAGAAGTTGACCTCGTCCAAGATATCTTTGGTTTGAGGAACTGAGTCTCATTTTTTCGTGTCGTGGGGGAGTGACCTGTACAACTTCATAAGTTGTTTACAGTGTAAAGTGTTGCATGAATGCTGATTGTGACAGGAAGGGACACTGAGTTAGCATTTGAATAGCCCCAAATTATTGGGTTAGGGAGTATTTGGAATAGCATTTGAAAAGTCTGAACCTGGCCCAAACTCATGATCATAAGCAGAGCCCAAGCTCTCTGAAGATCAAGTTTTCTTGGAATTTCCATTATTCCCCTTGACAGTTGCTTTGGAAACCCAATTAGAAGGGTCTTCCATCATTAGCGTTTGAGATAGTCTTGCACTGGGCTCTTTGGCACTCATGAATTTTGAACTTGGCACTACCCAGATGTGTAGGTTAAGTCACTAGCAAAATGAGGAAATCAATTATTTGTTCACTTCCTAAGGTACAGGTATAACTAGGCAATTGCAGATTGGTCTGGAAAGAAAGTCAGGATGACAATGGTGGTGGCAGTGGTGGTCGTCATGGACATGGTAATCATTATTCCAAATATCCACATAATTTTTAAATAATATAACCACAGAACACTAGTAAACCCTGGAAAGAATCTAGGATATCAAGCATCGAGGCACAGAGGTGTCAGAGTTTATTTAGCTAAGCAATACCAGAAGAGGACTAGAAAATCCCCCTTTCTAGCTAGCAATCATTCTCATACCACAATGAGACCCCTGCTTTGTAACCCCTGCGTTTCTGCCATCCATGTGACTGCTTTTTGAAGCTCATTTAGGTACCAAATTTAAATGGAATTCTGAGAAAACTTTTTTTTTTTAATTTGGAGAGACAAGTGGAAGGAAAATCTAGAAGAAATTTGAAAACGCTCTTGATTCCTGTCATTTTCCTTAGTATTCAGCCACTCTCTTCATCTGAGAGGTTCATTCTGGCCCCCATGGGTTAGATACACACACATGTGCTCACTCACTCATCTTTATGCCTGTGTATATATTGATATGCATTCCTCTTCATCATCTGTAGGCATTTTACAAATAATGGCTTGTGTGTGTGTGTGTTTTATCATCTTATTTTTAAAATGAAAATGACAACTTCAAAATTCTTTGCAGAAATAGTTCTTTTATGGTTAAAAAAAAAAAAAAAATTCCAGTATGTAGGCCAGGGTCATCTTTGGGTCACAAAATTCCACGGAGGGAGTTGGCATGGGGAGGGTATAAGCAGTGGCTTTGGAATTTTTGTTCTTCCATTCTGGGGCACATGGGCCAAGTTGGTCACAAAGAAGTTAAGTTAGTGGGGAGCTAGTGAAATAGTCAAATGAGAAAGGTAGAACAAGGTTGAGAGTGCAAACAAAGAAATGGCAGGATGTAGAAAGAGACAAGAGGAGGTATGGATACCCTCCCCACCTCTTCCAACGTCCTTCTCATCTGTGAGGTCATCACTGGGCTGGGGGTGGGGTTGAGAGTATAAAAGGGGCTGAAGCTTTTGAGTTGGAACTTTTGTTTTTGATGAAGCTGTCTTGGGAGTTTTCTTCTTGAATAGAGCCAAGGGGATTTTGTAGAGCTAGGGGCATCAGAGTGGGACTCAGAAGAGAGGAGATAGACCATTGGAAACCTGATCTAGGTCCTAGGTTTAAGGATGAGAAAGTACTACAGGGTTTCTGTAAACCAAGGGGGCAAGTCAGCAGGATCAAAATCGAGCCGAGGCTCCACTCACCAAACTCTGTGTCTGTAGCTGCATCTACCCAGCTGGATGGCTTTTTTGAAATCATCCAAAGCGCTGTCTAGAACAGCATAACCCCCGGATATGGAAATCTTAAACTTTCTTCTAGTTTGTCCAGGCCTATGAGGAAAGTGCTCTTAATGTACTTTCCCTTGACTGAGCATGGACGGTGAGGAAGCCCGGTGGCTCCCTGAGCAGACTGGCTGCAGAAACTACCCTCTCTGGTGGGCAGGGGAGGTGTAAAACGGAAGTGACCAGAGGGTCATCTATTTCACCCTCTTGAGGAGGGAGCCACAAAGCCTAGGGTCTGGAGACCCAAATTTCCAGACTTTTCCCACCTCCAATCTCCGTTTAGGAAGGTTACAAGTAAGCCTGGCCTTAGTGGCTCCTTCTTTCCCCGTCTACAAATGTGGTATCATAATTATTGTGCACCTCCTTGTGCTTGGTGTCACGGGGCGTGAGGCCTCAGTTGACTTTGAGGAGCTTAGAGGCCATTGTGGAAACAGGAAAGACAAGCACAGTCATGCCAGTTGAAGTGTGTACAGAGCCTGCTTGACAACAGCTAGGGATCCTTGACAAATCAGAGACCGCCATCACATATGGAGAGGTGCGCCCACCTTCACCTCGGTGGCTGTTTCTTCTTATTGAAGAATGAGAACAGTGAATGGCCTAAAACAAGCTAAAAGCAAATCCTTAGACTTTGTTCATTTTATGACCACAATACTTGGTGGTATTATCGGTAAAGGCCCTGGCATTCCTTACAGGAGAAATGCCAGATATGAAGCCACTGAATGTTCATTCACCTGCTTTAAGTTCTTTCAGAAATAACCTGATTTACAGAAGAATGCAGAATCATAACTGTCAACCAAGATGTCATTGTCACTTTAGGATGTCCAGAAACAAAGGGATATTATATCCTTTGTTATTGGAGCACCACAGATGCCAAATTATGCACAGGGCCCCCTCTTGGCATTGAGTGCGTATGAGCCTAGAGGCAACCAAACTCTGATTTCGGAAGGATGTTGCCTCTGGTGGTGTTCTCACCTGACTCTCTCCCTGGAGCTGTAGGAGAAAGCATGGCCCTCCTACCTCCCCTGCATTTGGATGGAGCGGCAGACAGCAAGAGGCATGCAAGTCATAGAAATGGTAGGAGGCTTGGGGTAGACTCTTCTCAGCCTCCACCTAGGGAGCTTGACAAGGGTACCATTAAGGGGTGGAGAAATAATTCATAACTTTTGGTTTTGTCTGCACATCGACATATTCCAATAGGTGCTTGGTTCAAAACATGAATATTTGATTAATACAGAATCAGGCATCTGGAACAGAGAGCAGTGGAATTTGGGGTTTGAGTAGGACTTAAATGTCGTTCATTTTAACCACAGCTGTCTGCATGCACATAGTAGGCATTGGAAATATTGGTTGATTAGATTTTCTTTGATTGGAATAATGTGGTTGCTTGGTTTTGAGTCCAGATGTTTGGCATCCAGCCAGGGTTGTGTGCTCTGCATCTGTCATCAACCTTCCACCATGGAGATGGTTGGCAAGGGGCAGCATGGACCAGTGAGCGCAGCAGGAGGTGAGCAGCGAGTGAGCAAGCGAAGCTTCATCTTCCGCTCCCCATCGCTCCCCATCGCTCCCCATCGCTCACATTACTGCCTGAACCATCCCCCCCCCCACCCGCTGTCAGTCCGTGGAAAAATTGTCTTCCACAAAACTGGTCCCTGGTGCCAAAAAGGTTGGGGACCGCTGCTGTAGGTGGCCTGTGGAGCTGGCTCGCTGCAGAAACTGTCCTCCACAACCCCATTTTCCCCAGAGTCATGATGGCTGTATTTTATGGCAGAGAGCATTGGTGTCTCAGCTAACAGACCACAGCAGTGCTGATGACAAGGACTTGAGCAGCCACGTATTCATCCATTCCATTGGTCATTGCAAAAGTGTTGAGGACAGGTCTTTTAGTTCCCAGCACTGACCTGGAAGCTGAGGAGGAAATATGAGAAGACCCGTGGTAGGGGAAGTAGAAGTTTAAAAGGTTAGTGGGAATGCGAGACCTTCATTAACTCCTAGGGAACAATGACAGGACGAGTGGTTCCATTAGCGCTAATGTCATGCGCAGCAGTGGGGAAAGGATGCTATATGGTAGAGTGGATACACGGTACACTAGACCTGAGTCTGCATTTCAAATCTGCCTCATAACTCCAGCATATGGCTTTAAGCTCCAGACTCAATTCCCCGCCCTGTAAAACAAAGAGAATGTCCCAGGTTATTCTTCAGATCCACCTTCTGTGATATTTTGATTAGGAATTTTGAGATCTTCATTTTCTCATAATTTAATGTCCCCAACGACCTAGAACTTACTACTTTCATAGATAATCAAGTAGACTTCTAATATGCTAAGGACCCTAGGAATGAAAAGTAGCAAAAGAAGGTATAGACTATGCCCTGACGTATTGGTTAAAAGACAGCAGCAGTTGAATCTGCGAAGATCCATTTTGGATAAAAATATAAAGATTTGTTATGGTTGGGAATGGAGCTCTTGTTCAAAGTGAAACAGTAGCAAGTATTACCTTTCTTCATGGATCACATCCTTGGTTCAGTTATTTATCTCAGGACTAAGAGCATCTTGTTGCCCTTGAGGTGGTCCACACACTGCCTTGGTTCATCATTATTGGTATGGCAGCCTTATTAGTAGGTACCAGAAGACACCTGCTGCCAGTGTTAAAGGTGATTTCTCTTCATCCCACCCAAGAAACATGGGCTGTATTTTTGTGGGTAGTTGAGAAACTAGAGATAGGATCATTAATCTGGAGTTGAACCCAGAAAGTATTATTGGTAGAAGTTATACTCCTGTCTAGCTGAAAGATAGATTCACTACCTAGGTGGTTCCCAGTCTCTTTTGACTTCGTGGAGTGAGACCAAGTACATTACCTGTATAAAGGACAAAGCATAAAAGTCATTAGGAACCTCTCACTTGCATGTAGTACTGTATTGCTTTCTGAGAGGTTTATAACAATTATTAACCAACTTGATCATCCCCCACAATAATCCAATGAGATCAGTATTATATTACTAAATGACAAGAGGAAACTGAGGTCTAAGTATATTGATGGGGTTAGCTGTTTCTCACAGGACAGTTTTGATGGATGCTGGAAAATGTTCCACCCTGAAGCTGCACAGAATGCTCTCTCCACGGTTGAACTTATTCTATAGGTTAAGGCATGCCTGATTCTGTGCACTCCTTGTTAAAATACATATACCCCTGGGAAAGAAGTCACATCAAGCTTACTATCACTTAAGTAATGCCTGAATGTTTTTTTTTTAACAGTCATTTTCATCTGACATAGTTGAGCACAGAATACTAGTTTGTTAAAATTAGGATAAGTGCAAGAGGACCAGGATAGACTTGGATTTGGGGAGTTTGTTTGGAGCAACCATCCTAGAGGGGTTATGATAATGAGGACCTCAGGACTCCAATTCTGAATGAGGGGAGTCCCCAAGTAGGGAATAGTGATACTGGGTGTGGAGCAAGGAAGACGATGAAAGCAGAGTGACTATTCACATTTCGGGTTTGGTTGGTCTCTCTGTGTTCGACCCACCCTTGGTAAGCGGGGTGATATTGTGATGGATGGGGTCAAAGCCATCTGCTATTACTGGCCAAATACCTGGCTTTGGGCTTTGGTCCATTTCATATGCTGTCTTGTTCTACTAACTACTTAAGGCAGAAAAAAATCATTCCCCTGTTCAACTCCAATATGTGCCAGTTGAAACTGAAATTTTCATACTGAGCAAATGTACCAGAGAACACTCTATAAACTTAATGAGGGAGATGAAGAGATATATGCCAGAAACCTAGAAAATTTAAAACTGATGAGGTTATGACTATTGAATGTTTAGTTAAATTGTTGACACTGACAGGACGTGGCTGAGGAAATCTACCATCCGTTTTCTCCTTGTCTCAGTGATAATGGTTCCTTGGTGTGCTCTTCCCAGTTAACAAAAATATTCCCGAAAGTTAAATGCAGGGAGAAGTGACATAAGAAATACTTTTATTATCTCTGCTCTTCTGGGAGTTCCCTCCAGGCACATTATTTAGAGCAGGACTTCTCCCGACTGGCAAATGAGTTTGGAGGGAAGGACTCAAGGGTTCAGAGATTACTGAAAAGCCTCCTGATATGGGAGCCTCCTAACCCCTGTGCTTGCAGATGTGCCCCAGCAAACCCATCGAGCACGATGCTGCCCTTGTCTTCCCCAAATACCTCTTCTCCCTCTCACATTTTCCCTCCTCTCAAAAACTGATGAAGGTTCTCCTTTGCCTAGTGAATAAAATCTCAATTCCTTTAAGTGGCAGTTAAGGTATAAATGTGATCATGATTTTTGTAAACTGCAAAGTACTGTATAAATATTAGCTATTTGAAGAAGAATCAGGGGGTATGGGAAAAAGTATAGAATTTGCAGTCAGAACACTTTGGTTTGAGTCTTGTGCTAGTTGGGTGACCTTGGACAGGTCACTTCAACTCTCTGAAGCTCAGTTCCTTCATTTATAAGACAAGATTATTGTGATAGTTAAATTAATTGAAAGTGACAGAGTAATTAGCAAAGAGTGGAAGCTCAGTACCTATTAATGAAGACATGGTAACTGAAGGCAATTTAGTCCAGCTCTTGAGAACACTGGCTATGGAGACACAAGTTATCTTCCTGTGTCTCTTATTCCCTACCTATAAAATGGCGATAAGATGGAAGAGTCAAATGGGTTTACATATCAGGATCTTTCAACAGTGCCTGACCCATAGTAGTCCTTCTGTAAGTATTGAGGCTCTGTTACTGCTGTTGTTACTTTTATTATTCAAGGACCTGTTCTGGCCTTATCTTTCCAGCCTTATCTGGTTTTCTGTCTTACCAGTAGAGAGAGCTCCTCCACCAGGTCAGGATATCCTCAGGGTGGACACTAATTCTTCACCTTTAATTGGTGTGGACTTTACTCAATGCCTGAAAAATACTCAATCATTTTTGTCATTTAAAAAAAAAAAGTACAAACACATGCTTGCTACTTCTACTCAGCATTGTACTGGAGGTTTTAGCCGGTGCAGTAAGGCAAGAAAACAAGAAAGAAAAAGCATCCAGATTGGAAAGGAAGAAGAAGAGCTCTAGTCACAGATAACATGATCATCTGTGTAGAAAATGCAATGGAATCTACAAAAAGCTACGAAAAGTAATAAGTGAATTTAGCAAGGTTGCAGGATATAAGATCAATATAAGAATTGTCAGTATTGTCACAACTAGACCAGTTTAACTGGAGCACAGGATGAGTGGGGGATAGAAGTGGTGTATGAAATTGGAAAGGCAGGTTGAAACTCAGTTTGATGACATAAGTTAACATGGAATGCTTTTGCTCACACTTTCTGTCCATCTGTCCCCTTCCTCCCTCCTTTCCTTTCTACCTTTTCTTTCTTTTCTCTTTCCTTCTTTCCTTTTTTTCATTCTTTTCTTTTCCCCTTCTCTCTTTCTTATTAGTTTGTTGGCATAAACAACTTTTCTCCGTGAAAAAAAGGTAGAATTTTCTTTCTTAAAAACAAACGTTTTTATTCGTTGGGTTAAATAAACAAAATGACCATAGCTAAGTTGCTTTGCGCTCACAGGGACCATTCCGTGAAAGGAGTTCCCAAAGACAGGGATTACAGTATCAGTACATGGACGCTGGAACTGTGGGTATCTGGATTCACGTTCTGCCTTTCTCGTAGCGAGATCTCTAACTTTGAGAAGATCCCTTCATCTTTTTGAGGCTCAGTTTGCTTGTTTTTAAAAAGGGATAATGGTTTCATGGGTTCTTTATAGGGTTGTGGATAGCTCACATCAACACCACTTTTTGAGTTCCTAAGAACTGGACCAGGACACGGAGGTGGAGAGTCTTTCCCTTTAAGGAATATTTAGTGAAGATATGTCTGTAAATAACCTCAATGGCATGAGATAGGCTATTGGAGTTGTATAAACAGAGACCTGGGAGGTGCAAAGAAGGGGTTAATTAGCCATGCTTGCTAATTAACATTTCGCTGCGCTGGGAGAACATTTCGAACATTTCGCTGCGCTGATATCTAAACCCAACCTCAAAGTTTAAGTGGGATTTTTGACAGTTAGAGAAAGGGGCAACTTTAATACGAATACAATCTTACATTTGTTTAGCACTTCATCATTTTGCTTGACATAAATTAGAGTGGTGTAAAACTATAATTTATAGCTATAAGGGATTATTATTGCTATTCCAGGGGCAGTTGTTATTACTTTAAGCTGCTGTTTCAGTAAGACTGGGGAAATTTTGACCCTAAATTGCAGCAACTTAGCCAAGTTTGTTTACACAAAAATTTTCAGGGAATTTTTCCATGTTGGAGGAAGCAGGAGCCTTAAGAGCTTAGCTCCTACTGGGGCAAAGGCAAAAGTAGGATGACAAATATTAGGAGAGGGCCATTACGAAGAAGAAAAGGGGGTGTTAATTAAGTTTTTGTCAAAAAGATGGCCCATTTTATAATTAGGACACAACTGGCTAGCTAAGTAATCATGTAAAAATATAGAAACCTAGATATTTCAATGCTAGTCCAACATGGAGCCAAAGGACTCAATCTTTGTGAAATGTTACAACCTGGGGATTTTCCCTTATAATTCTGATAAGACATGTGGCACTTCCCCTGGGAGAGAATTGGGCTTACAGCTCTGGGTTAAATTACTCGGTTCCACAGATCCTTGCCTTGGTCTAACACATCATCTATGTGATGTGAATGTTTGATGAAGTATTGAAGATTATTTGGAAATACAGATAAAAACAGTATTTGGGAGTTTGCAGAAGAGTGGAAAATGGAGCCAAGAATGTAACTATAATTTAGGGTAAAGAGCAATAATGAGGTCTCATAAAAATAAACAAACATGATGTTAAATGGACTGCAGATCATTTGCACCTTGAGGCTTTTCTTAGATTTTGTGCCAGTTTAAAACAAACAAACAAAAAACTGATAATAGGTCTTGTGCTTTGTGCCAAAAGAGTTACTAATACACGATAGTTTGTTTTCATATAATCAAAGAGACACCCCCCCCCACACACACTTATTTGGGAGAAAAACAAAATCCATCCAGCTATCTAGAGCAACCAGCCGGGTTTGGGAAAAGACTTTAAGCCACTCTGCCTGGGGTCATACTGCTTTATGCTGCTCTTGACTTTACATCAAAGCTGATGTTGTTATCTAGAAAACCTAACAGCTGTAATGATTTCAGTTTTATTCACTGAGAAGTCATTTCCAATCATGTTGGAGAAATGGATTCTAGTGTTTGCAAGTGACCTCTCCTCTTGCCCTTTAAAGAAAATAGCATGTGTGTTGTAAAAAGCAATGAACAAGAAGTTTGGATGACCAGAGTTCTACAACTTGCATCTGCTAGTGCCTGAGTTTTTAGACTTTAGATAAGCCAAGTCACAGATGTGATCCTCAGTTTCTTCCTCTGTAAAATAGGAGCAGTCATACCTACCCAGCTACCTTGTAGAGCTGTGAGTGTCAGTTGAGAAGCTGGACATGGAAGTACCATGCAAATGCAAGGGGGTGTAGCTTCCTCCTCACAGCGGGCCTCTGAGTCACAGAATGACAGGATGGTCCTCAGGTACTTTATACGAAGCCATTGGTGCTTTTAACAAAAATGTTAGTTTAGTGGTACATGCTAGGATGCAGCACAGCTTTATTATTTCACTTACAACTGCCCCTGTGTATCTACTCTGTAGGACTAGATCTTCCTCTGCCTCTGAGTAAAACTCTCAGTTGGTGCCCAGAGCTTGCTGCTCGCTCTTAGATAATAAGTCCTCTGTTTACTGAGTCTTGAAACACTCTGGGTTCAGTTATAAATATCACAAATCTAAGATAAAAATGAAAACTGAAACTCATCCACAGGTAATGCCTCCTCTGTGGGCTGAGGAATGTCTTCTTCCTTTATTCTTTCATCTTCTCCTCATTTCCACTCTCCAGGTGGGTCCGGTGGGGAGAGGGAAGAGAAGGAGGAGTTGGGAGCAGACTTGCTGCCAATCTGGCCCTGGTTTGCTCTTCCAGGGGCAGATGTGTAGCCTGACCCTTCTCCTTAGGCTGCTTCATGAACAGCTGGAGTGCTCTCACTTGCAGTTCTCTTGATGACAATAAATCCACCCCCTGAGGCGGTTCACTTGTTATTCCTCTTTCAAATCCTGGACATCTGGGGACTTCTCTCTTTTGAGATCTCTGTACCTCCAGCAGGGCGGGATCCAAGATTAACCCAGGGAGCTTTGTCTTGTACTTGACCCTGATCTTGTCCATGGAGATATAGATCTTTGACTTATTAATAGTGGGGTATGGCTAACATACCCCACCTCAAAACAGGCCTCTTTTACTGAGCCACCTAGAAAGCAGCCTCAGCCATAGTCTTTTTTTCACTTGTTAAATTTTTTAGGCATAAGTCAGAAATCAGTTCACTCTGACTCTGAAAATGCAAGGGACACACACCAAGCTGTCCAAGTGATCCACTGAACTCCCTCTCACGCTCTAACCCTTCTCCATGGAGGTAAAGCATTGCAGGCAAACCTAAAATTCTCTTTAAAGAAATCTCCACTTCCCAATTTCAAACTCCTCTCCTACCCCATCCCACATCTTTTTTAGTAATGTAGAGAGCTGTGGTCAGCTAAGCATTGCAAATCCAGTTCTTAGATCCCTCCATCACAGGTCCTGCCTGGGTGATCTGGCTCCCCATCTTGGAATGTGGGTCTAGTTGTTTCTATGGTCTTGAGGCTTCAGCTGAACTTGAAAAAGAATCCAGTTTTAACATTTTGCTATATTTATATCCATGTATCCCAAACTGTAGTTTGTAGAACATTGCTTCAGAGAAGTGTTCCAAGATTTTAAAAGTTCCTGATCAAATAAACTAGGGACACAAATGCAAGATTTCCAGCTCTGAAGGTGCTCATTGCACATAAGCCTACTAAATAATATGGGAAATCTATAATTTGGAACCCTGTTTGACACTTTTTAGTTCCAGTGTTCTTCAGATATATTTATCTACACGATTGATTAACATAGTGTCTCTTTGTTTGCCTTTTGGGCAGTGCTGCTCCAGATACAAGTTAGAGCCTTTTTTGACAAGTGAGTAAGGGTAGTCCCTGGTGAGGCTTCCACTGGGCATGGCTAAGTATATTCATACATTCCTCCAAGGTTTTCCTACTAATAGTAATGGGCTAGTGTTCATATGAATATATATTTTGGAAACAGCCAAACAGAATTGGCCATGCGGGGAAAAAAAAAGGTACTAATAGTTTTGTTGCCCTGTTTATGAAACAGTAAAAGATTTAAAAATTAGATAGTACAGCCCAGTCGAATAGAGGTTTAGAGTATTCCAGTATTTGGTTTAGATTTTGAGAGTTTAGCTTTGATGAATTTTAAAGACAAAGACATAATGACTTATTCTCACCTGGACCAGATTTTGTTCCTCCTACATTTTTACAAGTCACAGCCATCAGTTGTATAGGTTTTGAGTCATCTTAAATGTCTCTACCTTTGGACGGACCCAATTGGCCAGTTTTCAGATAGGCATCTTCTGCATTCAGCTCATTTTTGAATGGGGATCATAACTTCCCAGATGCATTTCTGAATAAACAGCTTATTCCATCTATTATTTCATTGTGTCTTGAGAGAAGATAATTGGCTTTATGGTTCCTTTTGTTTCAAGCTCTGCAAATATTTATGCTGAATAGCATCAAGTCTTAGCAGTGTGAACCGTCCTGGATTGCCTACCACTGTCCTGGTTTTAGCACTGAAAGTTCTGCATGCTGGGAATTCCATCCCTGGGATACAAAAAATCTTGGGTTTTGATGATGGATGCCAAAGGTTGGCGGAAAAATATAAAACCCATATGGCAGCCCAAAAACATAGGCGTGGTAAGCAATGCTGTTTTTAGTGCCAAATAGATACAGCATAGATTATTCACCTTCTGTAGTTGCTGTCACTGTTTTCCTGCCTTGTGTTAGTAACCATGATTTGAAATGCACACTAATGAATCATCCACTGTTGTTTCATTCCAGTTGATGCAATTTAAGTGTACACCTTCAGCATATCGTGATTATGAGCGTTAACAATCCATCTATTTGACTTTGTCTGTGGATTAACTGTTGTGCTTTGTATCAAGATAGTGCTAGTTTAATTTTCACATTGTGACTATTGTGACCGTATCTTCTAAGAGTTCAGATCATAAAGATGAGGATGATTATAACACCAATGCCAGCATGACCTAGACATCCCAGAGAAAGAAGGTTAAATGGCTGTTATTTTAATGAAAGATGGAAGGACTCATACAACTGAATTGGCCAATAAATAATCAAACAGAGCATTTTGCACGGTATGTAGAAGAGAATTTTTAAAAATTGAAAAAAAAAAAAAGAATTTGCAATTGGACACGGTGGAGAAGAAGATGTGAAGGCACATATGAAAACTGAATCTCACAGTCTTGGGATGAGACATACAGGTACTTCTAAATCAGTCAAAAGCTTTCTCGTCTTCCAAGAAGACACCAACGCTTAGCAGAATATGGTCCCCGCTGAGTTAGCCTGGGTATGTCACATAAACAAGCTGCATTATCATATTGTTCTTGTGATCGCTCTATGAAACTGATTAAACTTGTATTTCCTGATCCATAGGTTGCCGTTAAAATGTCCTATGGGTGAACAAAGGGGAAATTTGGGGTAACGTGTGTTGGCCCCCTAGAGAGTAGAGCTAATTTTGTCAGGTCTGATGAATAACCATGCTTTCCATGGTAGATCAAGTGACCCCTCAAATCACAGCAACAAGATAATGTTCCCTCTGGCTTTTCAGTATGTGGACTTGAAAAATGGAGCTTCAAATGATCTTCTTGTTTTTGATGAAGATTTTAATGAAACTGCAGAAAACATAAAACAAAAGATTGTTATCTTGTCTAAATACAAGCTATACTTCACTCATCTATCTGCATATTGGCAGAGAATACAAATGTAAATATTGGCAAATTCCATTCAGTGTTTAAAGTTCTTACCAAAGAAAATGAAACGATCTCACCAGCTAAACATCCTGTTCACCCTGTCTGCAACACTGGTGAAAAGGGGCGTGATTTGCTTCCCTATGATTTTGAAGCTTTCATAATGAAAGTTTTTAGTCACTTTCAGCTTCCTCAAAACAGGCAGAAGCACTTGAAATTTTTGAAGTTATAGAAATGGAAGGAGACAGCCTTTTTCGATACGTGCGTACAAAATGGCTGTCATTATTGCCAGCCACAGAAAAGATGTTAAAATGCTGGCCTGCTCTAAATCATATTTTCAAAGTATGAGACAAGAGGAATGTCCTTCTCTAATTTGGAATACTTCGAGGATGAGAACAGAGAAAAGGATTACAGTCAAACAGAAATTTATGTGCTGTTTCTCCACAGCTCTTTGGTAATCTATGAAGAGGTCACAAAGAGCCTAGAAAAGAATGACCTGATTTGTTTGATGTTATGTGTAGGATATGACAAAAGATCATACAAAGAAAAAAAGAAAACTCAGTTTTTGGAAATCCGTTTTTTGGAAATAGGATGCTTCTGAACGAAAAAAAAAAAACAAATGTCACCACAGTACAGCCAAGTCAAATAGGTCTTTCTCAATTTCTTTACTAAAACTATAGCTTACTTGGAATCCAACTGCGATTTCACAAGTTTGAATTACCTCTGTGCCTTAAAACTACTTTTGCTGAGAAAAAGAAGTTTAACTTATGATGACATCTAATTTGCTTCCTAATGTTTTAAAAACAATGGACATGGACCATCTCTATGATGAATTTATAAATGCAATGATCTGATTGACAAACTGCTGGTCTATCAAAATAAACATGTAGATACAGAGTGAAGGAACAGTTTTGGAGAGCTGGAAACCAATTCCTATAAGTCTAAGATCCTGTTCTTGCTAGTTAAGTAAACTCTGAAATGTTCCACGCTGAAATGCTTTCACTGACATGGTGTTTAGTTTGATGTCTCCACATTGGACTGACACCAGAGCACTGTAATGTGGGCTTGATAAGAGCATAGCCACAAGTCAAACAGAATCTTACGTTTGACTATATATTCAGTTACTACTACATAAAGGAAAAGAAGGTATCCTAAAGGCTCTAGGCAGTTCAGAGAAGTACTATTGGAAAAGGGAATAGCAGGAGGAAAAATATCCTATTATATCGTAAGACAGAAAGAAACATGTCATTGTTATTTTTTATTAAATGCAGATATCTGTTTCTATTGTATTTTCATTATCCTTTTAAAAAGTCATATATTTATGTATTTTAAGAATATAGAATAATATAATAAGATAGTAAAATTTAAATATCCAATAGAGAGTTTAAAAAGCTAAAATAAATTGTTATATCAGAGGATAAGAAACATCATAAAAATATTGATAAATTTTTCTCCCATATATTATCTGTTTAGTTAGTCCTACTATTAATTATTATTAACTGCCACTGTTAACTAGTCCTCCTTTTTGTTTAAATAATAGGATTTATATCAATGAAGGGTAAATCATATAGAATAACATATGATTTCAAATAAAAATGGATTTTTCATATTTTTATGTTAAAGTAATTATATATGTGTATAATGACTTGTTATGTATTATTTTGGGGGGTGGATTCTGGCATGGATGCACCCTGGGTTGGCGCTCTAAAAAGTTAGTCATCCTGCTTGTCACCAGTGTGCTTTTAATGAGCCTCTCTTGTTTTAAGGCAGGAAAGCAAATCGAATTCTCATCAATTGCCTTTTACCTGCTACAAATAATCCCTCACGTTGGCCATTGACTGTAAAATAAGTCATCTTTGTCTTGTCCTTATTGATTACACATAAGAGTGGAGGCAGTGTTTCTAAAACCATTTGTATGTCATTTAGGAAACTTTTTATGTCATTAAAAAATGTCATTTATTTGAGATTGGTTGTCTTCGTTTTTTTTGTTTGTTTGTGCTAATTGAAAAAAGGGGAAAATATCAAGTTTTTAATTCTCTTAATGAGAAGCCAAAGTAGAATTGACAGTTGTCCATATGTATCACTCATGTAATGCTCATCACCTACCTGCAATTTCTCTTAAAATATATTCCAAGTAGTTGGGAAATTAAACTTTTATTTTCGTTGTTGTGGCCCTCACCTACCCTCTCTTAATAATCCATAAAGACTCTCTGTTCACCTCTTCTTTCTGATGTTCTAAGAGCCCTTGTGATGTGTTGCTTCTTTATTACCTAGTCCTTCTCACATGGAAACCCATCTTCTGCTTTCCCACCCTCACCTCCCATGTCACTGTGCTTAGGACAGAATATCCCCTTCCTTTAGCTTTTCTGTTCTTGTCTTACTCCTACCTGTATTTCCAGGTCTCATGAAAATGCCCTTTACTTCACACAACCCTTTCCAGACCATTTTCTAGCTATGTGCTTTAATGTCTCACATGCCTTCCTACTCACCTACCATCTTGCAGTGCTCTGTGAAGTTCCGCATATGCTCTTGGATGGATTGTGAGGTAGAGAGCATGCCTTGTTCTCTCCTTGTATCCCCAAGAAATACCTAGAACAGGGCTAGGCAGATTGTAATTGTTCAAGAAAGATGATGGATTAGTTCATCTATATGATGGTTCATGCAAAATATGAAATGGGGGTAGGCAAGTAATAATATCTCTTCTCATGGAAACATTGTCCATAATGTTTAACGGGGTGTGAAAGAATAAGGCCTCGTTAAGATGGAGAAATGGGGGAGGGTAGAAGAAAATCATCATAATCCTGACTCCTGGGATCAGGTTTTAGCTTGTGCTTTAACTTCTGGGTAGGGAGTTTACACTATGTAAAATACACACATATGTGTGTGCACGCACACGCACACACACACACACACACACACACACGGTTTAGCCTTGACATACATTTTTAATTTGATGCCAGTACTTTTTAGCAGCCGGGTTTAAAGTTGGAAAAATATCCACTCAGTGTCTAGTTGAGTTATGAGTTGAGAATGAATTTCACAACAAACCTCAGTGATTTTCCACCAACCATACCAACCCAAAGACAATTTCTAATCACTTGGTGGCCATCGTATTGCAAAAGAAGCAGAACACAGACATGCTGCCTGTTTCGCTTAAATTTATGAAAACCCACTGAAAGGGGAATGTAGAAAGTAAACGATCCGTGGTAAAGCATTGTGAATGAAGGCAGAGGTGCTGTGGTTAGCTGGGTTTCTCAATCCCTCAGATTCTCAAAGCCAAGAGAAAATTTATCCTCTTCCACTGAGACATAAACTAAACTCTTTTGGTCATTAATCTGCAAAGTTGATGCCTGCCATGGTCATTCATCAAACATTTTTGTGGAGTGAGTCTGGTGGGGCCTCTGAGGCATCCGCCTTTGAAATTCACAGCACTGTTTTGTCCCCTGAGAACGGAGTGACTTTCTCCCCTCATTGCACATCTGGAAGGGAAGTTTCTGCTTCTCCTCTTCCCTGGGCTGAGTCAGGGCCTGGAAGGGGCAGCCACCTTTATTGAATCGTGTGCTTGGACTGTAAGGTTCTGAATACTCCTCCCTGGGCTGTCGGGGGAGGAGAGAGAAGAGAAGTACTGCGGTGGAGGCACTGTTTATAAGGCAGTCTCTTTCCTGGATTACAGTTCACCACAGAAAAAGGACAATTACTGTTTGAGGTGATTTTTATAGAGGAAAGAGTCTCTACATTAACCCTTGTGAGAAACGAGTAGAATCCTCGAGCTGCAAGTCTCAATTATCTACAGATAAATCAGGGAATGGTTCTGGAATCTTGAGGTCTGATCTGCATTTACAACCATGTCTCCAGGCTCAGAGACAAACAGACAATTTGATGAGAATGGACGTTTCCTACGGAGAGCGTGCCCCACGGGTGCTGGGATGTCTTCTGTCTGTCCAGTAACTGTGCCTGCTAATGCTTTGTCCTTAGCGGGAGGTCTCCTGGAACCTTCCAGGCCTCCTGTGAATTGGCCCTGCTCCCTTCCCAGGCTCCTGTTCTCTGTCTCCAGCTTGGCATCACACTCCAGACGCAGTGGCCACCTTCCTGTGGCTTGAGCACACCGCTGTCTTCTCCACATAGGGCTGTCCACCCTGACTAGCGGTCCCCGCCCTAAAATCTTTGTGAGATTGGCTTTTTTTTTTTTTTTTTTGTCATTGAGGTTTCAGCTCTAGTGTCAACTCCTCAGAGAGGTATTCTCAGGCCACTCTATTTTTGTTTTTGTTCTTGTTTTGTTTTTTAATTTTTATTGAAGTATAGTTGATTTACAATGTTGAATTTAATTTCTGCTGCACAGCAAAGTGACTCAGTTATACATATATATATTCTTTTTCATATTCTTTTCCATTATGGTTTGTCACAGGATATTGAATATAGTTCCCTGTGCTATACAGTAGGACCTTGTTGTTTATCCATTCTGTATATAATAGTTTGCATCTGCTTTTCCCAAACTCCCCATCCTCCCCCCTCCCCTCCACTGGCAACCACAAGTCTGTTCTCTATATCTGTGAGTCTGTTTTTGCTTGGTAGATATGTTCATTTGTGTCGTATTTTAGATTCCACATATAAATCATATGGTATTTGTCTTTCTCTTTCTGTCTTACTTTGCTTAGTATGATAATCTCTAGGTTCATCCATGTTGCTGCAAATGGCATTATTTCATTCCTTTTAATGGCTGAGTAGTATTCCATTGTATTGAGATATATATGTATCACATCTTCCTTATCCATTCATCTGTTGATGGACGTTTAGGTTATTTCCATATCTTGGCTATTGTAAATAGTGCTGCTATGAACATAGGGGTGCATGTATCTTTTCAAATTATAGTTTTGTCTGGGTATATGTCCAGGAGTGGGGTTGCTGGGTCATATGGCAACTCTATTTTTAGTTTTTTAAGGAACCTCCATACTGTTCTCCACAGTGACTGTACCAATTTACATTCCCACCAACAGTGCAGGAGGGTTCCCTTTTCTCCACAGCCTCTCCAGCATTTGTTATTTGTAGACTTTTTAATGATGGCCACTCTGACAGGTGTGAGGTGATACCTCCTTGCAATTTTGATTTGCATGTCTCTAATAATTAGTGATGATGAGCATCTTTTCAAGAGGCCACTCACTGTAAAGCCAAACCCACCTACACACTAGTCATTTTCCATCAGTCTCAGTGTGTCCCTCCTTCTCTTCCTCCCTCCCTCCCTCCTTCCTTCCCTTACTCCCCTTCCTCCCTCCTCTTAGGTTTTTTCCTCTCCCACCACTACCTTCACTCAGTTGTAAACTCCAAAAGAGCAAAGCCCTGTCCATTTTGTTCACTGGGATGTATCTGTGGTGTGTGTTCACTCTTCTTTTGGAATGTATGGTTTCTTTGTTCTTTGGGTGTTTAGTTGAGGGTAGCATGATATTTACAGGAAATTTTGTTACTTTTCATATTTTAAAAAAACATACTTGGATCCATGTATTTTAGGTATAATTTACTCTTAGACACTTTCTCTTAATCAACTTATTTATTCACTTGATATTTCTTAAGTATTTACTATTCGCTAAATACCTTGGCAAGATACAACAGATATCAGAAATGTTTCAGCCATCTGCATGATATCATTAAATGGAGAGAGACACATTTGAAAACAGATTTTCATATTTTGTATCAAATGTTATATCCAGTTCTGTCTTTCTAGCTTCCCATTTTCTTTTTCTAACCAAACTTCTCCCACTCTTTACCCTCCAGTAAGGCTCCCTCTTCATCATCCCACAGCTGTAACTCATCTTTGCTTAGATGGTTACTTTATTCTTGAAGTGTCTTCCCTCTGCTGTTTCCTTGTTCACATTTTGTGCATCCTTCAAGGCATGTTCAGGAGTTTCCTCTCCACTGTGGGCTCCATAGCCCCATTAGCTCTCATTGCTTCCCTAGAGCTCTACCTTTTAGCCTGTACAGTATGAGTCCTCTAAAATTGAGAGCTTTCTACTGACCATGATTTTTTTTGGATCTATATTTGTTCTATGTATGTTAATATTAAAAACCTAACTCAATTGTAACTTCTTTGAGAAAGTGAACAGGCTTAACGATTCTTCTAAGTCTCTGCCAGTATCATAGGTACTGTGGGGAATGTGGTAGCAGTCAATAAATTCTCACGGATTGATTGGTATCGAAATTGCCTTGTCAGTTCCAGATGGGGTGCTGAATGAGAGCAGGTCTGGTAAAAGACTCTTTAGCCTTCAGCCTCCCTGTAGATCAAGTACAGGCAAAGCTTACGGTGAAAGGCGGTGAAAGCCAAAATTCCAATAGCACGACTATTATTAATCTACTTAAGCCATTAAGTGTTGTCCAGTATTAGATTGGACCGGAAATCCTGGTTTTCAACTCTTTCCTATTTGAATGCCCGAGAGGCTGTCAGCAAGTAAGAGGAAATGTGGAATTGGCTTTCAGTTGCCTGAGGAGAGGAGCTTAAATGCCTATATTTATGGCTCTGCTTTACCTGAAAATTTTATTTTGCTTTTACTTTTATGTAGCAATTGAGTGTACTGTATTTCATTTGGTGCTCCTTAAACATTCTAAGGGAACTCTAAAAGTAAATATCAACCAATTTATACAATACTGTTCATAGTGGTTTTTACTGAATGCTTCACCGCACGAGTGCAGCCTAGAAGCCCCCAAAAGGTATGATACTTTCAGAAGGGGTCTTAGACTGAAAGGAGGTAGAATTTCTAGTGTGAATGGTCTGTTTGTAATCTCTGAACTCAATTATTCTAGCTTTTCTAATTCTAGTAGTAGGGGAAAAGACGGGCGGAGTGTAGAGTAGCGGGCTTGTGTCTTGGTTCCAATAACATGCCCTCTTGGGGTGCATGTGGCTGCTTCTCTTTGGCCTAAGTTTTTAGATTAACATATACACACTACTATATATAAAATAGATAACCAACAAGGTCCTGCTGTATAGCACAGGGAACTCTACACAATATTTGGTAATAACCTAGAAGGGAAAAGAATCTGGAAAAACTAGATATATATGTATGTATAAAGGAATCACTTTGCTGTCCACCAGAAACTAACAAAATGTTGTAAATCAACTCTACATCAATATAAATAAATAAATAAACAAACAAACTTAAATAAATAGGTTGAACTAAATATCCTCAGAAACGCCTACTACCTCTAAACTCTGGTACATCGACCACTATTCAGACAATAAATGTGTACTTAGATATCCAAAGACTACTCGAGCCAAGAGGAGATTTTATGTCAGTGTCTCTAAAAACGCCCCCCACGGTCTTCTTTCCATTGAGTTTCCTGGTCTCTTTCATATCCTATCTTACCCTCATTGCCTAAAGTGGACTCTCTCTCCTTTGTCTCTCTATAACACTCATTTCCTTCTCCGTTCATTTGCCTTTTATTAAAATTGCTTAATGTGTATACATTTCATTTTCCTCCATTGACTTTAAGCTAGAATTGAGCAGGAACCATGCCTTATACTTTTTAATGTCTCCAGAGGGCCCATGGAAAGTGCTCAGTAAATTCTTGGTGCTACCAGTGAACCTTAGCTGACTCTTCCTGTCTCTGGTGAATTTTACTCCAGCAAGAGTGCAACAAAAGAACTCCAAACAAAGGAGACAAAATCTAGAGGGACTGTGGACACTTAATTAGAACTCTCAAATGGGAAAATTCTTCCAGTTTGGTCAGCGACGTGAAAATTATTTTGAATGATTTTATCAATTTGTTATCTCTTCCTATTGTTGAAACAAGTGTTTGTTTATTTGTTAACCTCCTCTAAACTCAACAAGTTTAGGGTCGTCTTAAGGATAGAGACTCTATGTTATTCTCCTTTATGTTCTCGGCCTTAGTTGGGTTACAAAGTGAATGCTCAATAAATGCTTATTGAAAAAGCATATATGAATGAATGATCTTCAGGGCCAAAGCTAGTAATTCTGTTAAGGAAAATATTGAGACCCTGTGACCCCACACTTACAAGTTGCCAATGCTGCTCACCCATTTTAAGGTAATATTCACTAATGGGTCCATCTTCTATACTGGGAAGATTTTTAGACTAAATAAAACATGTGATTACAGAGATCTATAAATGGATGCTTTTACATTGGCTACCCTAGGAATAGTTTCTCAGAAGATAAAATGTAGTTTCTATTCAGTTTCCTTTGGCAGCCTTGATCTTGGTGGAGGAACATGTCTTAATACTTGTAAGAAGACAGGATGGTTTAATTAATACTATCTGACACTCCATATCTGAGATTTGGGATAGACTGTGTATAGGGTCAATGTCCTAATTTGTCAAAAATGTTAAAGCAGTATCAAACTTCCATAAAATAAATTATTCGTATATTTTGTAAGATAAAAATGTGTTTTTTCTATATCTATAACGTTATAAGCGAAAGTAAGACAAACAGCAAGCTAGGATATAATATGTAAAACTATAATTAAAGATTTAATCCCCTTAGAGTAGGAAGAGCTTTTACAAGTTCTACCAAAAAATCCTGCAGACAAAAATGGATTAAAGAGTTAACTAGGCAATGTTAGATGTGCAGTTGAACACAGAAAATTCAAACTTACTAGCAATGAAATATTTGTAAATAAAAAATATTTGGAGTTAAAAATAGTAATCCTTGTTGAATATTAGAGTATGATCATACTATCTTTCTTATTTCTTCCTTACAGAAGATATTTCAATACTTCTGAAAATAAATTTTGTAGTTTTTATTGTAAATATGAAATATTTACTATATTGTCTTGATTACTATAGCTTTATAAGAAGTCTTGAAGTTGAACAGTGTCAGTCCTCCAACTTTGTTGTTCTTCAGTAGTGTGTTGGCTCTTCTGGGTCTTTTGATTCTCCATATAAAATTCAGAATCATTTTGTTGATATCCACAAGATAACTTGCGTAACTTACTGGGATTTTGATTGGAATTGCACTGAATCTCCAGATCAAGTTGGGAAGAATTGACATCTTGACAATAATGAATCTTCCTATCCATGAACATGGAATAGCTCTCCAGTTATTTAGCTCCTCTTTGATTTCATTCATCAGAGATTTGTAGTTTTCTTCGTATAGATTTTGTACATATTTTGTAGAATTTACACCTAAGTATTTCATTTACTGAGTGCTAATGTAAATGGTATTGTGTGTGTGTGTGTTTTTTAATTGACGCATAGTTGATTTACAATATTATATTTCAGGTAAACAACATAGTGATTCAATATTTTATAGGCTATGCTCCATTTAAAGTTATTATAAAATATTGGCTATATTCCCTGTGGTATTGTTTTTAACTTCAAATTCTATTTGTTCATTTTTGGTATATAGGAAAACAATGGACTTCTGTATATTAACCTTGTATCCTGCAACCTTGCTATGATTGCTTATTAGTTCCAGGAGTTTTTTTTGTTGTTGATTCTCTAAGAGTTTCTACATAAACTATCATGGCATCTATGAACAAAGATAATTGTATATTTCTCATCCTAATCTTATACATTTTATTTCCTTTTTTTGCCTTATTCTGTTAGTAAGGACTTCCAGTAAGATGTTGAAAAGGAGTGGTGAGAAGGGACATCCTTGCCTTATATTTCATGTTAGTGGGAAAGTTTGAGTTTCTCACCATTAAGTATGATGTTGAAAGTAATCCTTCATTGTTTATATTAAGGAAAATTGAAAACACCCTAAATATCTAACAATAGGTGAAATGGTTAAAAGTGTGCTATATTCAGATGATAGCATATTAAGTTTTTAAAGAATAATATGAAATTATGCTTATGGTATTATAGGTAGGAACAAAGTATGAAAACTCAATAGAACATCTCAATTTAATGAACACACCCAAGACTTGGAGGAAGTTCTCTAAAATATCAGCAGTGGTTCTCACTGTGTGGTAAGACAGACTATGAGTGATTTTTAAGGTTGGGCTAAATGTCATTATTCTGTCATCTTGTTTGTTTCACTGATAGGCAGACTGTGTGTCAGAGCACTGGAGATCTAGTTGGTTTGAAGGAGTTCATTAGTTCTTTGAACAAAAAATTTAGTGTATATTGTGAGTCTGGTACTGTGCCAGACCCTGAAACACAGAGCTTACAGAATGTAATGAGGGCTACAGATAGGTAAGTAGACATTTATGGTATAAGTATTTTACTAAGTGCTATAATAATATAATGAGAATAATGATGATAATGATGACGACCAAGTAAATACAAACCACTTATATAGCTGTTCTAGTTTCTATTGCTACATAACAAATTACACCAAAACTTTAGGGACTGAACAGCCATTTTATTATGATCCATGGATTCTGTGGCTTAGGGATTCAGACAGGATAAGGGGATAGTTTTTCTCTCCCCCACGATGTTTGCAGCCTTAGCTGGGAAGATTTGAATGCTGGGGATGAATTGCCTGGATATTGGAATTATTTGAATGCTTATGCTCATACACCCATATGGCCGTGCCTGGACTTGGAGGACCCCACAGACCAGGGTTTCTGACTGAAGTACCTACATCTTGTAGCTTCCTCATGGTATCACAGCCTAAGGGCCGTTGGACTTATATGGTGTTCCGGACTCCAAGCCCAAGTTGACTGTTGTTCCAGTCAACAAGGTTGAAGCTAAATCAGAAGTGTTTGTGAGTTAGCCTGGGAAGTCAGGCACATTCTTGACTCTAGGATCCTGCTTCAACTCAGTGGCCAGTGTCCATTCTGATTGGTCAGGCCCCCTGCCCACTAATTGTTAAGTCTTTTTATGCTACCCCTGGATGGTAGTACCATTCACTGGCATGTACCAACACGGAAAAGATTTTCAGGAGATATGAAAGCAGTTCAGAAGAGGTGATGAGTTCCATTTTAGGGCCTATTTGTATATTCCTTTGGAGAGTTAGTATTCTTGGCTCTAGAGAAAGACATTTAGGAATTTTTGACATATGATGGTCTTAGAATCCAAGAAGTTACAATCCAAAGGAAACGCTTTTTCTCTGCAGTGACTCCATTCTTTGATAAAGTTATCCACAAATTGCCAACTATGAAGAGGAATAAAACCCCTAAACAGTATCCTGTAGAGGTCATCTGTACTGGAGATGCATATTGGCAGAATGTCATACCACCCCCAGAATTTCAGGAAGCTAGGGGTCTGGGAAGGAGCATTCTTCTTTCACTACAGCAACTTAAGCTTATTCCAGAGAAGGTGGTTGTTCACTTGCTCCTTGAGTGCTATTAACTGCAGACAAAGAGTCTGGTCATACGCCACCCTCTCCATGATGAGCCTCCTACAGTTTTACTAGAAGCTGATGAGACTTTAAATTTCTTTCCTTCTTCCTCTGCTTTGTGGGAGACCAGAAGTGATGTCAGTGTTTCTGCCTGCAGGATAAGTAAGGATATCCTACTATGTATTTTACTGGCAATCCTGGTAGCATTTTCTCCATTGGTGGTTTATGTGTAATAGAGACCAAACTGCAATTTTCTGACCTGCCAAGATCCATTATGTCTGGTAAATATAGTTTATGCTTGACAGGATCCACACTTAGGGTGGAAAGCCATGCAAATTAAACTAAGGTTTAGGCTAATTTTTGGTAGTGAAAATTATTCTCCCTTGGTGACCTTATTCAGCATGGAATAAAACAACCAGAAAGCTATTCATGCGGTCCAGTCTTCTTTCTTTAATCCAAATAATTAAAGCCTTGGGATCAGCCCAGCTCCTATTCTCATCGCTCTCCTGTCTTTCATGGAGCCTAAGCTTATATGGTTGTAAGAAGCTTTTCATGTGAATAGGAAGGAGGTCAGGTAATAAAATATTTTCTTCAGAATAAATGCTCTTGGTCTGATTTGAGATCTTTGCAAATTCCATCTGTGGGTTTATAGAGTCTATACCACCACCAAGTCTTGGTACTTTGACACAAATGATATTTTAAAAAAAATTTTTCTCCATCATCTCGGTTATTAAAGTTAGTCTTACGTCAGAATGATGTTTCATTGTTGACAGTTGGAGTATTGACAAGGAACTCTAGTAATATTGATGATAAGTTAGGAGCAAACTCAGTTGATTGTTTAGTATATTTAACAGCCGATTCTGGTGATGACTTGTATTAATATATCTGGTTCATATAGCTTGGTCTCCAATATTGTTTTGATATCCCATCTTCACTCACAGTAGAAAAGAAAAGGCAACCTTAACTACCCCATTTTATGGTTGAGAAATTGGAAGACTCTTTAGGTCAAGGTAACAGACTTGTCCTAGATGATGACTCCCGAATTTTCTGGGACAGAAGATCGCACAGGCCATACCCTCCTTAGAATTGCCATTTAGAGCCCAACACAGCCAGAATTAATAGGGTGTTACTGGGTGTGATGCAACAGCAAGGACGCGATATTTTATTTTAATTTAAAAAGGCATTCTCAGAAACTGAACTTTAAAAAATGCCACTTGTAGATGTGGACACTCAAGGAGACAAAGTTCCAGGCCATTGGGAGATTCCAATCCATCCTCTGAGGATCTGCCTTTGGAGAGCTGAAGGAAAGCAGGCAAGTAGAACCTAAGAACCCAAATGTCTTGGATCACTCTCATCTCTCTGCAAAGGACAAGATTCTTCTGTTTTTCATGGACAATCCTATTTTGTCAGCCATTAAAAAAGTGTTCCACAAAGATGAAAATCGACCTTACGAAGATTCTTCATAGACATCGTGTTGGAGGCGAATGTGTATTCTGTCTAAGGTTTGAGAATCTTGCTTTGGTTTATTTACACTGGGGTTGGATGACAGCTAGTTGGGGCTTCTTGGATGAAGACCTTGTGTTAGTTCTGAGTCAGCTCACCCAGCTTTATCGTGGACAACTGTGAAAGGATATTCCAGGAAAGAGACTGGTGTTTTTGACCAAGCATGGAAGAGGCATGTGTAACTCTTCACAACAAACTAAAAGGAGGTTTACCACCACCACTACTATCACCACCCCACCTCCTCCGCTACTGTTATTATTATTAATTTTAGGAAGGGAGGGTGTCGTTGTTAATCTTAATCTGCTCTCTTGTTGTATTTAGTAATTGGTTGGGTGAGAGTGTGCCGAGGCATGTATTAATCACTGGAAGGGCTTGAAGGCCTAATGTCCCCAAGGGCTTTCTTTCTCCCATTGTCATTTCCTGAGAGGTGTTAGGCACTACCCGCACGGCATATAAAATAAAGTAAAATTCCAATCAAACAATGAAAGAGATGCGATTCATCTCTTTTCTGCCTTCTTTTGGGCTTAATTCCCAGAAAGAGAGCAAATCGAAGAAGAGAAGTGGGTTTTTGAGTTCCAGTCATGCTACTTCTAAACTCTCCACTGAAAGAGAGAGTTTCAGTGGAGAGTTTAGAAGTAGGGGCACGTCCTTCTGACCTTGAAAAGGGGAATAGATCCACGTCACTGAGGTTAAATAAAGCACCGCAGAAGATAACTACAGGAGGAGCAAGCAAGTGCAATCCCTCTGGGGTGAAGTGCGACCAACCTGAATGAATGAATGAATGAAACCGTGTGTCTAGTCCATGATCAGCTCCAAACCTTCAGCACTCCCGCTCAATTATGCCACCTCACTGTATCCTTGACTGGCTCTCATAATTGCCTTGTTATTGCTGCTTTTTTAGAAAGTGTAATATGCATCTTTGGATTCACAGCTCATCTATCTCAGCCGGAACTTCTCCTGTAGTTTCTTTAGCGGACGAATGTGGTCATTGCCCCTCTGCCCATTCAACATGGGTGATCAGGGTGGAAATGAAATGCAGACTTGGCTCATTGGAGGGCAGCTTTGGCTTCACCTCTCTGCCACAAATGTTGTCACCTTATAACACTCACAATAGTTGCTAATGAGTACATTTTAATTGATCCCCAAAAGTGCGCTGCTTCCATACCACGTGAGTTAGTCATTTGTGCTCTTTTGCTTTTATGTTCTTTTTCTTTCCTTTTCTCTGGTGTGTGTTCAGATCATATTCCCATATTTTTGCCACTTGTTCTAAGACTTACATTAGATTATTCTAGCTAGATTGTCAAATTCTTTGAAAACTATTTGTAGGTCTAAATCTAGTTTAGTGCCTGGTAAACAACAATTACTTATCACATGAATGAATGAGTGTTTTCCAACACTTACAGGCAATCAAGGAATCTTATTCCTAAAACAGTGTGAAAAGATGATGTTTAATGGAACTGGTGGGAATAAAATATAAACCACAGAACTGTAAGAGCATCATTCAAGAATAGCACCAACAGCATTTTATTTTTATTGTATTTTGTGGGCTGCCTAATACAAAAAATTCTTTGTGAAAAGAGAAAATTAGAACTCAGTTGGTAGATTGGGTTGATGAGTCAGTTGTTTCTTCCCCTGAAACTCATGGGCATTTCTGGTTGAAGAGGATTCTGAAAGCTGTCACGTTTGAAGAGCTAGAAAAAGAGGGCATTCCACACTCCTTATGACTTGATTAACAGGTCCTCCAATTTGTATCCTTCTTCCTAATTGATTGTTAGCCTTTTGTGGGGGAACCACTGGAGAATAGTATGGCTGTGAATATACAAAACAAGAGCACCGCTAGATATATGGCTTCTGAGTATTTTTTTACTCAATCGACCTGCTTTTCAGGCAAATGTAATCCCAACTTGTCTTGCTTTAAAGATTAGATAAGGAAACAGAATCAGTTTGGGTTTCCTGTTCCAGATAATTCAAACAAAACCAGAACCACTGCATGGCGGGGCAACGGTGGGGAGCAGAAGTAAGGACACCATTATTCTTTGTCTCTGCTTTTCCCTGGGGAGATATTGGCACCCAAACATTCAGCAGTAGGAAGACATTTGGAAAGCAGCCTAGCCAAAGGATCTGCGGTAATCGAGAGTCATAAATCAGATATGAGAGGGAGAGACCATATGGTAGGGGAGGAAAGTGACAGTGCAATTCTTTCAGCTGTAGCTGTTCAGATGCAGTCTCTTACCCAGTAGAGTAAGGAACTCCATCCCACCCTTTTCTACTCCCCCACTGAACCTTCAAGAATGTCAGATGAAATATCGTGCTTTTTTCTAAACACTTCTGAACCAGCAAGATGTCAGTGACCTGGAGGGGATTCGGGCGAGAGCCAAAGGAATGATTAAAGAGCTGGGGATGCCAATGATCCAGTGGGTGTTTCCTCTCTGCACCTCTAGACCTGACTTATGAGAAGACAGTCAAATAACTAGATGTGTGTTGTTTGGCCCAGGGCAGACAAGAAGGTATGGGCTAAGTTGTCTCCAGTTGAGTTGCCAACAGCTGATAAATTATTGTGTCTTTTCCCCTCCACGTGGACTGTCAGTATGTATATATTTTAAAGTTTTATTGAAAATAGTTGCCTCAAATTTATTTGCACTCATTTCTCAGAGAGCCTGAGTCATAGCAGACTCTCTCTGCTCCAGGCCCCCATGAGTTTTAAAGTGGCCTCCGTGACTCCACACAACTCTACTTTACCCAGGGAAAGTGCCCCTGGAGACAGAGATGGGCCGCCTCTTTTTTCCCAACTTGTCTGGACATCAAGAGGGCAAGACTGAAATCTCTTTCATTGGAGACACATCACCTCCCATGCTTACTTCTGGTTCCCCTTTTGGGTGTGTGAGAAAAATCATTTTATCAAACCGTCTCTCAGGGAGCCGATGGGAAATCTGTCTTTCCCATTAGTCACCAGAAAGTGACCCAGGCAGCAGTGGAGGGAATTGGTCAAGCTATTGAAACCAATCAGACCAGAGTGCTTTACTCAGCGGTCACAGGGTCCCAGGCAGCTCCCCGGGAGACCTGAAGTCAATGGAGCCCCTGTTTTTATTGGCCACCCCCCTCTCTTAGGCTGGGATCCTTCATGCTGAGCTTCAGATCCAGTGAAGGTGGTGGAGTTGTGTGTCCAGCCAGGGAAGAGGGACAGGGGCTGCTAGCATTGGGAGTCTTAGTACCTTGCCCTTGACACTCCATATTCATATTTGTTTAATTTTGTAAGTTTGTGGGGGAAAGATGAAATAAATAAGGCCAACTGACCACTCCATAAACTGTTTCTGAAGTTTGGCTTGACATAAAGTCTACCTTCCCAAGCCACACAGCATAATTTATTTTACGACTCCCTCTCAGCAGCAGGTCCAGGCTAACCTTGAGTTTAGAGGCTGTGCCTTTGCTTCCTGGTTCTGGTGGTCACAGTGTGTCCTTTCTTGGCAGTGGCCATGGGCCCAGCAAAACAGACCTCTGAAAGGCAAACGGATTAATCATTCTGAAGGCGTGCTCGCCTCAACAGTTGCCCTGCAGGATGTCTGAGAACCAGAGAGGGGAGACTGTTGTAGTTCACAAATAGCAGAGAGAGCTGTCCGAAGACTCACAAAAAGAAGGGAGGGGGAAAAAAAGAATGAAGACTTTTAAATTGTACATGCTAAAGTTTTCACTAAACCGGAGAGTATTCCAAAAAAATATATCACCACTCCTATAACAGAAACTGTGATGAGTCCAACCTTTTTATTACAATCAGGTTTTCTTTAAATATATTATGCCCCTCAGGTCAAAATGATTTACTTCTCTATTTTGGGACATCTGAGTTCTATTCTGCCATTGCCAGGATGTTTTCAACTGTGCCAAAACTGAGCAGGTCTGCGGTTCCTTTGTAACATCAAAATGGAGACATTTATCATTGAGATTTATCATGGGCCAGCCTGCCAGATGGTTTGGGTATTTTAAAGGTGAACTGCAAGGGCCTTGATTAGCTCATGTGGACTTCTAGCTAAAGACAACTCTATCAGTTGCTCAGTGAAAAGACACTAGATTCCCCTCCACCCAACCCCTCCCTCTGTTCTTCTAGTAATGCGGAAAATATTAATGTAATGGCAGATGTGGCGTAGATTGTCATTTCAGGAAGAAAACCAAGCCATAACCAATTCCACTGATTGCATTCTAATTATAATGTGACCTCCTGTTGCTTTGCATAGAGGCAGTATTCATTTCAGTACACCGCTGTAAAACTTGCCGAGTCAACGACCCTCAAAGGGGCAATTGTAAGATTTAAGCTTGGATTTTTTTGCTCATACCAAAGACCTTTATTCTGCCAAGTCTCTGCTGATTGGACCAGAAAGAATGCATTTGATTGTATAGGCTAAACTTATTGGGAACAGAACTTTTGTGCTTTGAAATGCTTTTCATTCAAATTACATTCAGACATTCAATCAACATTGATTGTGATATGGATTGGCAATGGGGAATGCCTTGGATTTTTGGTCTGGCTTGAAAGTTTGCTCAGCTCCTCACTAGATAACTGCAACCAAGAAGCCAGCTGAGGTTCTTTAACCTTAAACTTGAGTTTCCCACAAGAGGAGAGTTTCTCTACAAAGACCAGGGTTTTCTTATTCCCATCTAATTCAGTATTCCAAGATCATTTCTTTACTTGGAGATTTTGGGTCTTCAGGGCTTCCAAATTTAATTAATCTCTGGGAGCTATGGGGTATGTGTGCACACTGTTGCTTGTATTAAATGAAATGTGTCCTTGACTTTGTACATGAAAAGCTGGGCGAATCCATCTTAGACTCATGTTCTAGGTCATGGATTTTGTATGGTGGAAAGAAGTAAGCACTGGGTGAGGATTCAGGAAGCAAAGATTCCAGTCTTAAATGCTGTCTGTATAACCTAGGGCAAGCCTCAGTTTTCTCATCTGCAAAATGAAATAGCTGGTCCTGAGGTTCAATTCATAATATAGGTGATTTGAAAATACTAAGAAGCAGTGTAAAATTATTCTTCTTATCATTATTACTTACAAGTCAGTGTAGATATGTGTGTTTGTTGGGACCTTTTGCCTGGAGCTAGAATTCTCTCTGCCTCTGGAAAACTCCTGGCGAGACCGGTGGTCCAATCAGTTGGCTCTTGGCAGACTTCACAGACACAGTCAAGTTTTTGTTTTGACTTGGAGGTTCTCTTAAGGCCCTTCCGGACTCCAGCCTGGAAGTAAGGCTGAAATTCAGACAAGAGGAGCTGAGTTGCCAGGTATCCCTCATTCCAAGCTGAAGAAATAGTTCGAGATTGCTCCATCCTCTTCATCCATTCGCATGCCATCAGCTGTCACCTGTGTGCAGGTGACTCTCAAATATAGATTTACAGCTTCAGTAGCTTTCTTGAAATTCAGCACTTCCAAGTATATGCTCACCTTGGATGGTGTTCTAGAAGCTCACTTCAATACGTTCCCTGTTTTCCCACCAGGACAAACACAACTGGTCTCTCCGCCTCTATTTTCTCTTTATGTTAACTATTCCTCTAATTCTAATTTGAGTTCAAAACCTTGGCGTCTTCTTTTACTTTCTTCCTCTCCCTTACCACCCACCTAGAAATCATTGCCAAGACCTGTGGGCTGTGAATTCTACCCCTGAAAATGCCCTTGAAAATACCCATTCTCCTTAAAGTTACTCCTTTCTCTTTGGGTCTAATTCTTTCCCTCCTGGCCTGTGTAATAGCCTCTTAGATGGTTTCTTCACCTTTGGTCTCTGCAGCAGTTCATTCTGTTCTACCCCAGGATGGCAGGCAACTTCTCAGATGGCCCTGATGATACCAGTTTCCCAGTATTCCCACTTCTTGTGAAATTCCCTCACCTTGTTTGTGGGCCCGGTCTGTGACATGCTTGTAACCAATGGATTATGGAAATGTTGATGGGCTGTCACTCCCATGACTAGGCTACCTAAGACTGTGACTTCTGACTTCCTGGAGGACTCTCTTGCCTTGATGAAGCAAGATGCCATGCTAGAGAGACCTACATCGCAAGCAGCTGGGGGGTGGCCTCTGGTCAACAGTGAGGAGCTGTGGCCCTCCATCTACAAGGAATTGCCTCCTGCCAACAACCGTGTGAGCTTGGAAGCTTCCCCAGTTGAGCCTCAGATGAGACCCCAGCCCTGCTCATACCTTGAGGGCAACCTTGTGAGATACCTGAAGCAGAAAGGAGGACCCAGCTAAGGTGTAACCATATTCCTGACTCACAGAAACTGTGAGGCAATAAATATGTGTTGTTAGAAGCTTTGTGGTAATTTGTTACACAGTAAAAGATAACTATTATACCAGGGCATTACCACCTGATGATGTCAATTCTCTGCTCACAAATACTAAATGGCTCCAGGATTCTCTGTATTTGGTCCTGAACTACCTATCCAAGCTACTTCCTGACCCTCCTTCTTGAGAACCATGAGCTCTGTTCTGTACATAATTCCGGCTTTCTACCTTTTACCCTCTGCTGACATTGTGATCATTTTCTGGGTTCTCTTTATGACTAAATCCCATATCTTTTTAAAAGACCCACTCAAATGCCACCTCTTTCATAAAACCTTTGTGATCCCTGAAGCTATGTAGATCTCTGAACTGCCATCGTTCTGTACCTTGGGTCACTTTCCATTTTTTACCTCATAGAGGAGTTGTTTGTGGGCATTATCTTAGCTCTACTACTGGATTGCAGATTTGATTAAGGAGCCTGCTCCTGATTTATCTTCTCGTGTCCTTAGAGGTCCCAGTATAATGACTTGTGGATGGTATGCGCTCAAGAAAGAGTTACTCATTCATGAAAAGCAAGCCAGTTTGCCCACAAGATAGGTAAAATAGGAGTGGCTTGTGGAATTACTGGTTTATTTACTTGCTTATGCTTTCATGCATTCTTTCACTCTCTACCGAATGCCAGGCAGTATCCCCAGTATCCTGGGGACAAGACTGGACTCATCGACACTGTGCTTGAGGTTTAATGTTCTGTGGTTGCCATTTTGAGATTTTTTTAATAATTTTGTCTTTGGATCTGTATTTTTTAAGTGCAGTCCCGTAGGACAGTGGGGTATGTGCTGGAGGCTCAGAATCCTCCCATGCCCCCTGGCCTCCCTGGAAGAGGTTCTTGACCACCTATTCCCCTTAACTCCGACCCTGAAGGGACCCTGGGCACAGACACGGTGAGAGTCAGGGTTAGATGTGCGTGCCCTGCACGCCATGTCACCGGGTGAGGACTCTGGACACCTGCGGTGGGGTGGGGATGGGGTCTGTACTGTCCCCACAGTCAAAACATGATATGAAGTAGCAAATAAAAAACACACGTTGAAAGGTTGAGACCACAGAGGAAAAGAAAAAGAAAACTTCTGTTGCTTTTTGAACAAGGAGCTCCACAATTTTATTTGTCGTGACCCCTGCGAATTAGGTAGCTGGCCCTAGTTTATTGAAAAGCCAGACAGGCGGGAGTCCATTTCTAGCAGCAGCAACAGACAATGGACAGTAAACAAGATGACTTCAGAGAGTCTGACGTGCTGTGAAGAGAATAAAATAAGGTGATGTCTGGCGGGTACCTGAGTGTGGTGTAGGGAGCCTCTTCCCTTAAAGAAGATGGTTAGGGAACCCTCCAGGGGAAGGTGACATCTGATCTGATATATGAAGGAGGAAAAGGGTTAGGCCAAGTGAGGAATATGGGGCAGGTTCCAGCAGAGGAAAGTGCTAGATCAAAATCCTTGGGTCTGGAACAAGCTTGGAATGGTCAAGGGCTAGACACAAAAGCCAGTGCAGGAGATGCCTCATGACTACGGGGGAGAGGAGATCGGGCGAGTTTACAAAGGTAGGATGCAGCTGAGTCCTTTATTGCCTTGCTGGCCATGGTGAGGAGAGGTTCCCCCTGAGCCTGCCCAGGTCTGTGGTCCTGTATTTTCTCACTGAAGAATCACTAAGGAGGGGTTTATTACAATGGGCATTTCCTGCAGTCTTTACCTTAATTTAATTTCTTCTCCTGTGTCAACATGGCTATCTTAGATTCTTTAAAATAGAGACATTTTCCACAAAGGTATGTAACTTAGAAAGGATGTAAATAATCATATGTGGGCCAAGGAATTTGAAGTTCCTAGAGAAAGCTTTGCAAATGGAACTCTATTTTCCTTCTCCACAGAAGCTCAAGGACTGTCACATTTGTTCCAAAGGTCACACACTGGCATCTCATGGCCCAAATCTAGCAACCAGAAGTGTTTTATCTGCTCTGCAAGTTGCTTAACCAAACTGGGGTGCCCCTGCAAGGACTCTGTTGTCCCCTGATGCTCTGTCCTCATTTCTCCTGTTGTCTCCTGCTTGCTCTTCCCTTCATGCCTGGACTCATCTTTTTGATTGTTTCTCATTAAAACATGACACTCCACAGTATAGTGCAGACCTAGGAATGTTGGTATATAGCAGGACCATGGAGCCAAATATCCAGAAGAATCAGAGCCCCTGGGATCGTTCCTCCTTATCCCCTTTGGCAACCTCTTCTCTTCACTGAGCTTGGAAGTCAGAGGTGGGGAAAGGCAGGTGAGAGGGCCAAGAGTTCCGGTGTCCTTGGGCCCACCTGTCTGCTGCTCCACATAAATGATACTCTGGGAGGCCCCCGAGGGCCAGTGGTGCATCCCTTGCTCGCTACCTGAAGGCTGTTCCTTTAAAGACTTGGGACTTTGGCTGAGCAGGAAATTAAGTAATTTTGTTATTTTTCCTTGATAATGCTAAAATTATTAATCTTTGAAGATAAGTACTGTTCAGAGCATAATGAGCTAGAATTGTTGATAATTATAATTTTGAAGAGTTTGAGCTTGCTGTCAGCCAAGTAATTAAAGGGGTGGGACCAGGGTTCTACTTCGTTCTTGATGGTTGGGCTTCTGGTAAGAACTCTTCTCTGTGTGACAAAAACACCCTCATTCTGGGCCTGTGCTGCCGTGAAAGGCTTAGTTAAATCAAGGGAAGTAGTCCACTGTCTTGTGAAGAGATCTCTTTGCCTGATTTTCCCCCTGGCCTTCTGTCTTTTTCCTACAATGCTCCCATTGTTTTGGAAAAGCTGGGCACCCTGACAGATCCTACTCTTCACTGATTGAACAGAGCCGGGGGTCTGGTCGCGCAGCCCAGGGAAGAGGCTCCACTTCTTTCCTTCTTCAACAACTGCCCCCTACACCCCTTTGCTCATGAGCCACCATTTTTTATAAACTTCTTGTGTATACTAGCGCAGGACGAAAAAAATTGAATGAAAACAAAAGAGGAAGAGAAAATGGAAAACTAATGATTCAAGAAATCACATAGCACGGGATAATTCTATTTTGAAATCACAGCAGTGGCACCCAGAGGCGGACGCTCCCCAAATTACTAGTGAAAATCCTTTGATGTAGCCAGTTGTAAGAAAGCCCAAGGCACTTTTTTATTATTATTATGAGAATGCCTCACATTCCCCAAAAGAAGCATTTAGCAGCTAATTTTTAAATGTCCGTATGTGAAGCAAGCTTAAAAAAAAAAAAAAAAAGATGTCTAAAAATCTCTAATCCTAAATGTGCTTATTTGATTGCTGGCTTTTTCTTAAAATAAAAGCCAAGCTCTTACATGGGCATTTGCAGTCCTGGGAGATCTCTCCGACCTCACCTGCCCCGCACCACCCCCCCACCCTGCCTTCTCCCCTCACTCACTCTGTTGTAGCCCTCTGTCCTCCTTGCTGTCAGAAGTATACCAGGGAACTCATGCTCCCCGCTCAGCCCAGGCCATGCCGGATTCCCTGCCTGGATCTCTTGCCTGGATATCTGGGGGCTAAGTCCCGCCCTTCCTTCAGGTATTTCTTCCTAAGTCTCTTTCCCTTACCATGGCATATGAAACCACAACTTCCTACCTTGGTCATGGTAAAAGGGACTTTGCAGGAGTAATTAAGTTAAGGATCCTGAGACGGGGAGGTTATCCTTGAGTAGCAGATGGGCCCAGTGGGGCCTTTATAAGGATCTTTGTAGGAAGGCGGCAGCAGGATCACAGATGGAAAAAGGAGATGTGACAACAGAAGTAGAGGTTCCATGATTTGCTTTGAAGGAGCCATAAGCGAAGAAATGTAGGCAGCTTCCAGAAGCTGGCAAAGGCAAGGAAACAACTCTTCACTGGGGCCTCTAGAGGGAACCAGCTCTGCTGACACCTTGACTTAAGGCCGGTGAGACCCATTTCGGACTTCTCATCTTCAGAACCGAAGGTAATAAATCTGTGCTGTTTTAAGCTACTGTATTTGTGGTTATTTGTTGCAGTAGCAATTAGAAACAGGACCCAGAGTCACAAGACCCCAAACAATATGACCATCTTGGACTCTGGTTGCTTTGTGAAATCTCCAAAGCGTCTCTTTTCTTCAGTGTTTTCTTAATGGCTCAGAGACAGAGGGAACCTTGTAGCAGCTGCACTCTGGGGTCCTTTGGTACATGAGGCCAGCTTTTGACGCTTAGAGAAATAAAAGCTGTATTGTGTGTTTGGGGACGGTGTGGTACCCAGGTGTGTTTCCAGATAGTTCAGCTGAATGTGAGGGAAATGGTGAGAAGCAAAATTATCCCTGCCAGGAGCAGTGGGGTGCTGTGCCTACATCCATTTAAAAAGCCCATCATCATTTTAAGCCAAGTATTGGGTTGGCCAAAAGGTTCATTTGGTGTTTTTACGTAAGATGGCTGTAGTAGTGCCTAGCTGTCTTTAACTTCATTCGAAACAATTTTGTTAGACT
Organism: Eubalaena glacialis; assembly: GCF_028564815.1. Lineage (NCBI taxonomy): Eukaryota > Metazoa > Chordata > Mammalia > Artiodactyla > Balaenidae > Eubalaena > Eubalaena glacialis. The sequence goes on along the minus strand of NC_083716.1, from coordinate 59,117,255 downwards.
GTATTGTGACAGCTGTCATAGCGTGCATTTAAAAAAAAAAAAAAAACTTATCAAAATTGGTGAATTTTTGTGTAGCCATTTTAATATTGAAGATGGAAGAAAAAAGAATATTTTCAGCATATTATGCTTTATTATTTCAAGAAAGGTAAAAATGCAACTGAAACACAAAAAAAGATTTGTGCAGTGTATGGAGAAGGTACTGTGACTGATCGAATGTGTCAAAAGTGGTTTGCGAAGTTTCGTGCTGGAGATTTCTCGTGGACGATGCTCCACGGTCGGGTAGACCCGTTGAAGTTGATAGCGATCAAATCAAGACGTTAATTGAGAACAATCAACATTATACCACACAGGAGATAGCTGATGTACTCAAAATATCCAAATCAAGCATTGAAAATCATTTGTACCAGCTTAACGTAAGTTAAGCAAAAAAAAACCTTGCCTGTATTTCTCATGCAATTCTCTACTGAAACGTAACGAAAACGTTCCGTTTTTAAAACAAATTGTGACGGGCGATGAAAAGTGGATACTGTACAATAATGTAGAACAGAAGAGATCGTGGGGTAAGAGAAATGAACCACCACCAACCACACCAAAGGCCGGCCTTCATCCAAAGAAGGTGATGTTGTGTACATGGTGGGATTGGAAGGGAGTCCTCTATTATGAGCTCCTTCCGGAAAACCAAACGATTAATTCCAACAAGTACAGCTCCCGATTAGACCAACTGAAAGCAGCACTCGATGAAAAGTGTCCAGAATTAGTCAACAGAAAACGCGTAATCTTCCATCAGGATACCACATGCAAGACCTCATGTTTCTTTGATGACCAGGCAAAAACTGTTACAGCTTGGCTGGGAAGTTCTGATTCATCCGCCATATTCACCAGATGTTGCACCTTCAGATTTCCATTTATTTCAGTCTTTACAAAATTCTCTTACTGGAAAAAATTTCAATTCTCTGGAAAACTGCAAAAGGCACCTGGAACAGCTCTTTGCTTAAAAAGACAAAAAGTTTTGGAAAGATGGAATTATGAAGTTGCCTGAAAAATGGCAGAAGGTAGTGGAACAAAACGGTGAATACGTTGTTCAGTAAAGTTCTTGGTGAAAATGAAAAATGTGTCTTTTACTTTTACTTTAAAACCGAAGGAACTTTTTGGCCAACCCATAGATAATTCTCTTCAGTTTAGGGATGTGATTGGCTGCTGGGTTTCGAAAGCCATGTCTTTTTATGGTCATTCAGAAGTGTGAACTTCAGAAGTCAGAGCTCACAGCTGATGGGAAGCGTTTGTCATTTTACCTGTTAAGGTCTGGGTCCTAACAGGGCAGAAAGAACAGTGAGGAAAGTCACACCATGGCCTGTTCCTATTCATTTATTCATGGAGTTCTCCTATTTTCATCTGGGGGAATTAACACATTTTTAAAAATAGTTTATTCAGGTAGTCTTTCCATCCCCTGTGCCCTCTTCCTGTCTCCTCTTTTTCTGTCTCTAACTTTACCTTTCCCTCTCTCTCACACGGTCCGCTGACCCTCCACCTCCTGAAATGACCTGTATTTGTGAGGATAACCTTAACACTTGAAACTTTTCCAGCTTTATTTACAAATGATGATGATTTAATCCGGTGATCAGAAAATCCAAAAGTACTCCCATCTCAAATGTTCTTTTGTTTAACTGACCAGCGAGGAAAGCCTAGGAATTACCAAACAAGAGAAACAACAGGAAGAGCTGGCAGGGTTCATTTGCATGTGCATATGGTTTTTATTTAAAAACTGGAGAAGTGCTGAGTGGATGGGTTTGGGAAATATGGATGCGATTCTGGAAAGGGCGCTGTGTACAGTCCACACATCCTGCAGTATTAACTTGACATGTGTGAAGGGAACATACTGGTGTTTTGGTCACAATGCCATCTTTTACTGAATGTTCTTTGGGGGAAAGGGGTAAAGTTTCAATGGCATCTTCATTGGAATCCACCATGATCAGCAAACTCTTAACATCTCAAAGGGAGTAGGGAGAGAGGTGTTACTATTGTAAAGAAGTTTTTGATAAACTTTTGTATTTTCTTGTATTCTAAATACCTGGCCCAGATGAGGTGGAATGGGAACTCATTTGACTTTTATTAAAAAAATATAGAAATGAGATAGATATATAGTCAGTTAGAGATATTTTTGGAGAATCTTATGTTCTAAAGAAGAATTACGGTCTTTTTTTTTTTGGCTGTGTTGGGTCTTTGTTGCCGTGCGCGGGCTTTCTCTGGTTGTGGTGAGTTGGGGGCTACTCTTCGTTGCAGTGCGCGGGCTTCTCATTGCGGTGGCTTCTCTTGTTGCGGAGCACAGGCTCTAGGTGCACGGGCTTCAGTAGTTGTGGCACGTGGGCTCAGTAGTTGTGGCTTGCGGGCCCTAGAGTGCGCGGGCTTCAGTAGTTGTGGTGCACGGGCTTAGTTGCTCCACGGCATGTGGGATCTTCCCGGACCAGGGCTGGAACCCGTGTCCCCTGCATTGGCAGGTGGATTCTTAACCACTGCACCACCAGGGAAGTCCCCCTCTTTCGGTCTTTTAGTTGCATATTTTTTGTTCCCCTTGAAAAGTTAAAGGGCACTCAGTGGTTCTTCTCACCTTGATATGCCCCTGTGGTTGTCACAGGAGTGGACTGCACTATGACCTCTGTCCTCCGTTGATCTTCAAGGTTGATTCAGTTTGGATTGTCAGGTGCCCTTTCATCCATCATGACCCTGAGTGTGTCCCTTCTGAAAGAGAGACATACTTGGTTCAAGAGGGGCTTTCCCTGGAGCAGATTCGTGAAGCAAAAAGTGAAACTATTATTATTGAGTCCGTAGAACCTGGCAATTCTTTGATTCTACCTACTTTTAAGGTACAAAATCTTTAAAAAGCTCAGAAAGGCTGAAAGAACTTTTCAAAATTTCAGGACAGTTGAGCTTCAACTTAACACTCAGTCATCTTCCCTTCTTCACCATCTACCCAATCATACAAACTTTGATCCTTCTATCCACTCCAAAATAGTTATTGAGTGCCCATAAATAAGAGTCAGTCTGTGCCTGAAAAAGGTCATAACGCTCATTGGAAGGACAGGAGTTCAGGGCTGTGGACCAGGTGCTCCTGTTGAGATGTGGCAGGTGGAGGGTGCCTGGGAGAGGAAGAGTGCACCTTGGCCTGGGCTCAGCCGTGGAGAGTGGAGGAGGGCAGGAAAAGACCCTTGGGGTTGTTGGTACTTCCCAGGGAAGAATGGTCATTTTCTAGGTGCTTAAGGTGTGGGAAGGTTCAGTCCTCTCCTTGTTCTATTTACTTTTAAATAATGTAATAAACTTAAAAATCACTGTTTTTCCCTTCATCCTCTCATTCAGTCAACATTTCAGAGCTATGGATGCCCAGAGGAGTTCGACACACACCCTCTACTCACAGGGTAACTTGGCAGAATAACCAATGAATGAACGTGCTAGAAGTTACTCGGTCCAGATTTAATCCAGACCAAGAATAACTCCTAAGTCCTGCGTAATCTTGAGATTTGGTTAATTAAAATAACTCACCTTATCTCATTATCTTATGTAATCACAACAACACCGTAAATCAGATTTTATTAGCTGTTTCATTTTTGTAGATGAATGAAAAGAGGCACAAGAGAGGGAAAGAGATGTGTTCAAGATCTCACAGCGAGAAGGTGAACAAGTAAGGGTCAAAGTCATCTGTCTTTAAATCGTGGGTGGTTTCCATCACATCACTCTGCCTTGCTTACAGATAGCTGAACTCCTTAAACGACTTCATCACTGGCCTGGGCAATCTCCCCATTTAACCACTCTCACATGATGTCCTGGAAGGAGACCTAAATTAGAACATTTGTTTTGCATTAAAATATGATCTTTAGGACATCCCGAATTAAGAAGTATGTGAAATGTAGAATTTTAGATTATCAGACTCTCGATATAATCAGTTGCATCACCCTCTGCCATGTTACACATGAGCAGGAACATAGTTTCAAAATCACAGGAAGAACACAAGTTTGCCTACTTCTGCCAGTGTTAGCTCAACTAACACATTGTTTTCAATTTTTTAAAAAAATTATTGTGGTAAGAACACTTAACTTGAGATCTACCTGCTTAACTAATTTTTAAGTGTGCAATACGGTATTGTTAAGTGTAGGCACAATGTTGTACCCTAGATCTCTAGAACTTACTCATTTTGCATCACTGAAGCTTTAAGCCCATTGATTAGCAAACTCTTCATCGATTTTTGATCTTCTCCAGCACCTGTAAAGATCATAATCCCAAGAGAGCAAGATACAGATCTGTGGGTTTGATGAGAGTCTGGGCTTGAGAAGTGTTTGGAGTGTAGAATTATATTTCTCTTTCTGTGGTCATTTGAGTGTTGGGATGCGAACACCAGTGCAGAACCACGGTGATGTCTATGGTCAACAGAGACACTCTGTGATACCACCGGGTACCAGCTGCATTGGGTAGAGACTTTGTAGAACTAGAGAAAAGACCTTTAAATGATAGCCTAATGGTTTAAAATACTTGCCTTTGCCCAGCCCTGCTTTCTAATCATAATTCTGAGCGCTGTGAAGTTTATTTAAAAGCAAAATTCTCAATGATTGTGTTTCAAAAGTCTGCAAGGAAATGTTCTATCGACATGATACTAGAAATATAAATTATTCCTGTTAATATTTACCCAAAAGACAAACTTCGTCCCTCAGACGACAGGGCAGAGACTGCCTATTCGTAGAGCCGTAATTTTGATAAAATCAGAGCTGGAATGTTTGAGGAACGGTGTGGCCAGTTTCTTGCCTGCTCTCTACAGCTACCCCTGATGTTTGTCTGTCTATTTCTCTTCTGTTTTTCTGCTGGGTTCTTTTTTCTTCTCAAAAGCCCCATGATTGCTGCTACATTGTTCCTTTCTAAACACCATCATCACTGCTGGGAATTCCCTTCCTTCCTCACTCCCTTTAGGAAGTCATTCCCCTCTTGACCACATGCCTCTGGGGGTTTACATACTCCCCTAGTATAACAGTCATATTATAAACATGGGCAGGTGACTCCAGAATCTGGGCTTATTTCTCCCTCTTCTGGTGCTCAGCATTTAGCATCTGGCAGGAGCTCAAGGAATCTATTAGGAATGAATAAATGAATGGATGGATGCTGGAAGCAAACAAAAAGAACAAATATTTGCATCTGGTTACTGCTTTCCAGAGATTCCAAGGAGAACCCATAGTTCATAGTCTAGTTTCATTCAGTTTGCCACTTTGTGTCCTTTGTCCAGGTGATTTTCAGGTAAACATTCACGCACATACACAGAGGATGAATATTTACCACCATCTCAGTAGCGGTGAGATTATAGGTGGTTTTCATATTCTTTTCCTCTGAACTTTTTGGTGATTTAATATTTTCCTGCAATAAGAATACTTTATTTTTAGTTATATATTAACATTATATTTTTAAAATTATATTTTCTAGTCTAAAAATATTTATTTTATAAAATTTAGAAAATTAATGATATTGGAGAAAAAATTACCCGTACTCCTGACATCTCAAAACAAGCCACTATTAACACATTAACTTTATTTACTTCCAGTTTTTTTCCCCAGTGCATTGGTATATAATTGTGTTCATGCTACAAGTAGATGTTTTTTATTTTTCTTTTTTCAGAAAATGTTAATACAAGTGTTTTTTATGTTATATATCTGCATGAATTTCACTTTTATTGACTGCATATCAGCCCATCTCTTTAAATATGAATATCAGTTGCATAATTGACTTTAGTATTTCCCAATGTATAACAGCAACACTAAAATGAACAATTATTAAGTGCTTACCATATGCTGGGCATAGTGCTAAGAGTAAACTGACAAGCAAATTAAATTGACTTCGGTCATTACAGAGAGTGGAGTCCATAGAAAAGATTTATTTACATTAACAACTGTTACTCATGATAAGAGCTTTGTAGTGGATATACAGACTTAGAACATTTGAAGGCTCACGGAATCCAGTTTTAGGCAAGGATTAGGGAGGGTTTCCTGGAGAAGGTGACCTTGAAGCTGAGACCTGGCAATGCATCACAACTAACCAGGGAGAAGTGTGGGAAAAGTGTTCAAGTTAGAGGGAACAGCATATATGATTGCACAGAGGACAGATGCTTGGTCTGTTGAAGGAATTGAATTTTAGTTTGCCAGAGAATGTTGTAGAGGATGGTGGAGGGAGAGAGGGAAGAACAAGGAAGTGGGTGAGGGAACTGGTAGCAGAGGTGAGTAGGGGCAAGGTCATGAAGAACTTTGTATGCCAACTTAACAAGTGGGGACTTTGTCATAAAGGCTTGGGGGGAAAAAAGTCACTGCAGATCAGATTGGCTAATTGGAAAGATCATTCTGGCTCCAGTTCTAGAGGCAGGGAGAGGGGGTTGGAGCAAGTAATTCATGCAAGAGGTGTTGGTCATTTGCCTGGGTTTTCTTTTTTCACAGTCATAATAACCCTGAGATGAAATTTTCATGCATAGCTATCTTTCTGTACTTGGTATTATTTTATTAGAAATGATTGAAAGGAAAATGCTAACTGATCTTACTTTTACAACATGTCAGGACTACTTGAAGGCTGGGTTTGTTCTCATTCTCACCCGCCAAGTCGTTTCAGTAACACATGGTAGAGATGGGTGAATGGGTACCTTCTTGAGGATGGCTCTCCATAGCCTATGTAGTTCAGATCAGATTTCGTGCACATTTACACATTCCCTGCATCATTTTCCAGAAGCTCAACTGCTACACTCAACCCATTGCCAGGTCTGTGTCAGTCACTTTTTTAAAAATCCAACATTATTAGGATGACTAAACACACATTGCAGCTATGTTTCATGGGCTCACTGGGTTGAAAGTGTTTGCCTAAGGTCAACAACATCATTTCCCTAAAGGACCATTCCTATTCTGCCTCAGATAAATCCTTTGCTATTTTTAAAGTGCTTCAGGTTATAAGATTCCACTTTCCCAGCCAAAATTCTATTTACGGCATAGTATAGATCGTCATGAGATCTCAAAGCACATTCATTATAATGTTGCTGATCTCCGTTTTCCAGGAGTAGAGAATGAAGGCAGAGAGAAGTAAGATGTCAGAGGCAGGGACGGAATCCCACCCCTGGCAGACTGCATGTTCTCTAGAACTAAGCAGCAGGCTCTGGGGCTTCGCCCAGGCCTCCCTGTACTGTGTTGGGGCGGGCCACTTTGGAGGCATGACAAATGGAACCAGGGCAGAGCTCTGCCAGAGTGCAACAGCGGAGGCAGTGATGGAAAGCAGATGGAGACTCTGGCCTTCACTTAGTGAGAAATCCAGTGAGGGAATGGAGAATGTTTGCAAAATCTTAGCGCACCACTGGGACATCTCCTGGTGCAATGACAAGTCACTGGCCTCTGTTTGCCAATGGCTTAGTTTGCTTTTGATGAGACCAAATTCCCCTTTGAGTTTCTCTCAAAATTTTGAACGTTTCCCGAATTTTGTTTGACTTAACGGGCTGGAGGCCTGGAATTAAAAATCCAGCATTAGTGCATGAGAAAAATAAATGAAATCTTGCTTTACTGGGGCAAATGGTTAAGTAAGGTGCTTGTGGCTGTCTCATTTGTGGTTTGCTCCCCAAATTGTATAATCCTTGGCTTGATACAAACTTAGGGTGTCATTTTATCTGTCCTCCTGCTTCTAGCTGGGGATTGGGAGGCTCTCTCCTTAAATGTACTTCAGAAAGATGGTGGTCTATTCTGATGTAAGGGTTCAGGAAGGAAGGCTCACACCCCATTTGTTCTCTGGTTCATGATTATAGGGTCAACCAGTCAGCCTGCATGCCATGGGTTTTTGGAATATATCCAGTTTTATTTTTAAATTGTATTGTAATTTTATTGGAGTATAGTTGATTTACAGTGTTGTGTTGGTTTCAGGTGTACAGCAAAGTGATTCAGTTATACATATATATATATTCATTCTTTTTTAGATTCTTTTCTCATATAGGTTATCACAGAATATTGTGGAACATATCCAGTTTTAACAAAGCTGCACACTCATCATTTTGCGGTGATCAGGGAGGGATGCAAAATCAGACGTCGTGTCCCGCCCCTGGAGAACGCTGCATTTTCTAAGTGAGATGTTGGTCTGAGACTCTATAAGTATAGATGAGTGTCCTAACACAGGTTACAAAGCAGTGGATTAGCTATTTGGAGAGAAAGGTGGCGGGAAGTTCAATCAGGGATGATTCCACACCCTTAGTCTAATAAGACGCTGAACCAACACCATCTTTAGTAAGTAGTTCTGATTCTTCTGTGATACTCCTATGCCCACAAACATCATCCCACCTCCTCGGCCTGAAAACAACTCTTCCCCAATCTTCCTTCCTCCTCTCTCTCTCTCTCTCTCTCATGCCATCTTCGTTTTACTGCCAAATGTTAACCAGCAATTGAGACTTGTTGCCTTTCTTCCTCCCTCTTGCCTCCTCTCTCCTCTCCCCCAACTCCTTCCCCTTCCTTCATCCTCTCTGTTACTTTCGCTTTTCTGGTCATCAATCCAACATCCTCTTCACAGTCTTTGTCTTGCTGACTCCTTGTGGTGATCACCCTGAATCCTTTCATCCCTTAGCTGTCATGCTGCTCTCTTGAGCTCCTCCCATACCTCCATCTGGTCCCTTTCTCGTCTCCTCACATCCCTTCAGTATGACCTTTCCTCAAGATTCTGTTTTGGAGCCCTTTCTTTTTCAACAATCTCAGCCATTTTGGATCTTTAACCATCTCTTCTCTACAGATGTCCCCACTGTTATCTTTCCAACTCTGACCTCTCCATGAGCTCCAGAACTGCATCGCCATCTGTTTTTCAAATCCAAAAGTACTGTAAAGTTGATTTATTTTATGTATTGTGTGTCCTCGGTAGAAAGTATGCTCTCCAGGGACATGATTGTATGTCTTTGGTACTGTTCTAACCTCGGTGCCTAAACTCGTGCCTGGCACATGCTATTGGCTCAATAAATATATGTTGAACCAATGGAATGAATATTAACTGCAACATTTATTGAGCACTTGCCTTGGAAAGAAAGTCTCTAAGCACTTTAGCTGAAGTTTAAGTTGATTACCTCACGTAAACATGACAAGACCCTGTGAGATCAGCACATTATTAGCCCAATTTTAAAAACAAGGACTGTGAAGCAAAAAGAAGGCAACTCTCCTGGTATGGCTAGTGAGAGGCAGAACGGGCTTCAAATCCAAACAGGGTGACCAAGTCCAGCTTTTAATCACTGGGTTCTGCTTAGAGGTCTGTATCTGATCTCTGCCATTTATTAGCCGTATGAACTTGGCCAAGCCTTTTAAGTTATCTGAGCTTCTGCTTCCTCATCTATTAAAAAGATGTCACCTCTGACTCCACAGTGTTATATGCCAACATATGTTATATATTGGCTTTGCCAACGGTGCAATTCAGCATCAATGTTATCCCTCGAATAAAGACCATTAATAGTTAAGGAACAAAACAATTATAGGGTCCTTTAAGAGTTACAGAGCCACATAACAAAATAAAACAGAAACAACAAACCACAAGTGTTGAAGTTATGTCATCACTCTTAAAGGAACTCACACCCACGCTGCCTGCCTTCCTTCCTTCCTTCCTTCCATCCATCCATCATATATTTATTGTAGTCCTCCCAGGGGTAAGCCTGGGCTAGAGACAAAAGGACAAAGGTAAGTCCATGTGGTGTGGTGGAGGAGGTAGATGTTGCTGTGATTAATGGGACAGTGCGCTATGGAGGGTGCTATACCATGCAAGAATGAATTGAGAGCTTTGGGGACCCTGAGGAGCTTAGATCTCCCTGGTTGTGGTGTTGAGGATGGCTTTACAGAAGGCTTGACACTTGCTCTGGATTCTGAAGGATTAAGAGCTGGTCAAAGACCTCAGAGTTTCAGGAATGATACAAAAATAAGAGAGATCCCACTCATAGCTTACCATCATGTGCTTTTAATAGAGTATAACCAAAAGATAGATTTAGTCTAGACAAGAGAGAATAGTATTGATTGTAGTTCTTGGAAGAAGGCTATAGTAAGAGGACCTTGAAAGGGAACTGAAGGATTTGAGCAGCAGAGAGAATGCAAGAGTTTATTCCTCTGTGTTCTCCTCTTGTGTCTAAGTCAGGTAACCCTGGGAAAACTGGTTGACACATGGCTCATCTGGGTGCCCCACCTATGGGCCCCTTAAAGTCTTCTCTTAGGTTCACCTGCCATGGGTGCCAGAGAGGGCTTTGTAGGTCACTGTTAAACCACCAGCCTGGAAAAGGACCAGGGAGGCATATGCTCACCAGATTGGGAAAGTGGCTGGAAAAGGAGTCTCGTATTTGGTCTGGAGACTTCAGGATAGTGAAGCAAAGGCACACATCTGTAGTTATGCAGCAGAGAGAAGAAAAGGAGGGTGAGACTATATAAGCCTGTGGTTCTTTGGCTGTGGGTCTGAAGGAATTCAAGAAGATGTGTGTAATCTACCCTCTCTTTGCTGGAATCCAGGACCTTCCCCCTGGGAGCCTGTGGGAGGGGAAGGTGCCAGGGGCTCCATGTGTCTCTTTCTTTGTGGTAACTTTCTCTCTTTGCTGGAGGGACCCATTGTGCATGTTTCCAAGAGACTGGCCTGGGGACCTTCCGGTTTTCCAAGGCTGACTGATTTCTGCTCTTTCCTGGACTTCCCAAAGCTCTATTTGAGTCTTAGGGCCAAGCGTTGAAATAAAGACCATCCGGAGTCTGAATCAACTTTCTCATGACCTGTTTAAGACCTGCCACAGGGATGTTCTGTCCAGAAGAGCTTTAGTTCATCGGGGGAAAGAGAGAAAGCTGGGTGCTATCAGTTTTTGAGAAGTGGCTTAGAATGGAGGAAAGAGCTCTAGATTGGGAATAGGAGCCCTAGATTCCAGTTCTGGGGTTTGTCTGTGTGACCAAGAATATATTTTGTCCCATACATTCTGGGCTTCAGTTTCTTTTGCAAAATGAGGGTATTAGACTATGTATTTTATACCTGTTTCCATGTTAACATTCTCAAATCTTCTTTGGCTGGTGTGTGTCTGTGTGTCTGTGTCTAACTTTTTCTAAAAAGAAAGCTTAAGGATAATATCCTCTGCACATTGTCGTTGCCATATGTGTGTGCATTCCTGACACAGCTATGGGCCCCACCCCTGCCATATGCTTCCCACACTTTGTCAGCCGGGCTGTCCTTTATGACGCATCGCAGCTCAGCATACCACATGTTCCTGTGTGCATGAGAAGCACCGACATAGGCTGACTCATATCTTGTCCTACAGGCTGCTTCTTGAGGAATCCTGAATCCAGCAGCAACACCCCGCACTAGCCTGTCTCTGTGGAAGGGGAGATGGAAGAGCAGGCTTCAAATCAGCTCACACATATTTTATGAAACGGCCCTGAGAGGGCTTTGTGAGGCTGCTGTTCTCTGGGCCTTATTGTAGTATTACACCTAGACTGGGGTGTCATGACATAGTGGGGTAACCTCTGTAAACCAGGTCAGATAAATACCGAGGCTCAGGGAGAAACACACTAACTGCCTTTAACCATCCAAATGGTGGCATGGCCTGAGGATGAAGCATTAAATCAATATGGTGAATTCTAGAAGGCAGAACTAGGATGGAAACTTCAGAAAGGGAAGATGTATGGTTCTCTGAAAGTAGTTCCACAGTGACCCTTGCTGTGGAGTGGAGTGGAGTCGCTCATGAAATTAGAATCACTTTCCCTGTCCCTGTTGGGGTTCTCATGGATACATATCAAGTTTTTCAGAGATTTTAAATGAGTAATACACTTGATTCAAGTCTCAGCTCTACCATTTATATGTGACCATGGGCAAGTCATTTAACTTCTCTGAACTTCATTGTCTTAATATTTAGAGGAGGATGTTGCCTACCTGGTTACCTCCTTCACAAGGTAGTTATGTGATTCAAAGAAGATCACGTTTTTGAAAGTAATTTGTAAACAATAAATTCTTAACCAGTGGTTATGATTTGTGGTAAGTCAAGGACCCTTTGGAGGATGTGCTCAGCGCTGTGGAACCCATCAACAACAAAATGAAACAAAGTAAAAAAAACTTCATATATATATACTTTTGATACACAACTTCAAGGGGTTTACTTAGCAGATCCATGTGTCAGAGTTTAACAATCCCTGTGATGGAGATCAAATAATCATGATAATACTTCTGCCTCCGTGATGGAGGCTACATTTCTGTTTTTCCTATTCTATCCCCATCTCCCCAGCGATAAGACATGCACTCCATTGGCTTGTAGTTAGGGAATGATTGACATGGGTTATATGTGCGTGTGCATGTGTGTTTGTACTATCCACTTGTGCCTTTCTATCTTTTAGCAGTTTCAACAAAGTGATTTAGCATTATCTGTGATGGAGGAGACACAGTGCATCTCCTGGGTCATAATGTTTCACTCACTAATGAGCCAGAAAAGGGCAATCCCATTGCTGTGTATTCTACTTGCCTGACTCCCTTCTGCAGGTTAATTTTGGTAACGTGTCATATTTTCTCTGGCTCAGAGGGATTAGCAGGGAAAATACAGATTGCATCAACAATTCGAACTCCCTGGATACGATTAGGTATCCCTGTCTATTTCATTCGCAGCCAGGGTCACACCTGCTTGATACATATTTTTAAACGAATTCCTCTCGAGATCATTCTTTCTGGTCAGCGCAACCAACATGGTGAAATTGTTCTTTCATGTCTATTTTGTTAGCATGTTTCACAGGTGCTCCTTATCCTTCCAGTGTAAAGGGAAAGAGTTCTAATCACCGTGCTGCCTGCTTTGCCTTCACTGAGTAATTCACTTATTGTTAAATAAACCTCTAAAGTGAACTCTGACATACATACAGAAAATGCATAAATCATAGTGCACAACTTTATAAGTTATCATAAGCTATCACTATCCAGATTAAAAAAAAGTAGAATATATCCTCTCATGTTCTATCCTGGGCATGAGTCCTGCTTCCTCCTCAAAGGTAGTCAGTGTTCAGATTTCTAACACCATAGATCAGTTTTGCTTACTTTTGAATTTTATATAACAAAAGCATATAGTATATATTATTTTCTTCTTTTTGTTGTTGTTCTCATTCAACATTATGTAGTCTTCCATAATATTGGAGTCCAGTGTATTCGTCTTTCCTTTGTGATTAGTGCTTTTGGAGTCTCATTTAAGCAACTTTTGTCTACTCAAAGGTCATGAAGGTATTCTCCTATGTTATCCTTCTGAAGTCTTATATTTTACCTTTATACTTAGAGCTGTAATACATTTGACATGTATTTTCCTGTATGATGTGAGGTAAGGGGTCAATAATTCATTTTTTATGAGGATATCTGAAAAGACCTTCCATTCCTCACTGCTTTTCTCATAAATCAGATGTCTGTGAATATGTGAGTTTGTTCCTGGACTCTCTGTCCAGTTCCATTCATATACTTGCCTCTTCTGAGTTAGTGCCATGATCTCTTAAACACTACAGGTTTATAATAAGGCCTAGTACCTAGGCATGTATCAAGATTATATTGGCTATTGCATCTCTATACATATTTTACAATCATTTTATTTGTTTTAATAACAGCAATAACAATTAAAAACAGTTTATGGGATTTTGATTGGGATTGCTTTGAATCTATAGACTAATTTGTGGAGAATTGATATGTTTACACTATGATGTTTCCCAGTCCATGATCATGAGGATATCCTTCTACTTATTTAGGTCTAATTTATCTTGATAGTATTTTATAGTTTGTATGTGTGTGTGTATGTGTGTAAAGGTCTTATACATATATCAATGTACAAGGTTTATTCCTAGGCATATGATTTTTAAAATTTATTTACTTTTCATTTTGTCATAATCTCTTTTACTTATTTTTGGTGCTGGTATGTAGAGCTGGAAATAATTTTTATGTATTGATCTTGAAGCCAGCAGCCTTGCTAAATTTACTTATTCATTCTAAGAATTTGTAGTCTTTGCATTTTTTATATACAAAATCTCATCTCCTGTAAATAATTATTTCTTCCTTTCTAGTCCTTATATCTATTTTTTTCTTACCTTATAGTATTGGTTAAGAGTCCAGTTCAATATTGAATAGAAATGGTCTTGAAAGATATCTTTGTCTCATTTTTGATCTCAACTTTTAATTTCACTACTAACTATATTGATTGGTATATTATTTCTGTAGCCACTCTTAATTAATTAGGAAAATCCCTTTCTATTCTTATTTTGTTAAGAGTTAACCTGAATAAGTGTTGAATTTTGTCAAATATCAAAAATTTGTGGTGTATTTATTTAGATGATTGTTTGCTGTTTCTCCTTTATTCTATTAATGTAATAAATTATATTGATTTTTAATAGACTTTATTTTTAGAGCAGTTTTAGGCCCATAACAAAATTGTGTAGAAAGCACAGAGAGTTCTCATTTACCCCCATACAAGCACAGCCTCCCCAACTGTCAACATCCCCTACCAGAGTGGAACATTTGTTATAATTGATGAACCTACATTGACACATCATTATCACCCAAAGTCCATAGTTTACATTATTGTTCGCTCTTGGTGTTTAACATTTTATGAATTTTGACGAACGTGTAATGACCTGTATCTACCACCCTAGTATCAAAAAGAATAGTTTCACTGCCTGAAAAATTCTCTTTGCTTCACTTATTCATCTTTCTCTCTCCCCTAATCCTTGACAAACATTGATCTTTTTACTGTCTCTATAGTTTTGCCTTTTCCAGAATGTCATATAGTTGGAACCATATAAAATGTAAGCTTTTCTAATAAGTGTCTAATGGTATCTCATTAGTGTTTAATTTTCAGTTCCCTGATGATATGATGTTTAACATCTTTTCATTTGCTTATTTGCTATCCATGTATGTTTTTTTGTGAGGTGTCTTTTCGGGTCTTTTGCCCATATTTTAAATTGGGTTGTTCTTTTTCTTGGTTTGAGTTTTAAGGGTTCATTGTATATTTTCATTAACAGTCCTTTATCAGATGTGTCCTTTGTGGGTATTTTCTCCCAGTCTCTGCTTGTCTTCTCATTCTCTTGATGAATTACATTGATTTTGAACATTACAGCAACTTGTGTTCTGGAATTTGCCCAAGTTGATTGTATTATATTCATACACAGACACACAGATATATGTACATACAAAATTTACTTGCTAATATTATGCTTAAGAATTTTGAATCTTGGTTTATGAGATACATTGTCCTAAATTTTTTTCTTGTAATTCTGTTGTCAGATATTAATATCAAATTTTACTGTCTCCAAAAAGAAGTTGGGAAAAATTATTTTTCTATTCTCTGGAAGACTTCATTTAAAATTGGCATTATTTTTTTTCTTAATTTTTTGGAAAAATTCACGGCTAGAACCATGTGAACCTGGAGTTTTCTTCATGAGAACTTTTTTAATTATAGGTTTAATTTCTTTAAGATATAGAACTATCTTAACTGACTGTTTTTTGTTATGTCTGTTTTGGTAAGGTTTTTTTCCCCCAAGGATTTTTAAAAATTGGATTTAAATGTCAAATTTATTTGCATAAAATTATTCATAGTATCCTCTTATCTATTTGGAGGGCGCTGTATTGATGTCCCTCTCTTTATTTGTGATATTATAATTTGATAACGTCTCTATTTTTCTCTTGAAAAAACTTACCCCTACATTCATATCAGTATTTCTCATTTGTTAAGCCCTTTTTATAAAAAAAAAAAAATCTAAATTTTGGCATTGTTGATTATTTTAATGTATATTTTATTTTATGATTTTTAAATTTCCTTTTTTTACTGTTTTCTTCAGTTTGTTGAGTTTTATTTGCTGTTCTTTGCTTTCTTGAGATGGATAATTTGATCCATGATTTTTAGCTTTCTTCTAACATACGCATTTAAGGATAAAAATGTTCCTCTAAGCATGGCTTTAGGTGTATCCTACAAATTTTTTATGTCATATTTGCATAGTCATCGAGTTCAAGATCTGTTCTAATTTCCATTGTGATTTTCTTTTTGCCTTGGCGTTATTTGAAGTACATTGCTTAATAAATATCTAACCACTTAGGCATTCTCAGTTATTTTTGTAAATAATTTCTAGGTAATTCCACTTTGGCCAGAGAATATGCTCTGCATTATTTCATTCTTTTCAAATATGTTGACACTTGCTTTATAGCGTGGTGTATGTTTGATTTGAGTGAACATTTTGTGTTGTGCAGTGTCTGCAGTTTTTATGTGCACTGTTCTTCCAATATTCTTGGGTATGCGTGTGCGTGTATGATCAAGTTTCTTAATTGTACTGTTCAAATCTTTTATACAAATCCTGAATTTTTCTTTCACTTACTGAGAGGTATGTTTAGCTTCCTACTATGATTATGAAGTTGTCCTTTTTTCCCCTTTAGTTCTGTTGATTTTTGCTTCATGTGTATTTTAGATTACTTTATATACATAAATTTAGAATTTTTGCATCTTCCTGAACAACTGACTTCTTTATCATTGTAAAACTTTTTCTCTTTATGCTTAGTAATGTTGCTTGCTTTTAAGTCTAATTTACTTGATATTTGTATATGTACACTTTCTCTTATGGTTAGTACTTTTATTATATTCTTCTTCCATCCCTTTACTTTCAAATTATCTGAATTTTTATGTTTAATTTCTTAGTTTCTTGTAGGCAGCATAGCATATTTTTAAACCACTGTGAAATATTTCCTTTTAATTGAGGTATATAGGCTGTTTAACATTTAAAATAGTGACCTCTTAATTTATATTTAATATAAGTTCCTTCTGATCCATCCTCTCTTTTCCTAATCATCTCTTCTGTTGTGTCTACTCGTCTGTTAAATACCTGAATTGAATCCTTAGTGTGAGCTATTGTATGTTTTATCCTTGAATTTCATTTGATTCTGTTTTATAGTTTTCAATTCTTTGCTAAAGTTTGGTTTTGTCTTCTAACATCTTTAAATCTATATGGTTGATGTGTTCAAGACCCTGGCTAATAACTCAATATCTTGGTCTCCGGTAGCTCCGTATTTTTTTTAATTGATTTTTTCTGGATTTGGGGGCATTTGATCTTGTCTCTTGGTATGCCACATGATATTTCTTAGAATACCTTATACTGTGCAAAATTATGGAGGTCATTTGAGATTGTGAATAGTGTTATTTCCCTCCAGAGAGGATTTATTTTGCTTCTGGGAGGCGGTTAGAATAGGGAAAATTACCTTAATCCAGTTAATGATGGAGCAGATGGAAAGATGGGTTATAAACTTGGTGAAGCAAGCTCTGTTTCCAGTCACCCCTCCACCTGAGATACACTTCTCAGGTGGAGTGTATCTTCCAGAGTCCCAGCTGGAAGTCCGGGATGTCTATTTGGACCCCTTCTTTTTGGCATATGTCAAATTTAATTTTGTCCTTCAAGACCTATAAGACTATTTAAAGTTTAGTTCAGCTTCTCAGCCTCTAAATTGCAGCTTGAGAATTGAAAATTGCCTCAAGGGAAAAAGTGGCCCTGGACATTAGGGATGTGTCTCTGTACTTCCATCTTCTGTACTTCCTTTCTCTCTAGGATTTTATGCCCTCCTGTCCTCACTGCCTTAGTAGCTCTCTGAGGGCTTCAGATAAAATTTTCTATACCTATTTTTCTCACCACTCCTAGTTTTTGTCAGTAGGAGTGTTGTTCTACAACCAGCTCATCTATCTCACTCATCAGATTATTTGATTCATACTTCATCTATCTTGAATTTGAGGCTAGATGATGAAGCTCAACAATAAGGACCATGAAAAAAGAAATCCAGCTCCACCACTTTCTCTCCTCATAATAAGACTATGATTAGTCTTTCTAATCATAAAACTCAGCCTCTTTCTACTCAGGCCCCTATTTCATATCTCATTCTTGGCTAATTATTAAAAAAAATCCTGACAACAAAGTATTAATTCTTAAGGTGAAAGTCTTCCTAAGGAATATCCGCATTTTATTAATAGAGCAGATCTGAAGGCTAGCAGCCTTTGGCAGAAGTATCTATGGTGGACAAATAGAAGAGGCAAGATTGCTGATGTTTGCATGGCTCTCAGTAATACCGTGGGGACATCCACCTACACCACAGCCAACTTTGCCTTCAGATCTCCCCCCTCCATCTGAAACTCTTCCTTTTTTCAAGGCATTTATAGCAAGTTGCTTCCTCTTAGGAAAAGGAGCTTACCCTCCTGAACCTCTGCAATAAGATGAAGGATTTAACCATCCAACTCAACGCTGCCCACCACCTGGCCAAATTCAAGGCCCTTTTAGAAAGAGATAACCTGTTTTATCTACTAATGGTCAAGAGGCAAAAGAGATAAATTTCTTCTATTTCATGCTATAAAGCAAGTACCAAAAATTCCATGAAGATGGGGGATTTTTAAACAATGTAAAATTAAGTCATTGGTTAGCTGTCTGACCTGGAGAAATTCATTTAACTTCTCTCAGCCTTGATTTCTTCACCAACAAAATGGGGCTGGTAATAATATTCATTTCATAAAATTGTTGTAAGGATTATAGGAAATAATGCATGTGATGATTGATTAATTGAGGGATCTTTCACATTCCACAAAGGGTTTGAAATAAATATTTAAAAATTAAGGGGTATGAAGAAAGGCACTGCTGAAAAGTTTTGCTGTTGCTTTTTAGTAGTAGATCATAGTCCCCTCTGGCCTCAAATCAAAATCTCATGCCCTAACTTGACTAGAATGGTTGCTTCCATTGCTCCCATGTTTGCTTTTCTTAGATAGTGGACTTTAATCAACTGAGGAGGTATTGCAGGAAACCATCTACTGGAACTTACTTTCCCAGATGCAGAATATGAGGCCTCAAGGGGTGAAGGGATGTGTCTAAGACCACTAGACCTGGGGGTCTCCTGACTGCTAGGCTGGGAGGGAGGATGTTACAGCCTATGCTCTGATTCCAAAGAAGGAGGGATTATTTGCCTTCTCCAAACACTTGGTCTCACATCTTCTGGATGAGTGTGAGGACAGGTATGTAGTGTGAATAGCCAAATGGGTTCCTTTGTGATCCCAGGTCCTGGCCCACCTTCTGTATGGAATTGTCATCTCTTGGTCTTCAGTGACTCCTCTCTCTATCACATCACTTTCTGCCATCACAGCTTTAATTTCAGTTTCCTGAGACATTACCAGTGACCCTGGGTGGGTGGCCAAGGACTTTCTGATGAAAATGATTTTTGACATTGAAAATCCAAATCATATTTGAGAATGTAGTCTGGTGACACCTTGAATAATAGGCATACCTTATTCTTCCCAGTCTCTGTTTACTTATATCACTGACCTGCAAAACAGTTTAAAACAGGGTAGGACTGAAATCGTAGCCATAACTGCCATTCACCAAGTGTATTTTGTTTACAAAGTGTCTTCACTTTCATTTCTTATCATCTAATTTTCATAATAATCCTTTGAAGTGGACACCATCATCGCCCATTTTAAAGAAGGGCAATTGAGGCTCAGAAGGCAAAGAATTTGCTCAAGATCATGAAGCCAATAAATGATTGTGGCCAGATTATCCACCCAGTTTGAAATCAGGCAATACCATAGTCCTTTAACATAGTCCTTACCGTCACTCTCAAGTGCTTTTTTTTAATATATAAAATGAGATTATACCTCACCTAAGGAGCTATGTCAAGTATGATGTGTGGTTGAGTCAGGAGTGGATTATTTTTTTCTTTTTTTCTTTTTCTTTATTTTTAAGAGTAGATTTTTAAATCTCCTAAACCTTAGCTCAGCTCCCTTTCTACTGACCATACAATTTCATCCCAATTAGTATCTCAACTTTTGGAAATGGGTACTTGGTGAACCTCCCTATTTCAGAAAGCCTTTTGAGATGCTAGAGGTGGAGATGCAGTGCATTAAACATTCTAATTCAAAATAGCCAATCAAAAATTCTGATGTCTAAAAGAGTTATCATTTCTACTGTACATGGATCACCATCAAATTTACTTAATGTCAACATCGTATTATGCACAATTTAATTTCTAATTCAGAAAAAAAAAGTCTGGGTCTCTTGGTGTCTTTGTTATCGATGTCACCATTATTTTTGAGCCATTAGTATCAGAAGTAAAGAAGTTTGAGTTGCTAGAGTATTAAATAAGAGAGAACTGGGACAACCTCAGTTTCTTGTTCTGTTCGGTGCTTCTTGTGGCTGAGCCAAAGCACTCATATTACAAGACTAAGGCAGTTTGTGGAGCTTAGACGGCTCTTTCTTCTCCTTTATTGAATTAGTTCTTTGTTGAGGGAGAGAGAATCTAGAAGCCAGCTGATGTTGGATTGTGGTGATGCTTTAAAGGGCTCCTTTACTCCTCCTTAAAAGCTCATAAACCTTTCCAGAAGCAGAACATGCGTCTAGGGCTTAAGCTCAGATGCTGGCCCAGGCCCATCCATGGAGGCTGACTTGATTTTGATTTCATGACTCATCATAGACCCATCCACCCTGGTTTTCCTTCCAGGTCCCTGTGAATTGTGGCAAGAGTGGAAAGCCCGAGGACTTGGCCCGGATCCCTCTCCCTGAGCTCCTTTCTTTCAAAATTGCCACTCAAGCTCCTCATTCTGACCCCTCAATATCAGATACACCTGGGATGAGTGGGGATCATATACAGGCTGAAGATACAGGGAAGAGAATGACTGCCTAGCTGTGTATCCTAGCAATACACAAAACTTCTAGCACGTGTCTGATGGTGAACACTTCAATAACCTGGTGTGTCTGAACAAAGAAACCACATGCAGGAACACTAAATCTTAGCAAGATAAGGCTCTGTTAGAGAGGCCAAGAAGGAAATGGGCAAGGATCTGAGAAGGGGTTAATTGAGGGTGAGGGGAAGTTTTACTCTGTTACCAAATTGACCCATTTGTATCCCTTTACCTTTTTCCCTTGAGTCACTCTCATTTCACTTGCTGGGAAATGGACTGAAACTTGGTGTCAGACAGGGGAATAACCGTGCCAATCACACACACACGCACACGCACACACACACACACACACACACAGCACAGGTATGCCAGCTCCCTTCCCTGAGACATGAGGAATCTACTGACCAGTTCTTTCATTGTTCACCACAACATAAATGTAAAAATATGGAGAGTTAAAAAAAAGTTACAGCCTCCAAGCCGAAGCTGCATTATTTTTTCACCAAACAATGATGTCATGGACTTACCTCACCTTTAGTGCAGCCAAGCGAATAATGTGTACTGAGCTTTCTATCATGTACCATTATAATTAGCTCTGTCAGGTCTTAGCCCTGCAACCCTCATGCAGATAATATGATAATATGTCTTCATAACCAAGTGACCTTACATGCACAATATTTCTCCCCTTATGAAGATTGCATGTCAATAAAGTAATTGAGTCTCAGAGGCTGCAGCGAGGGAAGATTTAGATGATTGGACATGCAGAGCAGTGATGTATGACCATTATTATTCCTCTTGTCAGGGAGGCGCGTACAAGCGAGGATGGCCAGAAGATGACAGGGATGACGGGTTGCGTTTCATTAAAAAAATATTGCTGTTAATCACCACTCTATTCTTTTCAAAGTCACTGAGGAAAGAAGCTCTTTTTTCATTTTAGCTTGCGACGAACATCCCAAATGGGAGCGCATCATAAGGTTTCCAGCCTCAGCCCCTCTCGCGGCATCTTTCTTCCCTTGCAAAGGGGCTAAATTAAGATTTTAATGACAAGAGCAGCAATGGGGATGTGGGCAGGGGCCACCCGACTTCCCTGCGTTAGGGCTCCTTGGATTTCCACGTGCAGAATGCCTGCTGAGATGGAAAGTCACTTCCCCTGCTCTCCTTGAGAGAAGTGTGCTCACAAGCTCTATAAACAGAAAGCAAATGTGAGAGAACCAAATCTGAGACAAATATTTTTACTTGAATTAATTTGTTTGGACAGTTTTAACACTTGGAACATTTATATTTCCATACTTTATAAAAGCAAACATGCTGTTTCTCTAGCTGTAAATTTATCTTATGATATCATAACAGCTGGAAACTTGTAGCCTGGTAGGATTTTGTTTCATATTTAGACAGCTTGAGAAATATGTCGGAAACGAGGTATATTTTTCCCTATCTCTGCGTGTTTCCTCATCTCTCCTCGTATTAGGCTACCCTAGGAGTGTTGGCAGTGTCACCTGTAGGGTATGGAGGTGCCAGGATTTCTATTAAGCTGGCCTTGTTATTGCTGCTCCCTTGCAAACACCCTTCCTATAAATGCTGAGAACACTCTAAAGCTCCTTCCAGGGGTGCTGGAGAGTCTTTCCAAGGGGAAAGAAAAGCTAATCGCAGAAGCATCTTTTGTTGGCAAAAGGGGCTTCTGAAGTCTTTAAATCTTCGTTCATCAGTAATTGACTAAGATCTAGCAGCCCTGAAGGAAAAGAAGCTGATCGTATCACTTTTTAGTCATAGTATTAGCCTTATGATTTATGGTGTATAATTAGCCACTGCATCCTCTCATTACGAGTGCTGAGTGATTTCTCCAGGCCAGCAGGAGAAGGTGGTGTGGAATCGAGAGCTGGGTTTGCGTGTCTCATTGAGCCCCTACCGTTTCCTCCTACAAGCCCCAGTGAATGTTTTTGGAGAAGGGGATTTTATTTTTCTTTGGTGTCACTCTACCCTGTAAAAGAAAAGACCAAACATAAATAAATAACTTGAAGGAACTTGAATTTTCAGAGGAAGTGTTAACCCGTGGGTGACCCAGGAGTAGAGGTATCGCCTAGAGTTTCAGACGGGGTCATTAAGTGATTTCAACCGCCTTATCATCCCACAACCCCTCACCCTCCCTGCAAATCCAAGGCCAAAACTTTCTGACATTTTTTTCCGGACTAGAGATGTTATCCATTTCCCCATTTGGACAGGCTTTCCCTGATGAATTCAAAACCACCTAATAGATTTCAGGAGCACTAGAAGGACTGATGATTTCAGGAGTTCATAATCCCTATTCAGATGCTGACGTTGAAATTTTTCAAGTGAGCTTCATCTCTTTAGTTCAAGCTTTGGTTGCTGGTAAAAAACGCAGCTCGCTCTGGGAGAACAGATTAACCTGTTATTAGTTATTTTTATCTGAGTGAGAAAAAAGAATCTAAATATTTTCTGAATAATGTAAGAAGAGAATAAGCAAGATAATAACCAGGTATCTTGGGGTGTGAGTTTACTGGCTGAGGCGGGATGATTCAGAAAGAGGCATAGATGCAAAAAGGACCTGTAACGAGGCGCTTTATGCCATTGAAAAATAACCTTGCCAACTTCACAGTTTGCTTGAGCCCTACTGTAGCCCAGCTTTCTTCCTCACCCCCATCAGTCTTCTTTCCTGGAGGGCAATTCTGTCAAAAGCACAGACTTCAGAATCAGACTGCATGAGTTCAAATGCCAGCTCTTCCACTTACCAACTCTGGGACTTGAGGAAGCTACTTAACTTTCTGGGTCTGGGTTTTCTCATTTTTTAAAGGCAAAATAATAGTACCTTTCTCTAGGGATGTAATAAATGTAACAGTCTTAGAATAGCACATAACAAAGTACTATAAATGTTATCTACACTATTATCATCCTGGCAATACCTGCCTTGTATTTGTGGTTGTTGGTGGTGGCCGTGATGATGATAAAGAGATAACAGATCCTAAATATATCAAATATATTGGGAAATATTTCCGGTATATAATTTACTTTTGTAAAATTTGAGTCTAGGCCAATTGTTTTTGAACTATTTTAAGTCCAATGTGTACAAAAATCTGAGCTTTCCAAATTGCAGTGTGAGTAGGTCAGGGCCCTGGTCACATCGTCCACGGAGCTCTAGGGCCATTGAGCTATTGAGCTATCGAGGCCACTGAACGCTATGGCCAATGATGACAAAAAGAAAACATAACATGGGAGAGAGAAGATAATTCTAACCGTGCGCAAATCCCCATCCTCTCCCTCCAAGTTTCCTGACTCCTATGCCTTACCCAAAACAACCTTTGGGATAGACGGGAACTTAGAAATTTTCTGCCCCAAGGTTTCCACACTGAGCTCTATGGAGCTCTCTCGTTCTGAAAGATGTTATCAGCGGTGTAAGGGGAACACGCCGGTGAGCCAGCTGCGCTGAGCTATGGCTTCCGCCGTCTCAAATGAAAATACGATTTAACTAAAAAAATTTATTGCTAACATAAAAACAAAAGGTTTTAAGATCAGTGGCCTAGTCAATCTTGTTTGTTTATAGATGAGACCCAGGTTAGGCTTGTTATATGGTCCCTGCTAGTAACTCACAGACCCTATCTTTAGAATCCTAGCCGTTTCCACATCTGTGCCTCTGTAGGTGCTTCCGGGGATTGAAGGCTTTCACCTTGGCCTTCCCTTCTCCTCCACACCCTGGATGGTCTCTTGAATGATTGTAACACTAACACGTGGTTGCTATGGCAGTTCAGCATCCATGTCCACCAACCCAGTGGCAGCTCTGAGTGTAGTCCCAGAGGTCCAGGAAGTGGGAATAAAAAGATGAATGAGGTGCCAGGGAAATAGAAGTGAGAGATTAAGGGGAAGAAGTTGAGCCACATTAAACTCCAAAGTGCAGGTGAACAACCCACTGTCATTTTGCATGGGGAGGGCCTTGACCACCGGAGGAAGATTGATATCTCTCAGCCCGAAGGAGCTCTGACATGAGTGATCTGACCTTTCCATCAGTAGGACCCGGGCTCCTGCTAACAGATATCTGAGCTGATGGACACTCCTGCCTGGAGCTGCCAGCACAGCAGCTTGGATCCCCTGGTCTTTATTTCCATCTCCTCTCCCTGTTTTCTGTCACTGTGTCATGTCAAATCATTGTCAGGTGACAGACTGCATGCCCCCCAAGTACAAAGGTATTGGGTTTCAGGACACAGGCTGAAATGAATATAATAATAGGAGCCAGAGCTCGGCACAGACCACTTATCAGGCAAGGAAACGGCTAATAAGTGTTGTTAGTGGTTTCCATGGGGGAGGCCCTGGAGTACATTTCCTGGGCAGGCAGGTGTAGCACAGCCTGTCCTGGGGTCCAGTTACAGACAGGCTTGTGCGATTCGTATTGATGCCTGTCACTTCGTGGCTGCCAAGCTGTTGATTCTGTGAAAGACCAAAGGCTCTGGTTATCTGGTAATCAACACTGCTCTTCTCCAAGAAATTGGAGAAACAAAAATAGCCTTTCCTGAGGAGTGACCGAGGCCATGGATCAGGTTGCTGGTTTGTGTTTTCCTTTGGCCCCGACCCTTAGATTACTCCGGCCTGTCCTTCCCCTGTATCCCCAGGTAGCCATTCTCATTTGTCACAGCATCAGATTCTCACCCACAGGTCCACACTCCCTGTCCTGTGGTAAACACAGATGTAACTAGGATGCCTTGTGTTACAGCGTAGGAAATAAGAATGCTTTTGCATATCCAGGCAGAAATTCAATCCGTTACTTCTGACAAGTTCCCAAATCCAAGTGCGTGCTGATGCTTACACTTATTATTAATCCCACTCCACCTCATCTGTGCTGAAGGCTTAAGTCTCTTTGAAAACGTAAAAATTAAAATCCTAAAGGATTAGTAACAGAAGAATAAAAAACACAATTGATTTCCTTGCATAATTCATTTTCTTGGTAGCTGTTGCCCTCTCAGCTCCTTTTCTTTTTCTCCTTCCAGAACTTTAATATCTTATTTCTCCAAACCATCAATGCCTTGATCATAGAGAACTCTGAGCAGACAGCCTCCTGCCCACTGAAAAAGGCACCACTCTTGGTTCTTTGGCTTTATTACAGTTTTAATCTCTCTCTGTCTCTCACTTCTCTCTCTGTCTTCCTCTCTCCCCTCTCTCCCCTTTCTTCACTCCATTCTCTTCTCCTGTATTTCTCTCACTACCACCGCCCCCCACCAAAAAAAAAAAAACACTGGAAAAAGAAGAAACATGCTTACTTTTTCTATTTGCACAGAATATTTCACAAAGTGCATATCACCACTTTAACTCGTCAACCAAACCATTCATCCATCCATCCATCCATCCATCCATCCATCCATCCATCTACCCATCCACCCAATAAACTCTATTGAGCATTCACCATCAGTCAGCCTCTGGTTAGATGTTCAGGAAACAACAATGAATGAGATGAGATCTCCTTCCGCAAAGAGCTCACCATCTAGTAGAAGAAAGAGACACCCAGTACTGGGTCCTAAGTGATATGTGATACGTGATATGGACGTATGTATTGTGTACCTGTGTGCATGGACATACACAAGCACGCACACACACACACACACACACACACACACACACAGAAGGAAGTGCAGCTGCCACTCAACCTTAAGTGTCTGCTTGGCTTTTGGGTTTTTCATTCATTCATGGATTAATCCAGCAGGTTTTTGTTGCATAATAATAGCAAGGTACTATGTTAGCTCTTGGGGTTATAAAGATAAATAAGACGTAGACCCTTCTTGTTCTTAAGCTTCTTATGAAAAGTAGCCTGGAATGGGCCCACCCTGATATTTCTGCCCATGGACTGGACCACTCTCTTATAGTCTGTTTAATTTTATAGATAAATTAAGAATCTACACTACACATCTGTTCCCAGTTCTCAAGGAAGGGTAGATATCATCAAATATCTACTTGCAGAGGAATGTAGAGATTATCTGGCCCAAGTCCTTGTTTTTGCAAATGAGACCACTGAAGCTCTGGTGGAGGGGAAGTGGCTTCTCCAGGTCACATGAGGAGTCATTGGCAGCACCGTAACTTGGCCCTTGGTCAGGCTAACAGATTCCTTCCCACGTGTGGTGTCCCATTCCCCCTCAGCGTCCTCACCATAAGTCCCTTTTTCATGAGGTCCTAAAGCTACGTGAATTCACTCAGGCCACTAGAGGATGACTCAGTGGGCCGAGAATGTTGTGTGTCACTTCTCAGAGCAAGAGGGAGAGGGTGCCGCAGGGAAGGGGCTGAAAGGGCAACCCAAAATTCTGGGTCAGGAGCAGTTACACAGGTCAGGCACTTGACCTTCCTGCTCTTCAGAAAGGCTCAAACAGAGAGGAGACTTAATGCCCTGCTCGGCTGCTGATTACATCTTCACTGTCACACTTCCTTCTGTTGGAAGGCTTTGTACTGTCACCCCTGCTCATCTTGTCTTTCTTAAACTCACTTCAGCTGTCATCAGAGCACTGTCCCAAGAGGAGTTAGTCCTGGGCTCATCAGTTCATTAGGGCCACACCAGTTCTCAAAAGCTGTTACCCAGAAGCAGAATTCAACAATGACAATTCCTCTCTTAGGTCCTCTAACACTTTTCTTTCTGGCAAAGGCAGAGGGTGTAAAAAACACTAAACAGATGATGAGAAGAAAGATTATATTGCAGATGGCTTGTTAGGCCTTGGGAGAAACTGGGTGGACTAAGCAAAGGCTTTGACTACTGGGATATTGGTTCTCTCTCCAATTTTTACTTTCGTTCCATCTGTTGCCTCAGAAATAAGAGAAAGTGCTAGGCTTTAGTTACACTGAAACATCAGATGGGTTCTGTACGCTGAGAGGAGCCTCAGCTGTGTTGAATCCCTATCTCTGTGGTTTCGTACCACCAAACAGTGTCTCTAACGTTCTCATTTTAGAATCAAGTGAGCTGAGCGCTGCGGTGACAGAATTGGTGAAATGGGCTCTCAGGAACACATAGGAGAACATTCATTAACACTTTGTGAAAGTGAAAAATAAGCTTGCGAAGGAAAGGCTCCCTGTCGGTGGGCTGCGAATGGTGACAAGAGAATCAAGCCAGGTTTGCGGTCCCTCCGATGACCCAGGTCACTCGGGGTTTTGGCAAAATATGGGACATGCTGACTGAAGGGCTGACCCTTCACTCTGCGGCCTTCACCTTCTCTGCGTGTTTCAGAGTGGACCCTTGGGCACTGAGGTGGGATAAGCAGCGTGCTTCCACGTTTGCTTCTTGCGACACAAGCTGCTGAGTGGCAGAGACAAGACGCTGGCTCTGGAGCAGGCACCTCGGGGCCCAGTGCAAGAGCATCTGTGTTCAGGGAAGGGAAATCCAGCCTCTGTGCTCTTTGCATCCAGACAGACACTCACAGTTTCCAGGAATAAACAGGGACATTTCTAAGTCTGTCTTGGATCTTCACTCACTTTATCTTTGGCCATGGAATGTTGACAAATACTCAGTATGGTTGAGTGACCTTCTGTAGGTCAGAGCAGGCTCCGTTCTGATTGAGTTTAGAAATCTCATAAATCTGGCTGAAGCTTCGATTTGTCAGGGGGACAGTGTTCCGTGAGGGGAGACTCCAGCCAGAACCAGAGCCCGTGTGGACCCATGTTCTTTCTCTCTCCATATCTGCTCCCTGAGCTGCCGGTTCTTCCTGCTCCTCCAAGTGATGTCCACTGGTTTATAAGTCCATTGTCTCCTCTTTGTGGGCAGAGCTTTTGGGTTAAGCCCTGTAGGATCGCCATGACACAGACCCAGTGGTGTTTTCATCGTAGCAGTGGGCTCATTGCCTTGAACTTTCACAAGCTAAATGAAAATATATATATATAAATCCGTAAATAAGATGGGTGAGAACAGCTGAAAGAGCAAGAAGGAATTTGAGTTTTAAAACTTGAACTAAGGGACTGGTCCAGCCTCAGCTGGTCTCATTTTTCTGCTCTAACAGCTTAGCAGACCAGATAACAAAGGATCCTTTTGCAGCTGTTTTTCTTCAAGTTAGAGAATTTTAGAGCAACAAAGGAAATCGGAGATTATCTTTACAGATGAGGAAACTGAGATCCAAAGAAATCAAGCGACTTTCCCAAGGTTAAAGAGATATTTATTGCCGGAGCCAAGATAAAAGTAAAGCTTCTCCTAGTACCTTAGGTGTTGTTGTTGCTGTTGTTTCTTGTAGCTCCCCACCGCACACACTGCAGGAGATGTTTATTGTGGACCTACTGTGCTCATAGTTCTGGGCAGGTTTCTTTGGGTCCGAGGGTCTAAGTAAATCATGATTCATGAACTCAAGGGATATGTACCCAGTGAGGAAAACAGACATGGCAATAGGTAACTGTAAAACAAGACAGAAAGATGAGGAGATGACACACAGAATTTGGTGACATGAGCACCAGGCATCAAGGTCTAAGAGAAGATGTGAGAGCAAAGGTAGCAGGGTAAGCCTTTGGAGAAGGAGCCACAGGAGAAGCAGACTGGGTGCATTGGCCTCTTCTTTTTGCCTTCTTTATGATGCTTGTTTGATTGAATTTCTATCAGGCAAGACCTCTGGGTTGAGTCCCACTCCTACCACCAACATAAGGAATGATGATAATCACTGATGCTTACTCTGGGCCAATCCTCCGCTAAGTGTTTTACCTGTGTACTTTCTTTGGTCCTCACAGCAACTCTGAGGTGGGCTCTATCACTCATCAGAGGAGGAAACTGAGGCTCAGGAAAGTGATTTGTCCAAAGGCACCCAACTAGTCAGAGGCAGGGATCTGTTCCTAATGGGGCTTCACTTTTCCTTAGTGCAAAACCGTGATGTCCTTGTGATCACATGTTTCCAAAGACCTGATTGAAATGCAGAATTACAGTGGAGCAGGTCTGGGCACCATTTGGCCACTCTGTGCTCTCCATGTTTAGATCTAAAGACTTCCTCACTCGAACAGGAGTAGAGTTGCCGTGGGGCAGGACCAGGCCAGGGTTTTCGAAGCAGTGCCATGCCGAATGGGGTTCCAGAAGGCTTAGGGGACCCTTGTCAGGGGCTCTTTGTGCGTTTTATGGTTGGTTGAGCTTTATGACCCCAAAGAATCCATTCTTTGTTTTATTTATTGCAGACCTGAAACACCAGGCTTTGCTTTTTCTTCAAACTTACAATGCGTATTGCATGACAGAATTATTTTTCATTTTTCTTTTTCTTTCAGAGCCTTGGAATCCTGTTAGGAAATTTCTAGTACAAGCATTTGGGGGAGATACCACTACTCAGGTTGGGCATCTGGGAGAGATAGACAAGCTCTTATTACAGCATGGAGGATGGGGCCAAGTATCATTTCAGGTTGTGGCAGAAAGAGATTAGCTCCAGTTTATCGCCGCTCACATTTTCCTCTTTTCCCCCAGTTTTCTGAGTGTCATGGAAATGATATTTGTGAATCCCAGGGGCCTCTCACAGGGGTGTCAGTTTAGAGATCTTCCCAGATACATCTAAATGGGGACATAAAATGTAATGGGAAGAAATTGAAAAAATATGTTTCTTGATTCTTTATTACTGTGGAGTTAAGAAAGCTGTTTCTCATGCTGTTTCATAAATTTGAATCCAAATGCGGTGTTAATTTGTATTCAGATGGTTTGGGAATGATTCAAACATGGAGTTATTTTATTTTTTTATAAATTTCATTAATTTTCTGGCAATTTACAAGTATGTATTTAGACAGTGTATATGTGCACACTGGCCGTATGCACATATACTGTGTTGTCAAAATTGAGCCTTAATGAACTATGATGGAAAGTTAATATAAGTGCATTAAAATAAATAAATACAAAATGAATTATTTGTATTTGAACTCAGTATTTGATTTTAAAAATATAAACATGAGTGAAATTCATTTTCGGCTGCTTACTCCATTAATATTTTGCCTAAATTAAATTTGAGTATGGCAAAGACAAACATACAAATTTTTCTCTCGGTCTGGAACTATCTCTGTGACACAAAAGCACACAGGTAGATTTCAGACTCTAAAAGGAATTACTGCAAGCCCCAAAGTGAACGTTTTTAATTTCATGGAAAATTTTGTGAGACAGGAACATTCAAAGAGAGCTATACGTGACATTTAAATGTGTGACATTACCTTGTTTCCTAATATTGCTAGTAATTTTACTAATTAGGGCCAATTACGTAATTTTTGCCTGGGCTGTGGTTGACTGGGTTTGGGGTACATTGCTGTCCACGCATAATCTGTTGTTCTGACTCAGAAACACTGTTCTCCCCTTGCTTAGTCCTTAGCAGAGAGACGGTCCAGCTGGAAAATATGGCCTAAGCCAATAAGAAGCAAAGATCTTGTTTCTAAAGTTTGGAAGGAATCCAGTGAGCTCCCTAATTTCATTCAAGTGGCTGTAAACCACAGGACTAACCCCTGAGCAACTTCAGGATAAGACTCTTCTTGCCTGGAAGACAGGAGGGTTAGAAGTGCACCCAGATCCTCAGTGCTGAATGCAGGCTTTCAAAGTGTCCTGCTTACTCAGCACACCTGAGAGGTGCCTGCCCAGATGACCGGAGCAGTGGCTTGATGCAGGGTGTGGGAGGAGGGGTGTCTTTTGGGGCTCTCTCCAAATATCGTGTAATCTAAAAATCAGAGGCGTAAGATCAGCTAGTGTCATGTCTTCTGAACAAACTCTAACCAAAAGGCAGGTTCTTTAGGACAGAGGTCCTCAAAATATAAGGTGCAGAAGAACCCCTTGGGGAGGGCTTTAACAATCTTGCCCGCTGCCCACGAGAATTTCTGACCCCCAAGGAGTAAAGCATATGAATACTCCTCAATATTGGGAGCTTCTCGTGAGCTGCAGTCCTCAAGCTCAAGTGATTGACTCTTAGATAATTAAATTAAAGATCGAACAGTGGTTAAAGAATCCAGTATGCTTCATGAGCCGGTGATACCAAGGTTGTAGTAGGCAATGTTTGTGCATGCTGCAGAGGGAAAGAGAGCAGTATAGTTAGAACCTGGGAAGGTTTCTTGGAAGAGTTAGAACTTGGGCAAAGCTCATTGCACTGTAAGATTTAGATGATGTCAGCTAATATGGAATGGGATGACTCTTATCCTTTGTGGACAAACTGACTAAACAATACTTATCCCTTCAAATAGCTGAATAAATCATCTTCTGTAGTCCTGGTTCAGAATGAGTAACAAATCAAGGGTGTTACTTTCACCCCAAAATGGCCTCTATTTCCCTACTACCCCTTCTAGACACGAAGTAAGGTCAGCTCTCTTGTAGTTTTGCTGAGTTCAGTAGAACTGTCTCTAACTGGCTTTATGACTGATCTTGGACAAGGCAATTAACTTCACTTAGTCTTATTTCCCTCATTTATACAATGGGAGGGTAGCGGTGGATGATTTCAGATCCCTTTTAGCTCTAACATTCCATCTGACCCAGTTAAATGCTTCTCATTATTACACGACTGGAAATAGGCCAGGTCAAATGATGTCCCTTCAAGCATAGCCGTCAAATACAGCTGTATGCTGTAAAGATGGACACTATATTGTTCAACTTATCATCATTAGTTCCCTAGTCTTAGAGTGGGAATGCACTGTAGTTCATATCTGTCATAGTTAGTATTTGGAAGTCTCAAAGCCTGTGAGATTATTCACATATTTATTCCTGTGTACCGCCTATGCTATCCAACATCTCACCTTCATCATGTGTCTATGACAATATATTGAACAGAAAATCTCCATCAGCTGACTCTGACAGAATTGTATTATTTACAGTGGTGTCAAATGTGCTACTTATAATTGACAGGGATCATAGTAAACCAACCTAAGAATCTTTTCTTCTCATGTTCCTTCCCACTGGTAAATCCTCTACTTGTGTTCCTTCCATCAACAGCATCTTCATTATTTACAGAGGAGGACCATAGCCCAGATGGTGCATGTGTTATGTTTATAGGGTGACTCTTTCATCTTGGGAAGGTCTCTCTCTCTCTCTCTCTCTCTCTTTCTGTGACTTAGGATTTTGCTTCTGACAGTTAAAGGTGAGGGATGTCAAGTCAACTGGAATCAGTTTCTAAACCACACAAAATACACTTCTCAATTTCTCCCAACTTTGGGAGACAGTGTGGAATAAAAATTAATAGTTACACGGCCGATTTCATTTTTTATCCTCATTTATCCTCTTACTATCTGTGAGACCTTGAGAAAATTACTGAACTTCTGAGTGTGGCAGTTATGTCATCTGTAAAATGGGGATACCAATAATATCTAACTCATAGGAGTGTTGGCACTATCAATCAGGTAATGCATATATACAAAGAGCTAAATCCAAATTGAAGGAAAAAACAACAACAAACATACTCAGGCCAAAACAACATAAAATCCTATCTTTCATGTATTAAGCATCCACCAATAGAGAGCTCCTGAAAATCTTCCTCTGCCAGAAAGGCTTCAGAATTTAATGGGGGGAGTTGCCAGCTCCTCTAGCTCATCCAGCAGGATGGGGACCTGCACTGTATGCCTTCCACTCCTCTCCCCAATTATGCACTTCCTCTTTTTTTTTCAAATTAATTAATTTATTTTTATTTTTGGCTGCGCACAGGCTTTCTCTAGTTGTGGCGGGCGGGAGCTACTCTCCGTTGCGGTGCACAGGCTTCTCATTGCAGTGGCTTCTCTTGTTGCGGAGCATGGGCTCTAGGCACACAGGCTTCAGTAGTTGTGGCACACAGGCTCAGTAGTTGTGGCGCACAGGCTCAGTAGTTGTGGCGCACAGGCTTAGTTGCTCCGCGGCATGTGGGGTCTTCCTGGACCAGGGCTCGAACCCATGTCCCCTGCATTGGCAGGTGGATTCTTAACCACTGCGCCACCAGGGAAGCCCTGTGCACTTCCTCTTGCTCCACTTCTAAAGATTCCTTAACTTTCACATACACGTGCCAGACCCAGTTCTTGCCTAACCTGAAGTAGGCTTTCTGTTTTTATTTTAAGGCCAAAATGTTCACACGTAGTAAGTCTTATTCATTGATACTCCTATATTCTAAGCTGAAAAGCCAGAGGTGATGTGGCAGTCACGCTCCTTGGTATTTACCCAAAGGAGTTGAAAACATGTTCACGCAAAAACCTGCACATAGATGCTTATGGCAGGTTTGTTCAATTGCCAAAACTTGAATGCAACCAAAATGTCCTTCAATAGGGGAATGGATATATAAACTTTAGTGCATCCAGACCATAGAATATTATTCAGTGCTAAAAGGAAGTGAACTATCAAGCCATGAGAAGACATGCAGGAAACTTAAATGAGTATTGCTAAGTGAAGGAAGCCAATATGAGAAGGCTGCATACTGTATGATTCCAACTATATGACATTCTGGAAAAGGCAAAACTGTGGAGACAGTTAAAAAGATCTGTGGTTGCCAGGGATTGGGCATCCAAAGGAAGAATAGGTAGGCAGAGCACAGAGGATGTTTAGGGAAGCGAAAATGCTCTATATGATACCATCATAATGGATACATGTCATTATACATTTGCCAAAACCCACAGAATGTACAACGCCAAGAGTGAACCCTGATGTAAACTGTGAACTTTGAGTGATTATGATGTGTCAATTCAGGTTCATCAGTTATAACAAATGCACTGCTCTGGTGGAGGCTATTGATGATGCGGGCGGCTGTGCACGTGTGAGGGCAGGGGGTTTAATGGAAATCTCCATACCTTCCCCTCAATTTTGCTGTGAACCTTAAACTGCTCTAGAAGAATTGTCTTAATTAAAAACAAACCAACAAACAGAGGTGAGGTTTGTGTGCACCATGCTTATTGAAGCAGTGTTTTCATTGTTATGGCAGCTACATCCATATCTGCCAGCTAGTCTATCTCTGCCTTGAACATCCAGAAACATTTTGGAGTGCCATTCTCAAATTTCAGTGGCCAAAGCGTTCAGGAGAAGCACTGATTTAAACAAGTATTTCTCTTTCATTCAATGGCTTGGGTGAAAATCCCCATATCCATGCATTTCCTAAAGATTAATATAAGGCTCTTATCCCGCAAGTATTTCTAGTTTGGCATACAGAGTTAATTTGTGATTGTTAGAGCTGTACCTTGGTCTTATGCAAGAAAAATATCATTATCTGTCAAAGCAAAGTAACCAAAGAAAAACTGCTTGAACCTGGGGGGTCTCATGACTGAGAGCTATCAGGCATTTTACATCTTTTCTCACAACCTTGCTTCCCCTTTCAGAGGCTTATGTTCTTAATCTTAAAAATGAGACGGTAAACTAAATTATATCTAAGATCTCTTTTATCTTTACCATCAGCTGATTTCTCTTTTCCGGGATTCTTAGAAATATTTCTAAATGTTTTTCTGCTGAGTTTCTGAGGCAAGCCTCATGTAATGAATAAGCTCTGTGTTTGGTATTCTGTTGTCTTCTAAGGTAGAAGACTTTACTTTTGGAAGAACGATGCAGTCATCTCTCCGTTATTGTGATTTTTCTGTCTTTCTTTGGATGAGTACAAGTGAAGATTTATCTCACTTAAGTCTCATAAAATTGTTTGATTTTAGAGTTTGCAGAAACTATAATGGTGAACTCATCTAACATCTTGGTATAACGGATGAGGAAACTGAGGCAAAAAGCATGGCCAAGGATTAGTTAGCTATGGAATCAATCAAAATCTTATGATTTTGGTGACTTCATCCCTAATCCAGTGTTCTTTCAACAACATCATGCCACCTTCTACTTCCTGGAATCATGAAAGGTACAAGGCTCCTTGGACCTGACCTTACTTCAGCCAGGACAAACAGTTGTGTACATTTCCAAATACTAAACCTGACAGGCACATATTTGTTTGGTTTAAGGATCTTTCTGTTTTGCGTGCTCTTACAAGTTCTCTTTTCAAAATGCTTACAGCTCAAGCTGGCTAACGTGCATCCTTCCATTGATGGTCCATTGCCTGCCACCCCAACTCCTGTATCACATCTTTGAGTGATGCTCAAAAGTGTTCTGTATATGTAAAAATAAAGACGAGAAAAAGAAAAAAAACGTATGGTTACCAAAGGGGAAGGGGGGGGGGAGGAGGGATAAATTGGGAGTTTGCAATTAACAGATATAAAATAAACAACAAGGACCTACTGTATAGCATGGGGAACTATACTCAGAATCTTGTAATAACCTATAATGAAAAAGAGTCTGAAAAAGAATAGATATACGTATAACTGAATCACTATGATGTACACCTGAAACACTGTAAATCAACTGTACTTCAATTTTTTTTTAAAAAGTGTTTTGAATGAGACCTTGATCCTTGTGTAGAATTTGCAGTTTTAGTTCAGTACTTTGCTGACTGGATTATAGTAGTTAGCTTTCCGGGATTCTGGGATGGCAGATACACAGGGTCATGATATTTGTAATAGCTCGTATTATATTGAGAAAAACTAAGGGAACTTAACAGATGAAACCATCTTCAATATCACTTTGCTAGTCGTCAGTACAATATAGTGTAGTGCTTAAAGTGTTTTATCCACATTTATGTTTCAGCCACAGCTTTGCGTCTTCTAGATGTGGCAGATGGAATTTTTCATGTACTTATCACTATCAGATATCTAGATTTTAACTTGCCATGGGTCATAAGGTGATATGTTGGCATTTTACAGCCTTTCATTGGATGCCAGAATATTTGAAATCTTTTTAAACGGATAACTGATTGCTTCTGTGAGAGCTTGGAAATTAAAATTAACTAATTTAATCTTAGCCTTTGGGGTTTATATTGGTTTCTTCTCTTGGTTTTTATTTCATTAAACAGCTTTCTAATTCAATCATGGTTCCTAATACTCTGTAAAGCACAGGAAAATAAAAGACTGAGTTAAACGTGACTTTGGGGAATGCAGCATAAATCCTGTTGCTGATTGAGAAAGCCCTTGCCTGTAATAGGCCTTGGTTGGATGATTTACATCACAGGGGAAGGAGCGATCCCTTTGAGGATGGGCTGATGGAAAATGTACATCTTCTACTTGGATGAAGTAAAGCCCAAGTGCAAGGCTGAGCGGATCAGTCCCTTTGTTGGCATCTGACGTGACTACAGAATGGGTAGCTCCTTACTTCTCAGGCCTCTGGTTCCCTATTCCATGAACCCAAAGCTTTGTTCAGTGACTCTGAGCGGAGTGCTTGCCTCTGCCTTTCCTCTGCAACAAAATGCCAGCTTTATAGAAAAGGGAGTTGAGGGGGTGGGGTTTGTCTCTGGCAGAGATCACCTGCATCTAATCGGAACCCAACCGTAAGCTCCTTCTGTCTTAGCAGACAATTACTTTCATCTCTTTATTTCAAGGCCTTTCCCCAGCTCAGCCCAGCAAATGAGTGCAAAGTGCTTGCTCAGAACAAAGGTGAAAGAGGAGACGTTATTTGACAGAAATTGCAAAGCCTATGGTAGAAGTGAGAAATGAGAGCTGGGCTTGGGCCCCAGATCTGAATTCAGTGTGGATGTGGAGAAGTGACAGTTCTCGAGCGCCAGGAGAATTTGAGACTAGACTCAAACCTCATTTTTTTTAAGGGCAGCAAAAACCAGTTTTCTGAGTAGCTCACTCAGAGGCCTATAGCTCAGCATGTTTCGAAAGCCTTTCTATGCCATCTGGTACTCCTTAACCCTAAGAATCTGTATTCTGATGCTTGGGTGTGTTGACACATCTAGCCAAGCATGAGCTTAGGTTGCTCTCAACTCAGAGCTCCCCTCAGCACATGCTGAAAGAGAATGAGTCTGTTGGAGACTCAAGGTTTGGAATCCAAGATGGTGAATAATATTAACCAAAGACCAAACTCTACACGATGCAGAGGCCAAGAAGAAGGAGAAAAAATTACTGATCAGTATGTATGTATGTATGTGTGTATGTATATATACTGTATATATATAATGTAAGTATATTAACATATATGCCATGTATAATATGCTGTGTGTGAATACATATACACACATTCCCACTATGTGTATAGTGGACCTACTAAGGCCAAAGCACTGTGGGAAATTCTTGTTGGACTAAGACACAGGTCATCCTCTCAAGGAATCTGGGAGGGGTATGATGATCTCAAGTCATTCACTCTTCCAGAAGTTCTTACCTTTCTTCATGACTTGGTTGTTGAAATAGGATAATTTACTCCCGGATTTCGTGAGCAATAAAGACCAGAAAGCTGGTATCACGACAGTTGCTGTAGTCACTTGTTCTCCTTTCTCCTGAAAGGTGGTGGTAATATTTCTAGTTGTATTGCCTGCTTTTAGAAGAGGTCTCTGCTGGTATCTAAGCAGCACCGTCCCTCTTTGCTTCAGGATCTTGGCCAGAGAATGTTCTGATTCTGAAGCATTAACATTCTTCATGGCTCTGAGACCCCTCAGAGGTCCATTTGCTTCTGACCCTGCAGATGCAGGTCGTCACGGATGTTTACTTGTCTGTTACCCAAATTCAGGACACATGTAGAGCAGTAAATTCTTCGTTTGCCAGAGTTAATCACAGCCATGTTATAGCTTATATCATTCCAACTGCCCGTTGGGAAAGCCTTGAAAATATAGATGGGATTTGTTCTCCAGGAAATAAGTTCAACAACCCAGATGGGTGAGACTACACTGAGGGAGAAGTTTGAGTCAGGGTCCCTCCTTGGATAATATCTTATTCCAGTCCTGTCAAGGATCAAATGGAAGACTTCCTACATTCCCAAGGACAGACTAGTGACAACTGGAGCTGAGGGAGGCAGTGAAAGATGGTGTCTGCTTTTTCATTAAGTACTTTTTAAATAAAAAGTATGGAGAAAAATGTAAGGAACGTTAACTCATGTTCTCACCACTGATTATGAAAAAGTGTTAACATTTTATCATATTTACTGCAGATCATTTTTATTATTAAGAAATAAAATATTTAGAAAAAAAAGAAATCTCTCCCATTCCTCTCCCTCATCCCATTCCCCTCACGTTGCTCCCCTAAACAAATACTGTCATGGTTTTTGTGTGCATTCAGTCCATTTTTATCCCTTTGCTGCATAGATATTTATATATCCACAGACAGTATGGGGCATTGTTTTAGTACCTTTAAAATGATCTGAATGGTGTTATACTGTATCTTTTGACACTTTGTTTTTATTTGATCAGCGTTGTGTTTTTTGAGATCTATCCAACTGATGTATACGTAGAGTTCATTCATTTTAATTGCTGTACAGTATTCCATAATATCCACATAATGCAGTTTAGTCATTCCTGTACAGGTGGTCATTTCTAAATTTTTGCTATTGCGACAAAGCTGCAATGCACATTCATCTATATTCTTCCTGTAGCACAGATTGTGAGGTTTTTTGTTTGTTTTTGTTTTTTAAGGCTATGTACCTAAAAGTGGTCTTTTTAGATATATCATATTTTATATTTCCAAACTGCTTTCCAAAGTGGCTGCAGTAATATCTGATCTAGAGGGTTTTGAAAGTTCTTGTTATTCTTCTGTCATTTCCAACGTGTAGTCTATCCAGACTTTTTTGGGGGGGGCATTATGGGTATCTTCTATTATTTTCAATCTTATTCCTATTTATTTCTATGTTCTTGGTTTCTTAATCATGTTAGAAGCTGGTATATGTCATTATTCTTTTGAAAAATGTCTAATTGATTTATATTTTTCTAGTTTATTAATTTTGGTTCGTTCTCGTTTCTTTCCTTTTCCGTTCTGTGGGTTTACTCAGTTCTTTTATCTTGCTGATTTATAGCTTAACTTATTTACTTTGATTCTTTTTAATTTAAAATAAATTCATTTATGTCTATATATTTCTCTCTAAGTACTGCTTTAACTGCATCCTAAAAGTTTTGTAGCAACTCTTTTACATTTGTAAATCTAAATATTTTGTAATTTTCATTACAGTTTTCTCTCTGACCCATAAATCATTTTTTTTAAATTAATTAATTAATTTATTTATTTTTGGCTGTGTTGGCTCTTCATTTCTGTGCGAGGGCTTTCTCTAGTTGCGGCGAGCGGGGGCCACTCTTCATCGCGGTGCACGGGCCTCTCACCATCGCGGCCTCTCTTGTTGCGGAGCACAAGCTCCAGACGCGCAGGCTCAGTAGTTGTGGCTCACGGGCCTAGTTGCTCCGCGGCATGTGGGATCTTCCCAGACCAGGGCTTGAACCCATGTCCCCTGCATTGGCAGGCAGATTCTCAACCACTGCGCCACCAGGGAAGCCCCATAAGTCTTTTTTTTTTTTTTTTAATTTATTTATTTTTACTTATTTATTATTTTTGGCTGTGTTCGGTCTTTGTTGCTGTGTGAGGGCTTTCTCTAGTTGCAGCGAGCGGGGGCTACTCTTCGTTGTGGTGCACGGGCTTCTCATTGCGGTGGCTTCTCTTGTTGCAGAGCACAGGCTCTAGAGCGCGTGGGCTTCAGTAGATGTGGTGCGTGGGCTCAGTAGTTGTGGCTCATGGGCTTAGTTGCTCTGCGGCATGTGGGATCTTCCCGGACCAGGGCTTGAACCCGTGTCCCCTGCATTGGCAGGCAGATTCTCAACCACTGCGCCACCAGGGAAGCCCCATAAGTCATTTTTAAAGTTTGCTTTTCTTGTCTGTAAATCATGATGTTTTTCCTACCTTTTTATTTTCAATTTCTGATTTAGTTGCATATAGTCATGGACATCTGTTTGATATTCTTTGAATACTTTGGATGGTTCGTTTGTACCCTAGCACATGGCAGATTTTTGTAACTATATGATGTGCTTGAAAATAATGTATGTTTTTTGTTTGCTTCACCTCCCAAACTTTCTCCTTCCTCATCTCAGAAAATGGCAATATTGTTTTGTTTTGTTTTGTTTTCCTGTCCATTACGCCAAAAACTACCAAATTATCTTTACTCAGTTTTTTTCACACAATATGTAATTTATCTGTATATCCACTTGGCTTTGCCTTCAAAGTAAGTATAGCCTGAATCTGGCTATTGGAACCACTTCCACAGCCAATACCACAAGATTGCCTGACTATTGTAGCGGCCTCTGAACTGCTTCCACTCAGGTAAACACGTCTGTCTTTAGCCAACAGCAGCTGGAATGGTCCTTGAAATATATAAATCAAATCGTGTTACTTCTCTGCTCAAAACCCTCCAAAGGCTTCCCATTTTTTCCAGAGTAAAATCCACAGTTTTTGCCTTGGCCCTCAAGATACCCCATGATCTAGTTCCCTGTAATCTCTGATCCTTTTTTATGGCAGTCTTTTCCTTCCTTTCTCTGAGTCACGTATTACTGCCTCAGGGCCTTTGCACACCGGCTGCAGGCTCATCTGTCTGACATTTACATGTGTTGCTCTCCTACTTCATTCAGGTCTCTAGTCAAGGTCTTATCAGAAATGCCTTTTCTGAGTACCCTATTTCATATAGCACTCCAAAATATCCCACTCTCTCATCACTTTTTTTCCTTTCATATCACTTATTTTCTTCCCTTACTAGAATGGGAACCCCATAAAAGCAGGGATTTTGACTCTTGCATGCACTGCTATACCTCAGGATGTAGACTAGTATAGAGGCTCGATAGACATCAGCTGAATAACTGGGGAAAAAATCTCTGTTACTTGGGATGAGAGTTCTATAGGTCCCTTTTATTTGAAGATTGCTAATTGTGCTGCTTAAGCTTCTAAATTTAAGTTCTTCCTCATGTTGTATAACCATATCTATGTGCTTCCCATAAAGCTGTTCTATCAGGTTAAGTGGGTGAGAAGCACTACGAAACTCTCAGCAAGCTAACACAAGAAAAGTCTTCTGCAAAGTCAGCTATGTCTTGTGTGACTCTCCAGGCACCTGCCATCCATATGGTAACCCACAGATCCAGGCTGTTTTCATCTCCAAAAAGGGCAGCTTGGAGCTTCACGGTAAAGAGTTCATGGACAACTCATACCCATCTTTTTATACTTACTTGGGAAGTGACACATGTTACTTCCACTTACAGCCCATTGACCAGACTTGTTTTGCTGTTTTATTGCAATATGTCCAGGTGCATGTTTGTCTTTATTTATTATACTCAGCAGTTGATGTGTGCCTTAAGTCTGAGAATGTAAGACTTTCTTCAGCCTAGGAAAAGTTTTCCATTGTTATCTCTTGAAATTGCTTTCCAGTATTTTCTCTGTTGCCTAATTCTGGAAATATTATTAGGTATAAGCTGAAGACTCTGTACCTCTTAATCTCTTTTTTCTGTTTTTTACCTCATTATGCCTCAGTGCAGTACTCAAGAATGATTTCCTCAGTACTGTCTTCCGGTTCACCAATTTTCCCTTTAACTGTAGAAACTCTCTCATTTATTCCATCTACAGAGTTTTGAGATATCAACTACATTGTTTCTATCTTCTAATTTCTAACTGATTATTTTGTTAAGTCATTTTTTTCCTCAATTTTTATCTGCTTCATTTTGTTTAATTCTTTCTTATTTAAAAAGATATTATTTCTTTGCATCATTATTTTAAGGTTATTCAGAGACACCTATGTGCTTCCCCCTCCCCCCCAGGAATCAAAGCACCCTCTAGTTGTTGATTTTGTTGAATATCTTCTTGGTCCTGTTTTTCCTTATTGGTTTTGAATTTTAGTGTACTGGCTGATCTAGAGTGAAAGTTATCTTAAAGAAAAAAAAAATACTTTAAATATCTACTGCACAGATGTGCAGTAGGTTCCACATGGCTTCTCGGGCCAGAATCAGGTTTTATGTTAGTGGGCTGGGATTCCTGTCCCATTGTGGTATTGGGGATATTGCAGATCCAGTAATTAGCAGCTTGTCACAAATCTGATTTGCATGACACGCTCTGTTCCTTCCTGTATCACGTGTACATGGTTTAATGCAATCCACATGCCTGTCTTTTCTCAGTCCTCTCCCACCCCCTACGGGTTGGAAGACCCTACCAGCTCCCAGTTGCATGATGTGAGTCTGGATGGGGACCCTGACCTTGAACCTTCTCATTGCCTCTATTTCTAGATACAGAGTTCAACAGTATCATAGTACCGGCATTTGCTCCCTGCTGTCTGTTTCAATACTTTTCTTGTATATGGAGACTTTTTCTTATATTGGGTACGATAAACTGTTTTTTTAAAAATCGTGTTTCTTTATTACTTTTTTTATATGGGAGCATAGTTGATTAACAATATTGTCTTAGTTTCAGGTGTACAGCAAAGTGATTCAGTTATACATATACATGTATCTATTCTTTTTCAAATTCTTTTCCCATTTAGGTTATTATAGAATATTGAGTGGCATTCCCTGTGCTATACAGTAGGTCCTCATTGGTTATCTATTTTAAATATAGCAGTGTGTACGTGTCAATCCCAAATTCCCAATCTATCCCTCACCCCCACCCTTCCCAATGGTAACCATAAGTTCATTCTCTAAGTCTGTGAGTCTGTTTCTGTTTTGTAAGTAAGTTCATTTGTTTTGTTTTGCTTTTTTTAGATTCCGCATATAAGCGGAATCATATGATATTTGTCTTTCTCTGTCTGATTTACTTCACTTAGTATGATAAGGTCCATCCATGTCGCTGCAGATGGCATTATTTCATTCTTCTTTATGGCTGAGTAGGATTCCATTGTATGTATATGTATGTGTATATATATATATATCACATCTTCTTTATCCATTCATCTGTCGATGGACATTTGGGTTGCTTCTATGTCTTGGATATTATAAATAACACTGCAATAAACATTGGGGTGCCTGTATCCTTTCGAATCATGTTTTCCTCCAAATGTATGCCCAGGAGTGGGATTGCTGGATCATATGCTAGCTCTATTTTAAGTTTGTTAAGGAACCTCCATACTGTTTTCTATAGTGGCTGTACCAATTTACATTCCCACCAACAGTGCAAGAGGGTTCCCTTTTCTCCATACCCTCTCCACATTTATTGTTTGTAGAATTTTTGATGACGGCCATTCTGACTGGTGTGAGGTGATATCACATTGTAGTTTTGATTTGCATTTCTCTAATAATTAGCGATGTTGAGTGTCTTTTCATGTGCCTCCTGGCCATCCATTTGTCTTCTTTGGAGAAATGTCTATTTAGGTCTTCTGCCCATTTTCTGATTGGGTTGTTTGTTTTTTTTGATACTGAGCCACATGAGCTGTTAGTAAATTTGGGAGACTAATCCCTTGTCCGTCACATCATTTGCAAATATTTTCTCCCATTCTGTGGGTTGCCTTTTCACTTTGTTTATGGTTTCCTTTGCTGTGCAAAATTAAAAGACAAATGCAGGTACAGATATGCTTTTAA
The DNA here is from genome assembly GCF_028564815.1 of Eubalaena glacialis. Classification (NCBI taxonomy): domain Eukaryota; kingdom Metazoa; phylum Chordata; class Mammalia; order Artiodactyla; family Balaenidae; genus Eubalaena; species Eubalaena glacialis. Next base: position 59,073,389 of record NC_083716.1, on the reverse strand, counting down.
TATTTGAAATTTCAGCTAAAATTTTATTTTTAATGGTATTTTGAGGAAGAAGAATTGAACATGTAAAATCACAGTGCCATCTTGGCCAGAAATCTTTTCAATTAAATTTAAAGAATTTATTTTGATTGTAAAAGAATTTATTCTCATTATCATAGACTTGGAAACTATAGAAAAGCATGTGGAAAATATTTAAGTAACCAATAGTAAAACTACACAGAAATAATTATAGTTAACATTTCAGTGTGTTGTCATCTATGTTTTGCTTTTCACTGAATGGGATTCACGCTGCATATTTAGTTTTATATCCTTCTCTTTTGCTCCAGACATTATAGGGTGGATTTACCATGCCATTAAATAATTTTCAAAAGCAGTTTTTTTTAACAGCTCCTTAATGTTCCAACATATGGAGGTACTATAAAAACATAAATCATCCAAATTTTTTAATATCTCTCATAGCATAAATTAACATGTAATTACTGTGTAGAAGAGTATGAATATTTTTAAGGTACTTGATATATAATGAAACACTTCTATCCAAACGTGGTATTTCCACTTTACATTTCAATGGTAACATAACCGTTCTCTAGCCAATTCTAAGAATTATTTTTCCAATTCTACCAGTTGGATAGATGAAAAGTGCTGTTTATATGTTTGTCCTTTGAAAAATTCTTACATATGTTTGGATATTTCTATTTTCATTTCTAATTATAAAATTTTATTTATTCTAAATAAAGTCTCTTTTTTTTTAAACATCTTTATTGGAGTATAATTGCTTACAATGTTGTGTTAGTTTCTGCTATATAGCAAAGTGAATCAGCTATACGTATACATATATCCCCTCCCTCTGCGTCTCCCTCCCACCCTCCCTATCCCACCCCTCTAGGTGGTCACAGAGCACCAAGCTGATCTCCCTGTGCTATGAAGCTGCTTCCCACTAGCTATCTGTTTTACATTTGGTAGTGTATATATGTCAGTGCTACCCTCTCACTTTGTCCCAGCTTACCCTTCTCCCTTCCCGTGTCCTCAAGTCCATTCTCTATGTCTGTGTCTTTATTCCTGTCCTGCCCCTAGGTTCGTCAGAACCTTTTTTTTTTTTTTTTTTTAGTTTCCATATATATGTGTTAGCACTCTAAGTTCCTCTCATTTTTTGGTATGGCTGGAGAACTAATTTTAATATTTTCTTTTTTCATTATTTCTACTTAATATGCTTTTCCTCCTTCTTCAGCCTTTTATTGTATATGTTCTTTTACTTTATGACTCCTCAGGCTGATTGCTTAATTCATTTTAGTTATCTCCTGTTTATTTACAGCCTTACATGTTTTATTACTGCTATGTCTATATTCTGTTAGTGTTGATATGAATATACTTACTCTCATTGTTTCTAAAGTGGGTTGTCATTGACTTTTATTTACTCTTTGATCCAATTTTTTTAAGGAAATTTCCAGTTTTGTTTCAATTTTGCTTAAACTTTTATATTAATAATTCTAGTTTTATTGCACTGAGGTGGAGAATATAATTTTTTTCTTTAAAGATTTATCAAACATACTGAATAAGTGGTCAAATTTTAAAATGCCCCAGGGTGTTTGAAAAGAACCTATATTTTCTTTTCAAAGGGTATAAGGACATGTATGTATATGTAAGTTTCTGCATTTATTCATATTTATATTATTTGAAGGTCTTATTCCTTTTAATATTTATTCAATCTGTCGTAGATTGACAATTGTATGATGTTTCAGAACTCATTATTTCTGTAGTTGTTAGTGTATATATTTTGGTGTTTGATGATTATGTAATCTACCACACAACTTATATGTCTGTTATATCATCATTGCACTGGATTCCTTTTGTCAGCACAAAATATTATCTTCTTTTCCCAGGTTATTGCTTTCTACCTTGAACATTGTTGTTCTTATTGCTTTTTACAAGATTTTCTCATACACCATTTTTCAATTTTTAAACCATCTTGAAATTTTATCTGTCTTTGTATATCAGAATATATTTAATATTTAATTTTCTAACACAAATTATTAGGAAAAGTTATAGCAATTAAATCTATTGCTGTGACATATATTTATGCTTAATTTCATCATGTTATCGAATGCTTTTTTGCTTTTTTCTTTCATTGTAGATTTGTTTGCTTTTATCTTGTGTAGAGGTTTGTAGGATTGAAATCCTTTCATTAATTCTGCTAGTGGTAATTCATTTTTTTATCAAATGCATATTAAAACTATATTTCTCTGTTAAATTCAGGAACACATTTCTAATGAGGAATTTAAATTATCTGGGCTTAACCTCACTTTCTCCTTCTCTGTATTTACTAGTTTTTACTCCTTTTATCTGGTGTTATGATATCAACTTCTTATTATAAAATTCTGACTTGTTTTTCATATACAACATATTTTCAGATTTCGAATTTAATTGTGTGCCCATCTGACAGTTCTTCATATTTGATCCTAAAAAATTAATTGGTTTGAAAGTTCTTTGCCATTTCTTTTATACTTAACTGTTACAGTTTTGAGTTCTTGATTTCTCTTTCTCTTTATCAGTTGACAGGTATTCTTTTTTGTGTGTGAGCTTTCTCAGGAAGGGATCATGAATGATTTATCTTTCATGATTTTAAGCTTAGCAAAATGTCTTCCTGCCACCTTTTCACATGAACAACTTGGGTATAAATCTCTCAGGTTACAAACTTTTCCCATCACTACTCTGTACAAATTGTTTCATTGTCTTGTGATGTTTGATTTTGCAAAGTAGTGTAAGGCCAGCCTTATTTTTGCTACTTTAGAGATAAGCTTTGATTTTTTTAAGATTTTAAATTTACCATTGTGATTTAAAATAAAATGAAACTTCCTTTATATTTCTAGTCATTTAAAATTTTCTTATTTGTTTTCCACTAAGCTCTTTCACTTATAACTATTTATATTAGACCGTTGATGACAAAGTATCTGTTGTTCGGATTTCTGTTTCACTAACAACTCTCTTCAGTTACATCTAATTTGTCTTCTGTGTCATTCATCTTTTCTTCTATTTCTTTTTCTCCTCTGAATGTTGAAAATTTTTCCTGTTCATTATTTACTTAAATTTTTACAAGGTCACTTCTGTTTTACTGGCTCCAGTATGGATTTTCATTTTCCCCACTGAGTTTGGGCTTCCTTAGCTATTCCCTTAATTCAGCCAGTTCCCTTATTATCTCTGCATTCATCTCAGAAGAATTTCTTTTTTGACACTCTGATCCTCTTTTATAGTCAGTGTATTCTTATATATTTTTGAGGAGAGCAAATAGATGTGTTCTAAATCTTTCTTCTGTTTCATGTAGAAATTAATTTTCAAGTATATATCCTCTTTACCCAAATCAATAGGGAAGATTTCCTTTCCTGGGTGTTATTATTGTCTTTTTATTCATACAGTCCTTAGTTGCAGATGTATTTATGTGTTTCCATCTGCTCACATTTGAATAGGACTAGTTCTATCCTAGTACCAACAGTCAGGCTTTATGGATTGTTCTTTGCCTCTGTCCCACTCTAATTTGGTAGAGGTCTAATCTTGAAATTTGAACTGATGTAACTTAATTTGGAATGTTTTGATATACTTTTGCTGACAATTGAATAATTTTGAACAAGCTCGAGAATCAGATGGACTTTTCGGGTGTTTTCTGAACCGTGCTATACATAAAGACTGTGTTCTTCAAGAGATACTTCTCCCAGTGCTCTGTCCGTCTTTACCGTTTGTAAAGCTTTTCTTCAGAGGAATAGTCTGTCTCCAAAATTCACCTTCATTTTCTTTATGGTTTGATTGAGGAGGTAGAATGTGAATGGATATAACATAAAGAGGGAAACTAAAGAGTTTAGAAGTAGGGATTAAAATTCTAGCCTTGTAGGGCTCAGAGGTCACTTATCAGATGGATCATCAAAGTGGTGAGGGAGAGGGTGGTGTCTTATGATGTGGCTTAAACCAACTGGTTTTCCTTATGTCCTACACTCTCTTTAAAAAAATTTTTTTATTGAGGTATAATTTATATATATATATATACACACACACATATATATTTACAAATATGTATAAAACATTATATTAGTTTCAGATGTGCAATATAACAACTCAGTGTTTGTATATATTGTGAAATGATCACCAAAATAAGTCTTATCAACATCTATCACATACATAGCTACAAAAATTTTTTTTCTTGTGATGAGGACTTTTAAGTTCTATTCTCTTTAGTAACTTCCAAATATGCAGTAAAGTATTATTAACTACAGTCACCATGCTGTACATTACATCCCCATGACTTATTTACTTTATAACTGGAAGTGTGTACCTTTTGACCTCCTTCACCCATTTTGCCCACCTCCCCACCCACTGCCTCAGGCAACAACCAGTCTGTTCTCTGAATCTATGAGCTTGGGATTTTGGAGGGGGGGTTGTTGTTGTTGTTGTTTAGATTCCACATATAAGTGAGATCATACAGTATTTATCTTTCTCTGTTTGACATATTTCACTTAGCATAGTGTACTCAAGGTCCATCTTTGTTGTTGCAAATGGCAAGATTTCATTCTTTTTATGGCTGAATAATATTCCATTATATATATATATACATATATAATGTTTTCTTTATCCATTCACCCACTGAGGGACACTTAGGTTGTTTCCATATCTTGGCTATTATAAATAAGGCTGCAATGGACAAATGAACACAGAGATGCATCTTTTTGAGTTAATGTCTTTGTTTTCTTTGGATAAATACCCAAAAGTAGAATTGCTGGATCATGTAGTAGTTCTATTTTTAATTTTTTTTGTAAATGCCCTACATTCTAATTCCACTTCTTAAAATATACGTAAGTGTGGGGACCATTCAGCTTGGATGTAGAATATAATAAGTGGTAAGAAGCTCTGAGGTTCTGGGTCAGGACCTCAAGGCCATCAGATTGTAGAGGGGATGTGGGAGGGTCATATGTGCTCCACACCACTTAACTTTCTTTTAAACAAGAGAGCTAATCACTTTCCTGTTTTTGCTGCCCCCAAAATGTTTGAAAATCACCGAAATATTATAAAGTTAGAACTTATCTATTCCAGCTCCTTTAAGAGGCATATAGTGTGAAATGTAAGGTGAGCACTAACAGGCAAGAGATGTCAGCCAGGCAAAGATGAGAACAGTGAGCGTAAAAGGCAGGAGAGCTGGTGCATAGGTGTTAAGTAGAGGATCTAAAAGAAAGCCAGTATAACTGGAGCATAGTAGCCTAGTGAGAAAATGGTATGAGACCAGGATGGAGAGGGATGCAGGGTTGAGAAAAGAAAAGATTTTTTTAAGCTAGGGTAAAGAGTTTAGATTTAATTAAAATTTTATGAGAAGGTTCAGGGAGAAGGGGTTTAAAAATAACATAATTTTATGAGTTAGCAGCAAAGATTTCCTGTTTTTTTTCATTCATGCATGCACATATTCTTTCATTTATCAAGTAAACACATGTCTGTCAAATAACCATTAGGTTGTAGAGACTGTAATGAGGTTATCTTAGGGTTATGGGGTATTTCCATTATTTCATGTAACTTCTCTACTGGACAGTAAACTCTCTGTGAACAGGGTCTGCACCTATATATTTGAATCTCCTTTTGCTTACACAATGCCTGGCTTATGGTAATCTTTGAATAAATATGTGTTAAATGAATGATAAGCACTATTCCATATGTACATACTTAAAGGTCTCTGGAATAGAAGAGGAGTGTTTCTAAAGAACAGTTAAAAGATTGTCATCATCCACAATGGCCAGGCTTCCCCATCAATCAGAGGCCCATAATATTCATGCAGGACTGATCAATGGGTTGAATTTGGATTAAACACATTGAATCCTTTAACCAGTTAAATCTGCTGCCCTTTCTATGCATAGATTTGTTGGGAACCTACCATGTCAGATTTGGCCATGCTGACATGGAATAGTTAAGATTTGTCTCTTTAGTTGTCAGCTAATGCTTAGTGAAGTCTCATGGCTAAAGTATATATGAATTCAAACAGAGCCCCAAGCCCTCCACCCCTGCTGTGGGTTCTACAACATATACAGTCTTCTCATAACATATATTCCCAAGATTTTCAATGCTGAAACATCTGTTTTACTTTGAGGTAGCTATGATAAGCATCTGCTTGGAGGAATGAGCTTATCAAAACCAGGACACATTTGTTTGCCATGTTATGGATTATATAGTCTTGCATTGTTTATGAATAAGTCATACAGGGTGGATAAACTGGTAACCATGACAGCATGTTTTGTTCTGGGTTTAAAACATAAATTTATCCATTTGTATTCTTTTTCTTTTAGAAATTTAAAAATTTATGTTTTGGGTAGAAGATAGCATGGATTTTGAATGTAGCTTAGCAGTTGAGCACACAGATTCCAGAAACTTCTTCAGTAAATTAGAATTCATTTGGCTGATTGAGGGTCCTGTGTTCACAACTGCACCATTCAGTGCATTAAGCATAAGTGAGTCAAAGATAAAAAACAGTATTTCATGAGAAGAAAGTTATATATATACATATATATATATATATATGTTTACATTTCATATTTGTGTAATACTTTATATTTCATCCTCAAAACTCATTTTAAAGATAAAAAATGCCGTGAAGGTTCACAAAGGTTCAAGGACTTCTTAAAGTCACACAGGCAATTAGAACTGAAAAAATCACATCTTTCCATTACAGTCTAGTATTCTTGGCTTACACAACAACTGTTTCATCGATAAGTTATTTTGAAACCACATTCAGGGGCTATCAATGACATTTAGTATGATGCTAAATCCATGATAATATCCATTTTGATTTCTTCTTTGATTTGGTGTACATAATAGTTCTTAGGACGAATCAGGTACAAGATGGAGGAGAAGGATGTACAAAAGGTTGATCGTGGGGTTACTGCATGAAGGAATCTGATCTCCATTGGAGTACTGAATGACACGATTGTTCCACAGAAGAGCCATTCATTGTGTTACTTCCATTGTTTATGTGGCAGTGACTGTATTGGATATTATCCTGTTGTTTAATGCACAGCCCCACAAAAAGGCAGATTTTGGTCACTCTGAGGCTACATTATTCTTTGTCCCAACCTAGCCATTGTAAAACAAGTATATCAACTGAAAACCTAGGAATAGTGAATAATTACTTTAAAAACCCATGTGTCCCTTTAAGCATAAAGGAAATAAATGACCCAGTGAGACTTGAGGGTGGTTTTGGTCAGCATTCACTCAGCCAGAGGCGAGCTGTCCTCATCTCTCATGACTTTGGCATCTCTTTAATTTGTATTTTCCATTTCCTTTTTCTGGGCCAGATGTGTGGATTTCCCTGTTGTGCCCAATGACGGAGTAGGCTTCTGTAGAACCTGCCAGGACTATTTGTAATCTCCTGGCTTTGCAGAGGGCTCAAGTGCTGAGAAGAACAAATTCTGATGTTTCACAGCTACAGGGTTAGAGATGTTGAGAGAAGGACAATTTGGGTGGAGTTTACATGTGTTTCTCCTTGATGGAGAATTCAGGGTGGGGATCTGGTACAACCGAGGCCAAGTTGTATCTCTGCCCTCTTTTTTTCCTTGTGGCTTCGGAGAGCAGCCACAGTGAGTGTGGAGTTTTAGCTTGGAGCACGACTTCCTCATTCTAGAATGCCAGGGTTGGGAAGGCTGTTAAAGGTCATGTTGCCACACCTCCCATCAAAACCATTTTTGGATGAAGCCTGCAAGAGAGAGCAAGAGATTCTGTTTGTACAAAAAATTGCCTCCTAGAATCTAAAAGTGCTTATTGCCCTTTGAAACGACATCTCTGGCCATCTAGAATTGGTGAATTTTATAGAAATGGGGAGAGGGATGGTGTTTAAGGACATTAGTCCAGTTTCTCAAACAATGTGAAAAATCCCTTGGTTAGAAGTGGAAAACATAAGATACATTGTTGATATTGGATTGGTATGAAATTCTGATGGTCTTAAAAAGATGTTTTAAGGACCTTAATAGGTGAATCCTGCACTCTCCTACTTATATCTTCTTGCAGGGTCACGAGATAGATGTATGCACAGAGGCTGAAACAAGATGAGATAAAACTTTAATGCTAGCCGGGGGCTTCAGGAATATACCCCAATAAAACACTGATGGGCTAGGATGGATTCCACAGAGGACTCCTCTATTTTAGTCATCTTAGGCTGAGTTAAGGGTTTATTCTAGAACAAAAGGAGGACAGAAGGTCAATTTTGTCTATGTCCACTGCAAATTCAAAATCAAGATGTAAATCTTACCACTTTGCTGTGAGAAAAGGCCTCTCATGTCAGATAGCAGTCAATGAAGAAATAAGAATGAAAATGTGTGGTCCATTGTCTGGCCTGAGTGCTTGGGGAGATGAGAGGGTAAGCATATCTTCTGGATCCATCCTCCCTAGTTATGTGGGAGAGGAGGAAGTCCCTGAAGAATGGAAAGAAATGTCCCAAGTTCTATACCCAGTTACTCTCGCTGTGCAGAAGAGTTTGGTGGAAAGTAATCTAGAAGGACCACGTTAACTCGTATAGGCCCAGTGACTCCAACTGCAGAAAAAGTTTTCTAACCTGGCCGATCCTACTGACGTTCCTCCTCTTTCTCCTCCAGGTATAGGCTGAAGGGGTCAAGAAAAGGGTATTAGTGTCCTGCAGAGATCATCCCCTTGTACAGCATCCCTACCCAGAAGTATCCATCCAGTCTTCACTTTGTTCCTGTTACCATTTTAAATAAGGGACAGTAGCCAGTTTCAGTCCCAGCATTGTGGTTTGCACATGGATCTGGCTTCTATAGTGGGATGTGTTGAGGCCATTTCCCTATTATTTTTATTGAACCCACCAAATATATTCTATAACTGATCCTGTCCCAGCTGACTGACTCACTCTAAAGTGTTATCATGGAGGCCAAAGAGCGTGCTCAGTGTATGCCAGCTTCTCAAAGGAAAGGGAGGTCAGGTCCTGCTATGAAAGCAATCATGCAGGACACGTATGATGTAGCACCAGAGCTAGATACTCAGATGCCCATTGAAAAGATGTATTAGTTTAGGCCAACGGCTGAGTAAAATGTCTGTTCTCTTTAAAGAGGAGTGTCTTGCTTCAAGGTGAGGTGGTCCTCCCTTTTGAGTAAGGTAGCTACTTTTATTTTTTTTCAATTTTTATTGGAGTATAGTCCATTTACAGTGTTGTGTTAGTTTCAGGTGTACAGCAAAGTAACTCAGTTATACATATACATATATCCACTCTTTTTTAGGTTCTTTTCCTGTATAGGTCATTACAGAGTGTTGAGTAGAGTTCCCTGTGCTATACAGCACGTTCTTATTAGTTATCTATTTTATATAGAGTAGTGTGTATATGTCAATCCCAATCTCCCAACTTAAAGGTAGCTACTTTTCAAAAGTATTTGGTTTCTTTGAGCACAGTGAAGACCAAGGAGTAGGTCTTTGAAGAAAGTTGCACTAATACCAAACAAGCAGCGTTTCCAATGAGACTTTGACATCTTGAGACTCTAAATAAAATACAGTGATCTGATGTGCCAACTTCTCTTTTCCACCTTCCTGTTGTTGAGAGACTTTTCTAGCTCTTGAAGGAAGACTTTCATTCTTGCCTTATCACCTCTTTTTCTCTTATTTTTGATTTTTTGGGGGGTCTGAAATAGTAATCCTGCCAAACAGAACTTGGGTGAAATTGTTGCTGTTGTGATCCTTGCCTTTAATTTACTGAGGGACATAAAGGTTAAGTTGAAGCTATGAAGCTGAGTTGTTGTTATTGTTTTAATCGTGGTCTTAGCCATAACTCCGACCTTGAATGTTTTCCTGCAGTTCCTTGGATATCTGGGGATGGTCAGAGTCACATTTCACTCTGTCCAAGAATTGTCATGGCCCTGTCCTTAGCATTCCTTCAGGCTTCTCTTCACTGCAGACCAAGACAGTAGTTGGTGCCAGTCTCCCACTGGGAGGGAGCATTCAGGGTTTTAGTTTTGACTCTTCAAACTTAAATGATTTTCCATTTGTGTCAGCTTCGGTTCAGATCAGGTACTATTGATCCTCATTATACAGTTGATTCCGTGTTTGTAAATTAGCCTAAAATTTGTCTGTAACCCCAAAATCAATCCTCACAGCACACTTTCACGGTCATTCACAGACACACACAAAGTGGCAAAAAATATGAGTTGCCCAGTGTGCATTTTTTCAGCTGAGGTCAAAATAAAGCCATACTCTGCCTTCTTGTTTCAGCTCTCATACCATAAACAAATATCTTTTTCACGGTCTATTTAGTGCTATGCTTTTCACATTTTTGTGCTTTTGTTGGTGATTGCCTCCAAGTGCAGTGCTCAAGTGCTGTCTAGTGTTCCTAGATCAAGAAGGCTGTGGACGTATGTGCCTTTTGGAGGAATTACATGTGTTTGGTAAACTTTGTTCAGGCATGCATTAATGCATTATAATGTACTTGGCTGTGAGTTCAATGTTAATGTATTAACTATATATTAAATAAGTTGTCTTGAAACAGATAATACATAAAACAAAGTTATGCATTGATTGGTTGACGAAAATCTTGTGACCAGAGGCTTTCAGGAGCATAAGCCCATATTTACCCTAGGAGCAATGGTTCAGTGTTTGCTAATTCAGTATTTGCTGCATCTTTATAGAATGTAACTACCATAAATAATAAGAATCAACTGTAATTGTCTAATAAGTGTTTGCTGTAATGACAGAGATAATTATTACAGACACAGTATGCCAGGGAAGGATGTGGGCATGTAATATACTGTGTAAGCAACATGTTACAGGGAGGGACACGGGAGAACTCTCCCTCAGCCTGGAACTTGTCTAACAAGCCAGACGGAAATGCATCATTTGCTAGGCCATTTCACTTGGATCATAGCTTGTTTTCTTTCACACCCCTAGTGCTTTCCCCCCAAAATTGGCTGTTTAATTGGTCTTACCGTTATGTGTACATTTGCAGTCTCAGGACCCATGGGGGGGAACCACCGTAATCTTTCAGACAACACTGGATTGTTGAATTTTACGTTACATCTTGACATTGCCATAAATCTCTGATCCTGCACCAGCCTGTGTTGGGTATTTAATACTGTTTTTGTTTTCAATATTAATCAGTCATGGAAGAATATGCTGTTATTTTTTTTTTTACATGTAAACATTTAGATGAGCAAAAACAGCATATTGATAGTTTATGCACAGACGAGTAATTGATAATTCTATCAAAATCTGTTTGTCCATTGATCTGGCAATTGCACTGCTGTGGATGTGGAATAAAAATGACATGACATTTTCATTTCCTGACAGTCATACCTGCGCATGACTAGATGGGATATGGGGAAACTTGAGCTCCATTGATTGGATGGAAGTGTAACAGGGCCTAATCAGCTGAGTACTTATCTTTAAGGAATGCCCTCAACTCTACTTCACATCAGACCCAGTGCGGAAGACCCCCTCAGACCACTGCACTGTTGAATCACTCCTGTTGGAAACCCAGCTGCTCAGGGGCCATAGATATCTTGGTTGTATAACTTCTTTGGCTGCAGTTTGTTTTTATTTCTATTTTTTTGTTTGTTTTGTAAAAGGACGTCCTTAGTAGGCACTTTATAGAGCTTTCGAGATGTATTCATAACATTTGTCATTTAGTGCACAGATACCAGGAAGGCCTGAGAAGCCTGCTAACCCAGTCTGAAACTTTGCAGCCTCCACTCTTCTGATTGTGAATTCCAGGTGTCAAGACAAAACAGCAATAAGAAGTCAGTAAAATGTGAAGGTTTTCTTAGGCCCTTACTAAGACCCTAGCCAGATGCACATTTCTTATTCCTTTTGGTAAATAGATTCAGATTTGGTATGATTCAACGAACTAAAACACATTCCCTGCTTGGAGCTCGTTTCTGCTTGCTAATTGCATGAAGCTTAGCAGATCTTCCTCACACACGACCAAATAAGGGCTGACTGGAAATCAAAACCGCCTTGCCAAGCACTTCGGATTTTCCAAAGGAACTGTAATATTCCTGGAGCTGTTGATTAGTGGAAATGGGGAACTGTGTGGACCGGGGGTTAAGCCCCACAGGTTGATAGCCTGTTCTAGTGTTTATTGTTTTTGACTCCAGGTTTTGACATTTTTCCCTGCATCCTCCCTGAAAGGAACTTCCTCCACCGTGTGGGATGGATAATGGGAGTGGGGTTCAATAACTCATGGAGAAATCCAAAAGGGAAGCACAGAATGTTAATATGCCCAGGATTTTGCCCTCTGTTCTGTATCGCTGTGCCCCAAAATACAGAACCTAATTAGTGCATCCAGAGAAGCGTTAAATGGATTTCATGCTGTTTAATAAATGCTTTACGTGCTTTGGTGCCACTGCAAAATGTGCGGTTGAGTGAGGGTGGGAATCGGGAGAGGAAATCGTTGCTATGAATGCTTGTGTACTTGAGGGTGAGCATCAGAGATGTGTGTTTATAACTCAGGCAGTTCTTGTTTTCACCCAAGTTCTCCTCCCTTTGGCTATCCTGTCATTTTCATGGGCTTTTTCCCAGAGGCCCATTTTCCAAAGACTTAACTCACAATTGTTCCCACTCTGAATAAGCAGAAATTGCTAGTGACTGGTATGCACTGAGCATCCCCTGTGTAATAAGCACAGGGACACTGGAGTTAGAAGGTGATTCATGTACACATTAAAGTTTGAGGAGAAAGAAGAGTCTCTTAGAACTAGACTGGGAATTAGGAGACCTGACTTGGAATTGTTTTAATTCCTTCTGCACCTCAGTTTCTCCATATTAAAAAGAAAAAATAAATGCGTAGAATAAGCCCTGCTCTTTCAGTTGATGGGAATAGTTAGTAAAAGGATACCAGTAGAAAAGGTGTACTGATCCAGTGGCCAGAAGATCCATCGTCTTCCTCCTTACCCACCTCCTCTTTGGCAACTTTCTTGGGTGCCCATCTCACTTTAAGCTGCTTTGGGGTTTGGCAGATAAGATGTCCCAGCCGTATCCAGTTCCAGTTAGGAGGCATTGAGAGTCTCCCATGGATGCCCAGATCTCCTGGCATCCTGCACCATCTGTGCCTGAGCCAAGAGGAGTGGAGACTCCCCTCCTCAGACTTGCCTTCAAGGCGGCCTGTGCTTCAGGAGAACAGATGAGGACAGGCTCTGTCTCTAGGCCACCAGGAAGCACTTCAGCCAAACAATAGCCCTCGCCAGTTACTCAGCGCGTCCCGCCTTGGACAACTGGGAAAGCACAGTGGGGACAGTGGAGGTTGTTGAGCTCAACCCCTCTCCCGATAGTGCATAATTAAAGAAAACACCTGTGTGGCTGCTAAATCACTTCCCACGGTTCCCCTGTGCAAACGCTGTGCTCAATAACCCTACAAGTGCCTCATTCCTTCCACCCAAGTGAGGCAGCACACAGAGCCGCAATGCAGAGAGCTGGCAAGTTATTAGTTCAGGACCCCTTAAAGGATCTCTTAAGATTGATTTCTTACCAGTCCTCTGGGTGGGCCCCTCAGTCAGTGTGGCTTCCATTTGCCCGACTGCAGCCTTAAGGAAGGCTCATGCATGAGGAGTGGACCTTCTCTTCCCAAATGCTCTGCTTTGGTCAGCAGTCTCTATATCCCAAGCAGGCTCACGGAAGAGCTCTGGAGCTGCAGGAACCAGAAAACCTTGGACCACAACTGAAATACTGTAACCGTGGGCCAGATGCCACCCCAGGGGAAAACAACCAACCACAGTGAAATGAGATACAAGTGGGACGTATGGATTTTGTTGGAAACGTAGGAAAGGGAAATGATAGTAAATCAAAAGGCAAGCCTATCATTCTGAAAGGGCCTCTTCCTGCCGCTGAAGTTTATGGGATGCTTTGGTTACCACCAGGATCTTGTGGGGCCCCAGCTGCCCAGAGCAGAGGAGATAGACTCCCCTCTACCAGCAGCTGGATTGGTAACAGGATTCAGTGTGATGACAGGCCAGCTTTGTAATTTACTTCTTCCAGGGCAAAGCAACACTGCTTTCACTGTGAGCTTTAGAGTATTTGAACAGATGAGTGAGTGAGCCTAAGAGACCCAGTAAAGAGAACTGCTGGATGTCAGAGGGGAGGGGAGGACTTCAAAGGAGCAGAACTGTATTCTGAAAGGACAGCTGTTTATTCACCCCACCGACTCCGAGCTACATCACTGCTTTAGTTTCTTCATAGCCTTTACCACTAACTGAAATTACCTTGTTTATGTTTGCTTACTTATTTATTATCATCTTACCAACTAAAACGTGACCTCTGCAAGAGCTGGACTCTTGTCTAACTTGTTCACAACTGTATCTTTAGAACCAGCCCACTGTCTAGCACATAGTAGGTATATAATAAATGTTTTGAATGAGGAAATGAATTTTTATTATTTGGGGACTGTCACCTTGAATACTTCTGCTTGGGCAACTTTCAGAGCTGGCATAGATCATCTTTATATTTTGGTGAATGGTAGGTGTGAGGGTTGTTTTCCTTCATGGAGAAGAGAGCATAGAAAATAATTCAAGGCCATTTTCTGCCTCCCAAAGGAGCTCTGTGGATCCTGTTTTTCTCCTTCAGTCTGTCAGGACTTTTGGAAAAGGTACGTTAGGTGTTCTGGCATAAAGTTCATAACAAACATTTATTAAGCACAGTGTACTTGCACTCTACGAAGAGTAGGGAGATAGAAGATGAGTATCAGAATTTCATGCTCTTAAGGATTTCATAGTGTGCTGGAAAGTGATAGATGTGCAAACAGACCAAGTCCATTTGTGCATAAGAGCTAGAATGGAGATGTGCATAGGTTACACCTGAGGGAAATACTTTGAACTTGGGAGAAAGATGGATAAAAGGTTAATAGCTTCCTGGAAGAAATTAAGTCTATTCTGAGTATTGAAGGAGGAATAGGAATTGGCTCCACGTTAGATGACAGGGAAGGGTATTCCAGTTACTCAGGTAGACATATGAGCATTATGATGCTTCAGAGGCAAAAGAACCTGGTGTGTTGGGAACTGCAAGTGTAAGGTATGAGTGGACAAGTGGTGAGAGACTGGATTGGCTTGGTACCCGTCCGTCATGCCTACAATAGACAGAGGACTTAAGAAAAGCTCTCTAAGGTAGAGAGGGGTTCCCAGATGAGAGATGGCTAGGGGAGTTGGGTGAACTCCAGTGACTGAATGCACTCAATGGACAGTTTAACCAAGGATCATTCATTTGTGCTTATATACCTGGATCGTCTTTCCAACTGTGACTTCTTGCTCTTCAAGTTCGTCTGTTGGCCATCATGTCATTTACCCTTTGAGCAAAAATAAGGAAAGAACCAGAAGAACGAAGTAAACTCAAATACCTCCATAATTTCTCAGTGAGCAGCCCTGTCTGAAATAGTAATTGAGTTAGAAATCGGAAATAAAAGAAGGCTCCCAAATGATCCCTGGGTTTCCATTATACAAGTTTCCTTCATATCTTTATTACCATAGTAGGTACTGAGATGTGAGTCTTTGTGTATCCATATCCATATGCATATTTATGTGATCATCTCTTGGAGGACATGTAGCACAAAAAAGACAGTATGACACGTAATACGCTCCTTACCCAAGGGACAGAGTAGCTCTTCTCTCCTCCCTGTTTCAACATGGCTTTGTGGACATACAGAAGAAGCAGATAGCAGTGCGGAGGTCTACCTACAGAACTGCTTCCCAAGGTCAAAGACGAGAAGCTATACAGGGTTGATATAAGTCTGTATTTCGGCAGACACATCCCCTTGGTGGCCCGTCAGTCAGTGCTAGAATACTCTCACTTCTACACTAATTATTGATAAATTTATATCGTGCAAATACTTATTATCTGGTATTACCATTTCTCAGAAAGATATGTAGGAAAAGAAATCAAGCTTCTGGCATCTCGGTGACCTTGAGCTAAGGGTCCCAGAACATAAATCACATTTATAGATGAACGTATTTTCCTGAATGGCCTCTGACTTACTTTTCGGATTTTTGAATGCAGTTGGCAATTTGAATCCAGTGTAATTTTTGTCTCCTGGGTAATGGGCAGTGTCTGTCTCCATGGTTCTTCTGGGATCTCAAGCACTCAAGTAGTTAACTCCTATGATACTACTCTTGTGATAGCAAGGCTTTGGGGTCACCAGGAACATTTGCAGCTATGGGCATATGAGTCCCCCCCAAATAAAATATTCACTAAGTGCTGCCGTAGAGGCTTTCTGGTTTCCTTGTGACTTGAGCTGAAATTTTAAGACCTGAGCATGTCGTTTTCTTTCTGTAATTAGTGCACATAGGAGCAGCATCCTGGTCCACGGTCCTTGCAGCATCACTACTGCCTTAACAGCTAAGTACCACAGCCATTTGTTCACTCAAGACACTTGGTGCAGGAGGCACAGTCAACCACAACGATAATTTGATTAACTTGATGCAACTGTTTACAATGGAGGCAAAATAAGGATATGTCCAGAATTACCCCAGAATCCCATCTTTGAGGGTCTGTTTCATAGGACCACTCCTGAGCACTGGCATACCAGTTATTTTGAAAGAGAGAATTTAATATAGGAATTGGTTAAACAGTGTAATAGTTTGCCAGGGCTGCTTTAACAAATACCACATACTGAATCATTTTAACAAGCAAAATTTATTTTCTCACAGCTCTGGAGACAAGAAGTCCAGGGTCAAAGGTGTTGGCAGGGTTGCTTTCTTCTGAGGCCTCTCTCTTTGGCTTGTTGATGGCTGCCTTCCGGCTATGTCTTCACACGGTCACCCCTAGGTTTGTGTGTTGGTGTCCTAATCTTTTCTAATAAGGAGACCAGTCATATTGGATGAGGGCCTACCCTTATGAACTCTTTCTACCTTAATCACCACTTTTAAGGCCCTATTTCCAAATATTAGTCATATTTTAGGTACTAGGAGTTAGGTCTTCAACATATGAATTTTAAGGGGATCCAATGCAACCCATAGCAAACGATTATTGGAGGACTTGAAAAGGCAAGGTGGGAACATTGAAAAACACAGAGACAGTAACCGTAAGAAGTAGCTATCCTGCCCTTAGGGCTAGAGGAATTCAAGGAAGAGATTTAAGAGAACCTGGATGCTTAGATAAGGGGTCTTGCAGAACTGGTGTACAGACCTCTGAGGATCAGGTGCTAGTGACTGGTGCTGGCATCTGTTGGGGGCACAATGCAACTGGTATTTGGGAGCATATGAAAAACTGGAAGGAAAATGTCCTTCCTCCATCCCAAAGCCTTCCAGTCTCCCTTTAGTGCCCTCTATAGATAGATCCTAACAGGTGTCCGCTGGTAAAGGACAAATGTAACCCCCAATTCACAGCCCCAGCAATTATACAACATATTATTGGAAGATAGATTTGAGCTGAAAGACAATAACTTAATAACCAGTATAAGTTCCTTTAGCTTCTTTTTAAAAAATCATGTCCTGCTCTGTAATCTTGCTTTTATTTCTTAGTAACATGCGAAAACATTTCCAATGTCCATACTCTTCTAGAGCATGAATTCTAATGGCTGCATTATATATTCCATTCATAGGGATGTACCATAATTTACTTAACCAACTTCCTATTCTTAGCCGTTAGGTGTTTTGAAATCTTATTGTTTTTATCAACGGTAATGCAGCCCACTAAATCTAAGCACATATCCTTAAATAATCCCTTAAGATAGATTTTTAAAGTGTAATTACTAAACTAAAAACCAAAAATATTTCTAAAATAAAATCTCACTTTTTCTAAGCTACAGAAAACATGAAATATGTATGGTTCCTTCTGTTCTGGAATATAATGGGGTGAGATTATACTCTCCTGGAACATTGGGTACAGGGGAGGGTTTAAATAGTGTCTGATGAATGCAAGCAAAAAGAAGTGGGATATAATTATTTCAGAGTGAAACAAAACCTTTCCTTTAAGAAAACATTTAAAGGCAAGGGGACTGTTAATAGTAGCATCTGCCTCAATTGGTAGAGACACCATGTTGTTACTGATTTTAATACAGTTGCATTCTTAGCAGAACTAATTTTTTAAAGCATTTCCCTAAACAATCCAATTTTGCTTGGTGCTTATGGTTTGGACAAAGGAGCAGGCAGGGTTTGTATTAGTATTTATGGAGTGTAGCCTTGTACAAATCACACTGGCCGGAGGATATTGCTATAAATCTATAATGATGGTTGTTTTTGATTCCATCTTTAGTTTCTGAATTTTAGCCTTCATAATTAAAATTCCATATCATAAAATGTTGGCCCATGACAATTTTAATTTTCTCCTGGGAGGCCCTGATTTTCTGAGGTACGACATGCTCGGCCCTCCGTGAAGGATAAAAGTCTTGATGGTTCTGAGCCAGATGTTTGAAGCCCACCTTCCTGATGGAGATTTGGTATGCAAATTTGGGTGCTCCCTTCAGAAAATCTGAGTCCAAGCCTTTGTCATCTCCCTGAGGACAATTCCGAGAAAGTCACTGCCCCTTGTGCTGGTTTCCTGGTGCTTGGGTATGCTCAGTTTCATAAGACTAAATAAATTGATAAATTCAGCTGCTTCAGAGCGTTTACATAATCTTTCCAATGTCAACAGTCATTTAAGTTATCCTAACTTTATACTGAATCTCCAGAATCCAATTACTAGCTAATAATAATTGTCGGTTTTACTTTAAACCTCTAATGATAGGTCACCAGAGATGTGTAGCAGCAGGATTAAATCGCTGTAGACTGTAGCTATGCCCAGCCTTAAATTACTCGCCTCTTATCTCTGGCTAACAGAGCCACTCTATGTTTTGTCACCATTTTTGCTAAATAGAATAAACGTCACTAAAATTAATTTCATCTCCCTTAAATTAGCTTCTTAGTGTGATTTCTCACTTCAGTCAAAATTTATTTCTTAAAGAACTTAACTTCATCTCTTTTATTTGAGACAGCGAGACTGTTCCAGAGCAAATGTCTTTTAATCACTGGCTGGCAAGTTTTGAGTCTTTCTTTTCGTTAATAATTGCTGACCCTTTAGGGGGACTGTTGGAGGATATTTCTGTTTTATTTAAGCTATTGTATGCTTTTAAGCAGAGTAGACTGGGATCTTTCTGAGGAGTCTCAGAATAAGTTCTGAACCTTGCATAGACCAGGAAAGATAAAGTTACCACACACACAAAAATTTTTTCCACATAAGGGATGATTCAGCAAGGAGTTTGTAATTAGGTAGTTTAGTTGCTTTTACTACTTTTTAAATCATTTTCTAGTATATATCTCTGGCAATAGCTATCCTTTAACTGAAGCATGTGTTTGGAAAGACTGGAGGGAGTGTAAAGTTAAACTTCTCGTAGAACACAAGAAAAACACAGAAGGGCCACCTAAGTCAGAAACATATCCTAAAGACAGGATGATAGCACCTGTAACAAATTCTCTTTGCTCATCAAGGGAAATCCCAAGGCATCAAAAGAGTTGGGGGAGGGGAATGGTTAAAAAAAAAAGGACTGAAAGAGAGAGAGAGATCCATTTCCAGAAAGGCAGTGTGAGGAGCTCTGTGACCTGCTCCCCAGTGAAACAAGCATAACTAGTGACAATTATGAAAGAAAAAAAACCAACCATTTAACATCTCTGGATACTATCTTAGGGGTATATGGCAAATAAAGAAACATTTATTTGAGAAAGCCCAGTAAAACTCAAAAGAAATGATGAGATTCTGTGCCACTTGAATCATGACCCATTCCTTCCCTCCCCTCCCTAGCTTAGTATGATGAAAACTCTACAGTGAGCTTGTGTGCGAAGAAGGTGGGGATACCTAACCCTCAGCTCCCAATCAAGAGGTATGGTATATTACTGAGAGAGACCGCCTGCTACCACTTTGTATTGCCTTCAACTCTGAGTTGTAGATGTTAAATTCCTGGTAAGCGCAACCATAATTTGGGGGGCTCCTTTCTCTACTTAACCCCCAATTACGGGGTAGAGGCTTTCTTCCAAGTGAAGCAAGCTAAGAATACTGGGGCCTTAATCACTCTTGCCCCAGTCTTATGATAGGGTACAGGTTCCACACTGGGAGAGGCAAGCTGAGAACACCAGACACTACTGCCCCCTATCCAGTGGCTTAGGGGGAGAGGCAGTCTGTAAGAACAGAGAGCTTTGAAATGTTCTCCAGCGCAACTGACCTTGTTTGGAACAGAATGTGGAGAAGTTCAAGGCTAAGGGTACTTTGATAAAGAGTGGAGACTTTGTAGTAAGCAAATATGAAGAGTCCAATAACTCTATGAGAGCAAAAATCTAAACCAGAGGCTAGTGAATTTACCATAGAGAACGACAGGAAAAAGACAGCTAAGAAGAACTCTCCTGGCTTCACTATGTAACTTAAAGACTACACTAAAAACTACCCCTGCCCATGTACAATTCAGTGGCATTAATTATATTCACAATATTGTACAAGCATCACCACCATATACTTCCTAAACTTTTCATTACCCTGAGAAGAAAATCTATAATCATTAAGCAATAACACCTCACTCCCTCCCCACCATGGACAGAGATTAACCACTAATTTATCAGAAACAAGAGGCCAAAAACACAATAGTATGACATATTCAAAGTACTGGAAAAAAATACCGTCAAACAAGAATCTAATATCCAGCAAAACTATCTTTCAAATATGAAGATGAAATAAGACATTCATTTTGTTTACAAATTAATTCATTTTGTTTACCAAACAAAAGCTCAGTTTTCATTGCTAGAAGACATGCCTTACAAAAAATACTAAGTGAAATTCTTCAGGCTGAAAGCAAAAGGACCGCACACATTAATTCAGAACCACATTAAAAAACAAAGATCCATTTACAATGCTTGGTGTCAGTCTATTTATCTCTTGTAAAAATAAAATACAGTGTGTGTGTGTGGAAAAAAAAACAAAAACAAAGAAAACCAGCGAAGATAATTATATAATAACAAAAGATAATATAGATGCATAATACTTCTCCTTTCTTCTCTAACTGCTTTTAAAAATAGGATATACGATCAATGTAGAAAAAACTCAATTGAGTTTCTACATACTTGCACTGAACAATCTGAAAGTGAAATTAAGAACACAATTACATTTTTTTTAAACATCTTTATTGGAGTATAATTGCTTTACAATGGTGTGTTAGTTTCTGCTTTATAACAAAGTGGATCAGCTATACATATACATATATCCCCATATCTCCTCTCGCTTGCATCTCCCTCCCTCCCCCCCTCCCTATCTCACCCCTCTAGGTGGTCACAAAACACCAAGCTGATCTACCTGTGCTATGACGCTGCTTCCCACTAGCTATCGATTTTACATTTGGTAGTGTATATATGTCCATGCCACTCTCTCACTTTGTCCCAGCTTACCCTTCCTCCTCCCCATGTCCTCAAGTCCATTCTCAAGTAGGTCTGCGTCTTTATTCCCGTCCTGCCCCTAGGTTCTTCATCACTGTTTTTTTTTTCTTTACATTCCATATATATGTGTTAGCATACGGTATTTGTTTTTCCCTTTCTGACTTATTTCACTCTGTATGACAGACTCTAGGTCCATCCACCTCACTACAGGTAACTTAATTTCGTTTCTTTTTATGGCTGAGTAATATTCCATTGTATATATGTACCACATCTTCTTTATCCATTCATCTGTCAATGTACACTTAGGTTGCTTTCATGTCCTGGCTATTGTAAATAGAGCTGCAGTGATAATTGTGGTACATGATTCTTTTTGAATTATGGTTTTCTCAGGGTATATGCCCCGAAGAGGGATTGCTGAGTCTTATGGTAGTTTTATATTTAGATTTTTAAGGAACCTCCATACTGTTCTCCATAGTAGCTGTATCAATTTACATTCCCACCAACAGTGCAAGAGGGTTCCCTTTTCTCCACACCCTCTCCAGCATTTATTGTTAGTACATATTTGATGATGGCCATTCTGACTGGTGTGAGGTGATACCTAATTATAGTTTTGATTTGCATTTCTCTAATGATTAGTGATGTTGAGCATCCTTTCATGTGTTTGTTGGCAATCTGTATATCTTCTTTGGAGAAATGTCTATTTAGGTCTTCTGCCCATTTTTGGATTGGGTTGTTTGCTTTTTTCATATTGAGCTGCATGAGCTGCTTGTAAATTTTGGAGATTAATCCTTTGTCAGTTGCTTCATTTGCAAATATTTTCTCCCATTCTGAGGGTTGTCTTTTCGTCTTGTTTATGGTTTCCTTTGCTGTGCAAAAGCTTTTAAGTTCCATTAGGTCCCATTTGTTTACTTTTGTTTTTATTTCCATTTCTCTAGGAGGTGGGTCAAAAAGATCTTGCCGTGATGTATATCATAGAGTGTTCTGCCTATGTTTTCCTCTAAGAGTTTTATAGTGTCTGGGCTTACATTTAGGTCTTTAATCCCATTTGAGTTGATTTTTGTGTATGGTGTTAGGGAGTGTTCTAATTTCATTGCTTTACATGTAGCTGTCCAGTTTTCCCAGCACCACTTATTGAAGAGGCTGTCTTTTCTCCATTGTATATTCTTGCCTCCTTTATCAAAGATAAGGTGACCATATGTGCGTGGGTTTATCTCTGGGCTTTCTATCCTGTTCCATTGATCTCTATTTCTGTTTTTGTGCCAGTACCATACTGTCTTGATTACTATTGCTTTGTAGTATAGTCTGAAGTCTGGGAGCCTGATTCGTGTAGCTCTGTTTTTGTTTCTCAAGATTGCTTTGGCTATTCTGGGTCTTTTGTGTTTGCATACAAATTGTGAAATTTTTTGTTCTAGTTCTGTGAAAAATGCCATTGGTAGTTTGCTAGGGATTGCACTGAATCTGTAGATTGCTTTGGGTAGTATAGTCATTTTCACAGTGTTGATTCTTCCAATCCAAGAACATGGTATCTCTCTCCATCTATTTGTATCATCTTTAATTTCTTTCATCAGTATCTTATAGTTCTCTGCATGCAAGTCTTTTGTCTCCTGAGGTAGGTTTATTCCTAGGTATTTTATTCTTTTTGTTGCAATGGTAAATGGGAGTGTTTCCTTCAATTCTCATTCAGATTTTTCATCATTAGTGTATAGGAATGCAAGAGATTTCTGTGCATTAATTTTGTATCCTGCTACTTTACCAAATTCATTGATTAGCTTTAGTAGTTTTCTGGTAGCATCCTTAGGATTCTCTATGTATAGTATCATTTCATCTGCAAACAGTGACAGCTTTACTTCTTCTTTTCCGATTTGGATTCCTTTTATTTCTTTTTCTTCTCTGATTGCTGTGGCTAAAACTTCCAAAACTATGTTGAATAATAGTTGTGAATGTGGACAACCTTGTCTTGTTCCTGATCTTAGAGGAAATGGTTTCAGTTTTTCACCATTGACAACGATGTAGGCTGTGGGTTTGTCATATATGGCCTTTATTATGTTGAGGTAAGTTCCCTCTATGCCTACTTTCTAGGGCGTTTTTATCATACATGGGTGTTGAATTTTGTCAAAAGCTCTTTCTGCATCTACTGAGATGACCATATGGTTTTTCTCCCTCAATATGTTATTATGGTGTATCACATTGATTGATTTGCATATATTGAAGAATCCTTTCATTCCTTGGATAAACCCCACTTGATCATGGTGTAGGATCCCTTTAATGTGCTGTTGGATTTTGTTAGCTAGTATTGTGTGGAGGATTTTTGCATCTTGTTCATCAGTGATATTGGTCTGTAGATTTCTTTCTTTGTGACATCTTTGTCTGGTTTTGGTATCAGGGTGATGGTGGCCTCATAGAATGAGTTTGGGAGTGTTCCTTGCTCTGCTATATTTTGGAAGAGTTTGAGAAGGATAGGTGTTAGCTCTTCTCTAAATCTTTGATAGAACTCGCCTGTGAAGCCATCTGGTCCTGGGCTTTTGTTTGATGGAAGATTTTTAATCCCAGTCTCAATTTCAGTGCTTGAGATTGGTCTGTTTATATTTTCTATCTCTTCCTGGTTCAGTCTCAGAAGGCTGTGCTTTTCTAAGAATTTGTCCATTTCTTCCAGGTTGTCCATTTTATTAGCATACAGTTGCTTGTAGTAATCTCTCATGATCCTTTGTATTTCTTCAGTGTCAGTTGTTACTTCTCCTTTTTAATTTCTAATACTATTTTTCTGAGTCTTCTCTCATTTTTTCTTGATGAGTATGGCTAATGGTTTATCAATTTTGTTTATCTTCTCAAAGAACCAGCTTTTAGTTTTATTGATCTTTGCTATCGTTTCCTTCATTTATTTTTCATTTATTTCTGATCTGATCTTTATGATTTCTTTCCTTCTGCTAACTTTGGGGTGTGTTTGTTCTTCTTTCTCTAATTGCTTTAGGTGTAAGGTTAGATTGTTTATTTGAGATGTTTCTTGTTTCTTGAGGTAGGATTGTACTGCTGTAGACTTCCCTCTTAGAACTGCTTTTGCTGCATCCCATAGGTTTTGGGTCTTCGTGTTTTCCTTGTCATTTGTTTCTAGGTATTTTTTTATTTCCTCTTTGATTTCTTCAGTGACCCCTTGGTTATTAAGTAGTGTCTTGTTTAGCCTCCATGTGTTTGTATTTTTTACAGATTTTTTCCTGTAATTGATATCTAGTCTCATAGCATTGTGGTCGGAAAAGATACTTGATATGATTTCAATTTTCTTAAATTTACCAAGGCTTGATTTGTGATCCAAGATATGATCTATCCTGGAGAATGTTCCATGAGCACTTGAGAAGAAAGTGTATTCTGTTGTTTTTGGATGGAATGTCCTGTAAATATCATTTAAAGCTTGTGTTTCCTTATTTATTTTCATTTTGGATGATCTGTCCATTGGTGAAAGTGGGGTGTTAAAGTCCCCAAGTATGATTGCGTTACTGTCGATTTCCCCTTTTATGGCTGTTAGCATTTTCCTTATGTGTTGAGGTGCTCCTATGTTGGGTGCATAAGTATTTAGAATTGTTATATCTTCTTCTTTGATTCATACCTTGATCATTATGTATGTCCTTCTTTGTCTCATGTAATAGTCTTTATTTTACAGTCTATATTGTCTGATCTGAGAATTGCTACTCTAGCTTTCTTTTGATTTCCATTTGCATGGAATATCTTTTTCCATGCCCTCACTTTCAGTCTGTTTGTGTCCCTAGGTCTGAAGTGGGTCTCTTGTAGACAGCATATATATGGGTCTTGTTTTTGTATCCATTCAACCAGTCTATGTCTTTTGGTGGGTGCATTTAATCCATTTACCTTTAAGGCAATTATCGATATGTATGTTCCTATTACCATTTTCTTAAATGTTTTGGGTTTGTTATTGTAGGTCTTTTCATTTTCTTGTGTTTCCTGCCTAGAGAAGTTCCTTCAGCATTTGCTGTAAAGCTGGTTTGGTTGTGCTGAATTCTCTTAGCTTTGCTTACCTGTAAAGGTTTTAATTTCTCTGTCGAATCTGAATGAGATCCTTGCTGGGTAGAGTAATCTTGGTTGTAGGTTTTTCCCTTTCCCATATCACTTTAAATATGTCCTGCCACTCCCATCTGGCTTGCAGAGTTTCTGCTGAAAGATCAGCTGTTAACCTTATGGGGATTCCCTTGTGTGTTATTTGTTGTTTTTCCCTTGCTGCTTTTAATACTTTTTCTTTGTATTTAATTTTTGATAGTTTGATTAATATGTGCCTTGGCGTGTTTCTCCTTGGATTTATCCTGTATGGGACTCTCTGCACTTCCTGAACTTGATTAGCTATTTCCTTTCCCATATTAGGGAAGTTTTCAACTATAATCTCTTCAAATATTTCCTCTGACCCTTTCTTTTTCTCTTCTTCTTCTGGGACCACTATAATTCGAATGTTGGTGTGTTTAATGTTGTCCCAGAGGTCTCTGAGACTGTCCTCAATTCTTTTCATTCTTTTTTCTTTTTTCTGCTCTGTGGTAGTTATTTCTACTATTTTATCTTCCAGGTCACTTATGCATTCCTCTGCCTCAGTTTTTCTGCTATTGATTCCTTCTACAGAATTTTTAATTTCATTTTTTGTGTTGTTCATCATTGTTTGTTTGCTCTTTAGTTCTTCTAGGTCCTTGTTAAACGTTTCTTGTATTTTCTCCAATCTGTATCCAAGATTTTGTATCATCTTTTCTATCAATACTCTGAATTCTTTTTCAGGTAGACTTCCTATTTCCTCTTCATTTGTTTGATCTGGTGGGTTTTTACCTTGCTCCTTTATCTGCTGTGTGTTTCTCTGTCTTCCCATTTTGCTTAACTTACTGTGATGTGCTGTCCTTTTTGCAGGCTGCAGGTTTGTAGTTCCCGTTGTTTTTGGTGTCTGCCCCCAGTGTCTAAGGTTAGTTCAGTGGGTTGTGTAGGCTTCCCTGTGGAGGGGACTGGTGCCTGTGTTCTGGTGGGTGAGGCTGGATGTTGTCTTTCTGGTGGGCAGGACCACGTCCGGTGGTGTGTTTTGAGGTGTTTGTGACCTTATTATTATTTTAGGCAGCCTCTGTGCTAATGGGTGGTGTTGTGTTCCTGTCCTGCTAGTTGTTTGGCATAGGTTGTCCCGCACTGTAGCTTGCTGGTCATTGATTGGAGCTGGGCCTTAGCGTTGAGATGGGGATATCTGGGAGAGTTTTCACTGTTTGATATTTTGTGGAGCCTGGAGGTCTCTGGTGGACCAGTGCCCTTAACTCAGCTCTCCCACCTCAGAGGCATAGGCCTGACACCCGGCCGGAGCACCAAGACCCTGTCAGGCTTGTGGCTCAGAAGAAAAGGGAGAAGAAAAAAAAGGAAGGAAGGATGGATGGAATGAGGGAGGGAGGGAGGGAGGAAGGAAGGAAGGAAGGGAAAATTATTAAAATAGAAAATAATTATTAAAAATAAAAAAATTAAAAAGTAAGAAAAAAAGAAAAAAAAAAAAGAAAGAAAGAGGAGAGCAACCAAACCACAAAACAAATCCACCAATGATCTAAAAACTATACTAAAAAAATTTTAAAAAAAAACAAAGAAAAAATGGACAGACAAAACCCTAGGACAAATGGTAAAAGCAAAGCTGTACAGACAAAATCACACAAAGAAGCATACACATACACACTCACAAAAAGAGAAAAAGGAAAATAATATATATATCTACATATAAAAGAAAAAAAATGGAGGAACTGAGCAACGAAATCAATAAACAAATCTACCAATGATAAGAAACTCTAAATACTAAACTAAGATAAACATAAAACCAGAAACAAATTAGATGCAGAAAGCAAACCCCAAGTCTACAGTTGCTCCCAAAGTCCACCACCTCAATTTTGGGATAATTCATTGTCTATTCATGTATTCCACAGATGCAGGGTACATCAAGTTGATGGTGGAGATTTAATCCGCTGCTCCTGAGGCTGCTGGGGGAAATTTCCCTTTCTCTTCTTTGTTCGCACAGCTCCTGGGGATCAGCTTTGGATTTGGACCCACCTCTGCATATAGGTTGCCTCAGGGCATCTGTTCCCACCCTGACAGGACCGGGTTAAAGTAGCCGCTGATTCGGGGGCTCTGGCTCACTCAGGCCGGGGGGAGGGAGCGGTACGGAGTGAGGGGTGTGCCTGCGGCAGCCAAGGCTGGCGTGACGTTGCAACAACCTGAGGTGCGCCGTGTGTTCTCCCAGGGTAGTTGTCCCTGGGTCATGGGACCCTGGCAGTGGCGGGCTGGATAGGCTCCCGGGAGGGGAGGTGTGGATAGTGACCTGTGCTTGCACACAGGCTTCTTGGTGGCTGCAGTAGCAGCCTTAGCGTTTCATGCTCATCTCTGATGTCTGCGCTCATAGCCATGGCTCGTGCCCATCTCTGGGGCTCGTTTAGGTGGTGCTCTGAATCCCATCTCCTCGCGCACCCTGAAACAATGGTCTCTTGCTTCTTAGGCCATTCCAGACTTTTTCCCGGACTCCCTCCTAGCTAGCTGTGGCGCACTAGCCCCCTTCAGGCTGTGTTCACGCAGCCAACCCCAGTCCTCTCCCTGGGATCTGACCTCCGAAGCCCAAGTCTCTGCTCCTAGCCCCAACCTGCCCTGGCGGGTGAGCAGACAATCCTTTCAGGCTGGTGAGTGCTGGTTGGCACCGATCCTCTGTGTGGGAATCTCTCCACTTTGCCCTCTGCATCCCTGTTGCTGTACTCTCCTCCATGGCTCTGAAGCTTCCCCCTTGCCACACCCCATCTCCAGCAGTGAAGGAACTTCCTAGTGTGTGGAAACTTTTCCTCCTTCACAGCTCCCTCCCAGAGTTGCAGGTCCCATCCCTATTCTTTTGTCTCTGTTTTTTCTTTTTCCTTTTGCCCTACACAGGTACGTGGGGAGTTTCTTGCCTTTTGGGAAGTCTGAGGTCTTCTGCCAGCATTCACTAGGTGTTCTGTAGGAGTTGTTCCACGTGTGTTCTGTAGGAGTTGTTCCACATGTAGATATATTTCTGATGTATTTGTGGGTAGGAAGGTGATCTCCATGTCTTACTCCTCCACCATCTTGAATGTCTCCTCCACAATTACATTTAAAATAGCATGGATGTGAGAATGGCACTATTCCCCCAAATTGATCTTACAGATTCAATGCAATTGACTTTCTTTCTAATTTCAAAATTTACACAACGCTGTAGAAATCAAGACAGTGTGATACTGGCACAAGGACAGACATAAAGATCAATGGAATAGAACTGAGAGTCTGGAAAGGAGCCATCACATTTACAGTCAGCTGATTTTTGATGAGGGTACCAAGACAATTCAATGGGGAAATAATGGACATTGCAGTAAGTGGCACTGGGTAATTAAATAAGTCACGTGAAATAGCATGAAGTTGGGACCCTTAGCAAGATTTACTCAAAATGAATCAAAGACCTAAGTATAAGATCTAAAAGTATAAAACTCTTAGAAGCAAACATGGGTATAAATCTTTGTAGCCTTGGGTTAGGCAGCAGTTTCTTAGATATGACACCAAAATCACAAGGACCAAAATAAAATTAAATAAATAATAAATAAATTGGACTTCATCAAAATTAAAAACCTGTATTCTTCAAAGAACACCATCAACAGTGTGGAAAGACAAGCCATAGAATGGTGGAAGACTTGCAAATTATATATCTGATAAAGGGTTTGTATTCAGAATACATAAAGAACACTTATAACTCAATAATAAAAAGGCAATTATCCCATTTTAAAAATGGGCAAAAGATCTGAATAGATATGTGATCAAAGAAGATACACAGATTGTCAGTAAACAAGCAACCAGATGCTCAACATTATTAGTCATCAGGGAATTGCAAATCAATACGTCAGAGATACCACTTCATACCCACTAGATTGGCTTTAATTTTTTAGAAAAGACAGACAAAAACAAGTGTAGGCAAGGTTGTAGAGGAACGGGAACCCACATGTGCTGTCGCTCGGAATATAAAGTGGTGACGATGCTTTGGAAGACAATTTATGTTAGTTTCTCAAAGGTTAAACATAGACTTACCATGTAATCTAGCAATTCTACTCCTAGGTATATACCCAGGAGAACCAAAAACATATGCCCACTCAGAAAAACTTGTGCGTGAATGTTCATAGATTCATTACTCATGACAACCCCCCTCCAAAATGGAAATAACTCAAGTGATGAATTGGATAAAAAAAAATATCCACACAGTAGAATATTTGGCAATTAAAGAAATGAAGTAATGATGTATGCTGTAACCTGGATGAACCTTGAAAACTTTATGCTAAGTGAAAGAACCCAGTTACAAAAGACCACATATAGTATAATCTATATTATCTATATGGAATCTATAGAGATGGAAAGATTAGTGGTTGCCCAGGGCTGAGAGGGTTGAGGGGGGGGAAATGAGGAATAACTACTAATGGGCATGAGATTTCCTTTTGGGTTCATGAAAATGTTCTCAAATTGTGGTGACAATTGCTTAACTGTGAATATATAAAAGAGCTTGAATATACACTTTAAAACAGTAAATTTTATGCCATGTTTATTATGTTTCAATAAAGCTTTTATTAAAAAAAACTAAACTATAGTCAGAAAACATGGATTTAATCCCCCATTTGCATTTTTCTGCCAATATGACTTTAGACAGTTTGCATATTTGTGGGCCTTAGTGTGATTATCTCTAAGACAATAGCTTGGACTAAGAGGTTCTTAAAGGAAGCGGTTGACAAAGTGGGGCAGGAGAGGGGGGCTTAGTTAGGGGTTACAGTGACCAAGAAGGCTCCTCCCACACAGAGCCAGCTTCATGGGTGCAACCTATGTAGTCACACTGGGCCCCCTACTCAGAATGTCCAATGCTTGGTTTAATTCTCTGCTGTTTCAGTCTTGAATTTCTTAAGTTTTGAGCAAAGAGTCATGCATTTTCATGAAGCACTGAGCCCCATGAATTATGTCACCAGTTCCAATCCTACAGCTAGCGGGAAGGGGCTGGGGATCCTTTAACATCCTGCAGTGCGCAGGGCAGCCCTGTACGGTGAATTAATTGCCCTGCCCAAAATGCCATGATGAGAAACACTGATTGCTAAGGAATGGTTGAACTCTGAAGTCCTGTGGTTTTTAACTACCTACTAGAAAACTAATCTGAAATTTTCAAACATAGTATGTGTCCTCAAGAAAGTTGCTTTGATGTATTTCCTGTACCTAAAAGAAAAGTGTAGAGGTTACAAGGCATTTGGGGGTTTTGTACCTCATTTTGTTTCCTGAGCCTGATGATATACTGTATATGAAACATCTATGCTTAGCCCTTCTTCTCTTCCATTAACTGGCCTGTCAAAATTTAGACAATTACAGCATCAACTTGTTTTATTGCTGGTATTCGGAGATTCCTTAAGAAATTGCCAACTTGGTAGGCTCTGTGGCAAAAGCAATTATGATTCCTAGAGAATTTCTGATGAATAATAAAGTTCTAAGCTGATGGCTTTACTTAGGTTGTTTCATCTAGTTTTCCCATCAGTCTTTAAGGTTGATTTTGATTATCCCAACTTTACAGGTGAGGAAACTGAATCTCAGAAAGGTTAACACAGAAAGATCAGAAGAAAATAGGATGTCTTCTTTTTTAACTTCTCAGTGGCTGTTAGATGAAATCTGAAATCCATAGGTAGCTCTTTCCTTCATTGCCCTTTTTCCCAAACATACTAGGTCTTACTAGAAGTATTAGTGTTGGAATCCACTGATATACGATAGTGTTGTACAATTATAAAACCATATGGTGGTGTTATTTTCGTGTTGCACCGAGATTTATTAAATGCCCAGGTTGAGTATTTATTACTCTACCTGAGACAAAAATACTGAATTGGAAAGTGAAAGACGCAATCATTTATAGAGTCATAGAATGTTAGATCTGGAAGAAATCTTAAAGAACTCCTCTGCCAACCCGCACATTTTACTGATGTTGTATGTGAAATCTGGGTAGGTATAATATCTTACCTGTGTTGATATAACTGATGCATGACATTAGTGACAAAGCCAGGGATATAATTTGTGAAATAAAGTCAATTCTAGGTTCATCAGCCTTTCTAAACATTACCTTGTCTCTCTGGTCAGTTTTGTTTACTTGAAATAGAATAACCGATTTGATGGTTTGACAGATTTCTTCTTCAATAGAAACAACTTATGTGAGGTTTAGACAGGCTGTGGATATCCTGTATGTGTGAGTTATAGGCTTTTGAGCCTTCTTTATCTCAACATAGAGTTGTCCTCTTCGAAAAGGACTTCAACTTATATAGTAGAACCCAGTAAAAATAATTTCTCCACGAGTTCAAAGAACAGATTACAGACAATTCACGTATGTTGAAGGAACAAGAAATTCTATCACTGGGGCAGTGAGTCAGTGGTAGGAATAATGGGGATGAAATTGAAAATGAAGTATTTAGAAAGGTTAGAAAAAATGTTCTAATTCATACTTTTGGAGCACTTTAGAGTTAACCTTATTTGTCGCTTATCGGTCTCTTACTTTTGGGATGCATCAAGGTGTGAAGCTGGGCAGTTTAATAAATTAATATGGATTGTGAACCCTGCTTGATATCTCCCTTTTTTTCTACAACTTTATTAAATGATATTAAAACCAGATGGTCCAAACTTTTTGATGTTTTATTTCGTTATACACTTTTTTCCCTTTAATTCTACAGGACACATCTCTGATTCTGTGTTTGATTCCAAGACAGTAGCCCTGATAAGATCAGCCTTAGGGATTCCTACATATATTTGATATATGTATATATTGTGAAATGATTACCACCACAAGTTTAGTTAACATCCATCACTTGTATAGTTACCATAGTTTTTCTTGTGATGAGAACTTTTAAGATCTACTGTCCTAGCAACTTTCAAATATACAGTACAGTATTGTTAACTATAGTCACCATGCTATACATTACATCACCAGAACTTATTCATCATATAACTGGGATTTTGTCCCCTTTGACCAGCTTTACTCATTTGGCCCATCCCCCACACCCCCTCCCCCACCACCACCTCTGGTAACTACCAATCTGTTCTTTGTTTCTATGAGTTCAGTTTTGTTAGATTCCACATGTAAGTGAAACCATACAGTATTTGCCTTTCTTTCTGGCTTATTTCACTTAGCATGATGCCCACAAGGTCCATCCATGTTGGTGCAAATGGAAGAATTTCCTTCTTTGTTATGGCTGTATAATATTCCATTGTATATACAGTATACCATATATATCAATATATACCACACTTTCTTTATCCATTCGTCCATTGATAGACAGGTTATTTCCACAACTTGGTTGTTGTAAATAATGCTGCAGTGAACATGGATGCAGGTACAAGTATCTCTTCAACATAGTCATTTTGTTTCCTTTGGATATATACCTAGAAGTGGAATTGCTGAATCATATGGTAGTTCTGTTTTTAATTTTTTGAGGCACCTCCATACTGTTCTCCATAGTGGCTGTATCAATTTACATTCACACCAACAGTGCAAGAGGGTTCCCTTGTCTCCACTCTTTCCCCAACACTTGTTATCTCTTGTCTTTTTATGATAGCCATTCTAACAGGTGTGAGGTGATATCTCACTGTGGTTTTGATTTGCATTTCCCTGGTGATTGGTGATACTGAGTACCTTTTCATCTATCTGTTGACCAAGTTGTATGTCTTCTTTGGAAAAATACCTACTTAGTTCCTCTGCCCAATTTTAATCAGGTTGTGTGCTTTTGTTGTTGTTGTTGTTTCTGATTTATGTGAATTCTTTATATATTTTGGATATTAACACCTTTTCAGATATATGGTTTGTAAATATTCCATTCCGTAGGTTACCTTTTCATTTTATCGTTTCCTTTGCTGTGCAGAAGTCTTTTAGTCTGATGTAGTCCCACTCATTTATTTTTGCCTTTGTTGCTTGTGCTTTGGTATCATATTAAAAAAATCTTTACCAAGACCTATGTCAAGGAGTTTCCCCTTATGTTTTTTCCTAGGAATTTTATGATTTCAAATCTTACTTTTAAGTCTTTAACCGATTTCAGGTTAATTTTTGTGAATGGTATATGATAGGAGTCCGGTTTCATTATTCTGCTTGTAGTTGTCCAGTTTTCTCAACAACATTTATTGACAAGAGTATCATTTCCGCCTTGAGTATTATTGGCTCCCTTGTCTAATATTAGTTGATCATATACGGAGGGATTTATCTGTGGGGTCTTGACTCTGTTCCATAAGTCTATGCCTATTTTTTATGCTAGTCCCAATACAGAATATGAATAACATGGGTACATAATAATAGGATATTTATAATCATTCCTACCTGTCCCCTGTGAAATTGCTGTCATTTATTTCACTAATCTGTATGCTATAATCATCTTATACAGTGTTACTATTATTACTTTAAAGAAGCAGTCACCTTTTAGATCAATTAAGAATAGAACTATTTTATTGCACCTTTATTTATTCTTTCTCCATTCCTTTTCCTTTCTTCATGTAGATCTGAATTTATGACTACATCATTTTATTTTTCCTTGAAGAACTCTTTTAACATTTCTTACAGAACATGGTTACTGGCAACGGATTATCTCACATTTGTTTGTCCAAGAAAGTGTTCCTCCCTCACATTTGAAGGATAATTTCACTAAATGTAGAAATCTATTTTTCTGAAGTGTACTGCAGTTCTTTTCCTTGTTCGTTCACAGGGGCTTTTTATGTCTGTATTTATTGGAAGTTGGGGGGCTGCTATTGCTCCCAGGCTGGTATATAAAGGAGGCAAAACCAAAACAAACAGAAAAAGCAAAACAGGGAGCTTATCACTGAGCTATCCTTTGAGTACTGAGATTCTCACCCACTCCTCCTACTGTGATTCCCCTTTCCGAATCTTCCGGTAGATGCTTTATCATTTTTTATTCTAGAGGTTTTAGTTACAATTATGGCAGGCGTAGGATGAAGTGTGTTTACTCCATCTTGTTTGGAACCAGGAGCGACATTTTTAGTATTATGTACCTGAAACTATGGTCCTTGTTAAAATTCTCTGGAATGTGTTGATTTTTTTTCGTTTTAAGTAGGCACTCAATCCACTTAGGTTCACACTACAAATTCTGTCTTGCCTTCTGTACGTGGTGGTTCTGATGTTAGTTAAGATTCATAGTGTTTGCTATACTTTTTGACGCTACCCAATGTATGCATCAGCCAGAGTTTGTCCAGAACTCAGCTCGTGGTTTATATCGTAATTAGTTCTCAAAGGCTTACTATTTTAGTTTAGTTTAGTTTAGTTTAGTTTGTTCTGCACATTCCCAGCTCAAGGTTGATTCTGCAACTTGTGTCATATCATACACAGAATCAGGGGATTTCCTTATCCAGCTCTTTTCAAGATTCCCCTCACACTTTATGACTACGAGGAGCCCCCTTTCCTGGTTTCTTTGGCTAGAAAATCAGGTTTCTGTCAGAGTTTAAGTCCCTGCACTGTCACACAATTCTATGTGACTAGGACCATTTGGGGGAAGAAGCATTGGGAGAAAAGAAATAAGAAATGGGCATTCCCTCTGTACTCTTTAGACAACAGAGGCTTCTTTTTCCAGTAACTCTGGCTAGGGAGACAGGTCTTCTCTCAGGGTTTTAGGGCACTGGCCTTGGGACAGGGCTGATAGGGAAAAAAGACGGGGGTGAAATGGAGAGTCTTCTTATATGCTCTGGTTTGTAGGGGCTCCCAGATACAGTTTCAACTACTTCTATTTGGACAACTAATAAAGATGTTAAAGCTAGATATCTGAATAAAGGCCAATTTACTCTAACTGAGATGGAAATTTCTTCCCCAAGCAATAATAATGTACAGGACAATGATTATCAAAGTATGGTTCACAGTTCAGCTGCATTAAGTCCCCTTGTGAAGGATGTTAAATGTGCACATCTCTAGGCCTTAGTATTGGCCTCTTTAATCTTGATTTCTAGATTTGCATCCAGTATTCCTATGCATACTAAAACTTTCAGACATTACTTATAGGTGATAGTAGATCAGCAAGACATCAAAGTTAAAGAGACTGACTGGTAGATGATTATAATATTGTAAGCATAAAATATTAAGGGCTTGAAGTTGGGCCAAGGCCATAGAAAATATGGGGGGAAATAAGAGAGATATTTTGGAGGTAACGTCGAAGGTACTTGGGAGTTGACTTTTCCTGGAAATGAAGAAGACGTACATCAAAAGATGATGCAGAGGAAGGATTTTCGATGATGCAGAGGGAGGATTTCTGCATCAAAAGATGATGCAGAGAAGTATGTGAGGATGATGATACCATTATTAGTTGAGAGAATGCCAACGTAAAGTCTAGGAGATAGAATGAGACTATTAGAGATAAATCTAGCATGTCTGTATGAAGCTCTTGAGAGCCTATTATGTTTTTGGTAGTGGGTATAAGATACATCTTCCAAGAATTTACGATCTGTTAGTGGGAATGAGAAATAGGAAAAAATATCAACTAAAACTAGCATTTGTTGAGCTCTTTCTATATGCCATAGCCTTATAAAGTAGGTACTGTGATAACCTTACCTTTTCAGATGAGGGAACTAACACTTGGTTGGTTTGAGCAACTTGCCCAAGATCACACAACTACTAAGGGATAGAGCAGGGATTCAAAACACTCTGTGCTTTTAATCTGTTTAAGATTAGCACATTCAAGGTAACTTAACCTCGCTAGCCATCAGCTTCCTCCTTTCTAAGCTAAGCATAATAATCTAGTAGAATTTGTGAGATAACAATGACATCATATATTGAAAGCCTAGAAATAGTACTCAAATTACATAAGTTTTATTTTCTTTTTCCAAGAGATTCAGATAAAAAATGGTATAGGAAAACACTGTAGCTACAGCTCCTAGTTTCTAACTTTTCTCTTATTTTTGATGATCTCCACGGAGCTTCATTAAAACTTCTGTAACACTAGAAGGAAAAAAAAAATCTCTTTTTCCTCCTTTTTCTATAGCTTTATAAAGCTCCTCTTGAAATACAATATAGCACACATATTTACAGGACACATTTTAATGTGATTTGTTGTGTGTATGCACTCATGAAAATATCTCTACAATCAAGATGTTCAGCATATCCATTACCCCCAAATTTTCTTGCTACCCCTTTGTAATCTCTTACTACTGCCTCTAAGCAATCTGTGATCTGATTTCTCTCAATATAGATTACCTCACATTTTCTAGAATATTATAAAAATTAAATCATGCAATATATACTGGTTTTGGTCTTCCTTCTTTTACTCAGCATAATTATTTTAAGATTGAATCAATGTTACATGTATTAATAGTTTCTTTTGAACTTTTACTGCTCACTAATACTCCATTGTACAGATATCAATCACTTGTTTATTCATTTACCTTTTAATGGGTATTTGGGTTAGCTCCAGTTTTCAACTTTATTTCAAATAAAGCAGCTACAAACATTTTTGTATGAATGCTTTCATGTGATAGGCCTGTGATTAGCTTTTAAAGAAACTGCTGAACTATTTTCCAAAGTAATTGTACCATTCTACATTTCCACCAGCACTGTGGAAGAGTTCCAGTTGCTTCAAATCCTTAACCAACACTTGGTATAATCCGTCTTTTAATCATAGCCATTCTATGGGTGTGTAGTGGTGTTGCACTGTAGTTTTAATTTACATTCCCTTAACGGCAAATGATATTGAACAATTTTTTCATGTGCTTATTTGCCACCCATATATCTACTTTGGTGTAATGTCTATTTCACATGGTTTGTTTATTTTTTTCTATCGGGTTGTTTTCTCAATTAATGAGTTGTAACAGAGCTCTATATATTCTGGATATAAGTACCTAATCAAACATGCATTTTGCAGATATTTTCTCCTAGTCTATAGTTTATTATTTTTAAAATTTTCATAGGTGTCTTTTGAAGAGTAAATATTTTTAATTTTAATAAAGTCTAGTTTATTGATTTTCTCTTATATAGTTCTTGCTTTTGGAGTCATAGTTAAGATATCTCTGCCAAACCCAAGGTTACTTTTCTTGGTTTTTGAGGGGGAGGGTATGTCTAGAATTTTTATAGTACTACTTCTTACATTTAG
This sequence comes from Eubalaena glacialis, assembly GCF_028564815.1. Taxonomy (NCBI): domain Eukaryota; kingdom Metazoa; phylum Chordata; class Mammalia; order Artiodactyla; family Balaenidae; genus Eubalaena; species Eubalaena glacialis. Next base: position 59,035,957 of record NC_083716.1, on the reverse strand, counting down.
ATTTATAGTCTCTTTCCAGTTAAATTTTAAATTTTGTATAAAGTGTGAGGTAATGAGCAAGATGTTCTCTGGGATTTTTTAATGAAAGTTGTTTTTTTAATTTTTATTAGATTATAGTTGATTTAAAATGTGTTAGTTTCAGGTGTACAGCAAAATGAATCAGTTATACATATACATATATCTACTCTTTTTTTTTTTTTTGGATTCTTTTCCCATATAGGCCATTACAGAATATTGAGTAGAGTTCCCTATGCTATACAGCAGGTTCTTATTAGTTATGTATTTTATATATAGTAGTGTGTATATGTCAATCCCAGTCTCCCAATTTACTCCTCCGTCTCCTTATCCCCTGGTAAACTTGTTTGTTTTCTACATCCGTGACTCTACTTCTGTTCTGTAAATAAGTTCATTTGTACCCTGTTTTTAGATTCCACCTGTAAGCGATACCATATATTAGTCTTTCTGTGTCTGACTTACTTCACTCAGTATGACGGTCTCTAGGTCCATCCATGTTGCTGCAAATGGCATTATTTTGTTCTTTTTAATGGCTAACAGTCCATTGTATATATGTACCACTTCTTCTTTATCCATTCCTCTGTTGATGGACATTTAGGTAATGGGTAGAAGACCTAAACAGACACTTCTCCAAAGAAGACATACAGATGGCCAACAGGCACATGAAAAGATGCTCAACATCACTAATTGTCAGAGAAATGCAAATCAAAGCTACAATGAGGTATCACCTCACACTAGTCAAATGGCCATCATCAAAAAAAATCTACAAACAATAAATGCTGGAGAGGGTGTGCAGAAAAGGCAACCCTCCTACACTGTTGGTGGGAATGTAAATTGGTACAGCCACTATGGAGACAGTATGGAGGTTCCTTAAAAAACTGAAAATAGAACTACCATAAGACGCGGCAATCCCAGTCCTGGGCATATACCATAACTTGAAAAGATACATGCACCCCAATGTTCACTGCAGCACTATTTACAATAGCCAGGACATGTAAGCAACCTAAATGTTTTGTGTTTTTTTGGCATGACTAGCTAATTGTGTCAGCACTAACACCAGATTATTAATTGATCATTGAATAGCCTTGACATATTTGTAAAAATGAATTAATTATGTACCTGTGGGTGTATTTCTGAACTCTCTCTTTTGTTTCACTGATCTGTTGATTTTAATGCCAATACTATACAATCTTGATTTCTGTAGCTTTATATTAAGTCTTAAATATGGATCAGGTAAGGTAAGTTCTCTAAAGTTCTCTAACTTTTTCAAAGGCATTTTATCTATTTTAGGTCTTTTGCATATATGTATAAATTTTAGAATTAGTTTGCCAAATTCTAAAAGAAAATCTTGCTGGGATTTTGATTGAAGTCTTGTAGATCAATTTGGGTAGCATTGAAATATTAATGATATTGATTCTTCCAAACCAGTTGCACATTTCATATTTCCAATTTATTTAGGTGTTATTTAATTTCATTCAGCAATGTTTTCTGGTTTTCAATTTACAGATTGATCCCTTAGTATTTCGTTTTTTTTTTTTTAAACATCTTTATTGGAGTATAATTGCGTTACAATGGTGTGTTAGTTTCTGCTTTATAGCAAAGTGAATCAGCTATACATATACATATATCCCCATATCTCCTCCCTCCTGTGTCTCCCTCCCACCCTCCCTATCCAACCCCTCTAGGTGGTCAGAAAGCACTGAGCTGATCTCCCTGTGCTATGCAGCTGCTTCCTACTATCTACCTGTTTTACATTTGGTAGTATATATATGTCCATGCCACTCTCTCACTTCGTCCCAGCTTACCCTTCCCCCTCCCCATGTCCTCAAGTCCATTCTCTATATCTGCATCTTTATTCCTGTCCTGCCCCTAGTTTCATCAGAACTATTTTTTTCTTAGATTCCATATGTATGTGGTAGCATACGGTATTTGTTTTTCTCTTTCTGACTTCACTCTGTAGGACAGACTCTACGTCCATCCACCTCACTACAAATAATTCAATTTCATTTGCTTTAATGGCTGAGTAATATTCCATTGTATATATGGGCCACATCTTCTTTATCCACTCATCTGTCGATGGACACTTAGGGTGCTTCCATGTCCTGGCTATTGTATATAGAGCTGCAATGAACATTGTGGTCCATGTCTCTTTTTGAACTACGGTTTTCTCAGTGTATATGCCCAGTAGTGGGATTGCTGGGTAAATGGTAGTTCTATATTTAGTTTTTTAAGGAACCATCATACTGTTCTCCATAGTGGCTGTATCAATTTACATTCCCACCAACAGTGCAAGACGGTCCCTTTTCTCCACACCCACTCCAGCATATATTGTTAGTAGATTTTTTGATGATGGCCATTCTGACCGGTGTGAGGTGATACCTCATTGTAGTTTTGATTTTCATTTCTCTAATTATTAGTGATGTTGAGCATCCTTTCATGTGTTTGTTGGCAATCTGTATATCTTCTTTGGAGAAATGTCTATTTAGGTCTTCTGCCCATTTTTGGATTGGGTTGTTTGTTTTTTGATATTGAGCTGCATGAGCTGCTTGTAAATTTTGGAGATTAATCCTTTGTCAGTTGCTTCATTTGCAAATATTTTCTCCCATTCTGAGGGTTGTCTTTTGGTCTTGTTTATGGTTTCCTTTGCTGTGCAAAAGCTTTTAAGTTTCATTAGGTCCCATTTATTTATTTTTGTTTTTATTTCCATTTTTCTAGGAGGTGGGTCAAAAAGGATCTTGCTGTGATGTATGTCATAGTGTTCTGCCTATGTTTTCCTCTAAGAGTTTGATAGTGTCTGGCCTTACATTTAGGTCTTTAATCCATTTTGAGTTTATTTTTGTGTATGGTGTTAGGGAGTGTTCTAATTTCATTCTTTTACATGTAGCTGTCCAATATTCCCAGCACCACTTATTGAAGAGGCTTTCTTT